>NC_041234.1:14978307-15059378 GCF_002837175.3 Physeter macrocephalus
GATACTGATGAAAGAAATTAAAGATGATACAAACAGATGGAGAGATATACCATGTTCTTGGATTGGAAGAATCAACATTGTGAAAATGACTCTACTACCCAAAGCAATCTACAGATTCAATGCAGTTCCTATCAAATTACCACTGGCATTTTTCACAGAACTAGAACAAAAATTTCACAATTTGTATTGAATTTTTTAGTTCAATTGTTGGATTCTTTAGCTCTGTGATTTCTGTTAGGTACTTTGTTAAATCCTCACTTTGTTCATACATAGTTTTCCTGATCTCAGTGACTGTTATGACCTTTCCTGACCTTTATGACTGTTATTTTGAACTCTTTATCAGGTAAATCACTTATTACTGTTTCATTAACGTCTGTTCTGAAGTTTTACAGGCATACCTTGGAGATATTGCTGGTTCTGTTCCAGAACTGCAATAAAGGGAATAATGCAGTAAAGTGGGTCAGACGAATTTTTTGGTGTTCCAGTGCATATAGAAGTTATGTTTACACTATACTGTAGTCTATTAAGCATGCAGTAGCATTATGTCTAAAACACAATGTACATACCTTAATTTAAAAATACTTTATTGCTAAATACTGTTAGCCATCATCTGACAATGCAGGGATGTCACAAACCTTCAATTTGTAAAAAACATAGTATCCGTGAAGCGCAATAAAGTGAAGCGTAATGAAACAAGGTATGTCTGTATCTTGTTCCTTCACTTTGAATATCTTCCTCTGTTTCATAATTTTCCTTGACTCTCTGTGTTGGTATGTATGCATTAGATAAAGCTGCCACCTGTCCTAGTCTTGAGGCAGTGGTTTGTGTAGGAGATGAAATTCATTGTTCAACCCTGCCCAGCTCTAGGTTTTCTCTCCAACCTTTGCGGTTGTCTCAGTAGACTTCTTTGTTAGTGGCTCCTAGCAGTTGACGGTGTGCTAAGATCTGTCACTGTCCCAAAGGGGAAGATCTCAGTCAGCCTCTAGAAGCAGGCTGATTGGAAGCCAGCTCTCTTTCAGGGGATAACTGGGAGATGGTTGTTTCTGTCTGCTGCTTCTGCACTGTTTCTTGGGGGGATAGCTGGTAAAAAACTGTTTCTCTCTTTGTTACAGTCCTGTGGGACTCATGAATGTAAGCCCCACTGGCCACCAGAGCCAGGCGGTCAAGGGGCGTTCCCTGGGCACACAAACCAGGGCACCAGATGTGTGCACAAGGTCCTTTCTGGGCGATACGGGCAACCTGGAGCAAGGCAGAGGGAGAGCACAGTGTCCACCGGCTCTGGGGTCTCTGGAGAGTATTGCAGTCTGCCCCTTGATGTGTGGTATATGCGAAGCCTGCCCTTCAGGCTGCCGCTATTAAGATTAGCAAGTAGGCCTCATTCAGGGAAAGACTGGGCATTTCTGTCTGCTGCCTCTGCAACATGCCCTGAGGGGATAGCTGGTTAAGAAGCGGTTATACGTTTTTTGTTTTTTGTTTTTTGTTTTGGCCTTGCCATGGCATGCGGGATCGAATCCGGAGCCCTAACCACTGGACTGCCAGGGAATTCCATCGAACTGTTTATATATGTTTGTTACAGTCCTTTGGGACTCGTGAACAATGTGTGGGCCCCACTGGAGATCGAAGAAAAATGGTCAAGGGGTGTCCCCTGGGCCGTAGCTGCAAAAACCAGGGTGCCAGACATGTTTACAAGCTCCTTTCTGGGAGATACCAGCGACCTGGACCTAAGCAGAGGGAGGGCACAAATATGGTACCTGGGGTCTGTGGGGAGTATTGCAGTTAGTCCCTAGATGTGCATTAAATTAGGAGACTGCCCCTGAGGCCACAGTTACTATGATAAGTAATTAGGACTCTTTCAAGGGGGACTGGGTCTGTGTCTGCTGCCTCTGAGTTAGCCATGGTGAGTCTGCATGGACCCTCATAGTGCACGACAGCCATACGGGTCTCATGGACATCAGCCTTGTTGGCTTTTTTCTTTTAATATTTATTTATTTGGCCGCACCGGGTCTTAGTTTGCAGCACACGGGATATTTGTTGTGTCATGCGGGGTCTTTAGTTGCGGCATGTGAGATCTAGTTCCCCGACCAGGGATTGAACCCGGGCCCCCTGCATTGGGAGCGTGGAGTCTTACCCACTGGATCACCGGGGAAGTCCCCAAGCCTTGTTGCCTTTCAAAGCGAGATGTTTTGTGGGCCTGTGTCTCCTGTAGAGTTCTTTTTTTTTTTAAAAAGTAATTAATTTATTTATTTTTGGCTGCCTTGGGTCTTCATCGCTGCACGTGGGCTTTCTCTAGTTGCGGCGAGCAGGGGCTGCTCTTCGTCGTGGTGCACGGGCTCTAGGCGTGTGGGCTTCAGTAATTGTGGCACGTGGGCTTAGCAGTTGTGGCTCGCAGGGTCTAGAGAGCAGGCTCAGTATTTGTGGCTCACGGTCTCTAGAGCGCAGGCTCAGTAGTTGTGGCGCACGGGCTTAGTTGCTCCGCAGCATGTGGGATCTTCCCAGACCAGGGCTCGAACCTGTGTCGCCTATACTGGCAGGCGGATTCCTAACCACTGTGCCACCAGGGAAGCCCTCAGGGAAGCCCTCTGGTAGAATTCTTAATGTGGGATTCAAACCCTTTTCTCCTCAGGGAGAAGCTGGTAGCTTTGAGTTCCCTCCTGGCTGTGTGTTGCCACACCCGGGGTGGGGTTTATAGCGACATCCTGTGTCAGTTTCTCCTACCTGTTTCCATGTGTTTTTTTTTTTTTTTTTCATTTGCCTGATAAGCGTAGGAGTCACTCAACTAGTTTCTGAATTTCTTTCAGAAGGAAGTGTTGTATATGTAGCTATAGGCTTGGCGTGTCTGTGGGTAGAAGTGAGTTCGGGAGACTCATATATGGCCATATTGAACTGGAGCTCACAGAAAGTGACTGTTCTTATTTGATATAGGTCAGCTACAGTATACACATGAAAATAAGATTTCTAGTTGAACCTAAAGGTTTAAGAATAATTAGGGTTTTTTTTACATCTTTATTGAAGTATAATTGCTTTACAATGATGTGTTAGTTTCTCCTTTATAACAAAGTGAATCAGCTATACGTATACATATATCCCCATATCTTTTGATTCCATATATATGTGTTAGCATACAGTATTTGTTTTTCTCTTTCTGACTTACCTCACTCTGTATGACAGTCTCTAGGTCCATCCACCTCACTACAAGTAACTCATTTTCGTTTCTTTTTATGGCTGAGTAATATTCCATTGAATATATGTGCCACATCTTCTTTATCCATTCATCTGTCGGTGGACCCTTAGGTTGCTTCCATGCGCTGGCTATTGTAAATAGAGCTGCAGTGAACATTGGAGTGCCTGACTCTCTTTGAATTATGGTTTTCTCAGGGTATATGCCCAGTAGTGGGATTGCTGGGTCGTATGGTAGTTCTATGTTTAGTTTCTTAAGGAACCTCCGTGTATATATGTCAATCCCAATCTCCCAATTCATTCCACTCCCCCTTTCTCCCCTTGGTGTCCATACATTTGTTCTCTACGTCTGTGTCTCTACTTCTGCCTTGCAAACAGGTTCAACTGTACCATTTTTCTAGATTCCACATATAGGCGTTAATATGATATTTGTTTTTCTCTTTCTGACTTACTTCACTCTGTATGACAGTCTCTAGGTCCATCTACATCTCTACAGTGACCCCATTTCATTCCTTTACATGGCTGAGTAATATCCCATTGTATGTATGTGCCACATCTTCTTTATCCATTCATCTGTTGATGGACACTTAGGGTGCTTCCATGTCCTGGCTGTTGTAAACAGAGCTGCAATGAACACTGTGGTACATGACTCTTTTTGAATTATGGTTTTCCCAGGATATATGTCCAGTAGTGGGATTGCTGGGTCGTACGGTAGTTCTATTTTTAGTTTTTTAAGGAACCTCCATACTGTTCTCCATAGTGGCTGTATCCATGTACATTCCCACCAACAGTGCAAGAGGGTTCCCTCTTCTCCACACCCTCTCCAGCATTTATTTGTTTGTAGATTTTTTTGATGATGGCCAGTCTGACTGGTGGGAGGTGATACCTCATTGTAGTTTTGATTTGCATTTCTCTAATGATGAGTGATGCTGAGCATCCTTTCACGTGCTTGCTGGCAATCTGTATATCTTCTTTGGAGAAATGTCTATTTAGGTCTTTTGCCCTTTTTTGGATTGGGTTGTTTGTTTTTTTGATATTGAGCTGCATGAGCTGCTTATAAATTTTAGAGATTAATCCTTTGGCAGTTGCTTCATTTGCAGATATTTTCTCCCAAGAATAATTAGGTTTTAAAAATGTATAGCAAGTGGAGAAACCTTCACCAAGTGATCAAAGTTGACATTACCAAGAATGGGACAGACCATCATTACATACATGCCTCCTGCTATGATGTGCTGAGGACACATCATTGCTTCTGTCATATTCCTGCCAGAAACACATAACCTGAATCTAATCATGGGGACACATCACACAAACCCAAATTAAGGCACATCCTACAAGTAACTGGCTTGTACTCTTTAAAAAAATGTCAGGGTCTTTGAAGACAAAGAAGGGTAGAGAAAGTGTTCCAGATCAAAGGAGATTAAAGAGACATGACAATGTCATGAAATTGAGAATTAGATCCTAGACCCGACTGGGGAAACGCATATAACTATTAAAAAAAATCGTGGCACAGTTGACAGTATTTGAATATGGGCTGTGGGGTAGGTGATAGCTTTGTATAATGTTAAATTTAAAAATTTTGAGAACTGTAATGTGGTTATGCAAGAGAATGTCAGTTCTTAGGAATTGTACATGAAGTATTTAAGCATAAAGGGGCATGATGTCCGAAACTTACTGTCAAAATGGTTCAGAAAGAAAACACTGCAGTTGACCCTCGAACAACATGGGTTTACACTGTGTGGGTCCACTGACTTGCCGATTTTTTCCAATAGTAAATACTGTGGGACTACATGATGTGAGGTTGGCTTAATCTACAGATGTGGAGGAACCAGAGATACAGAGGAACTGTACGTATAGAGGGCCAACTATAAGAGTTATACATGGGTTTTCAACTGTGCGGGGGAGGGGGGGCGCCCCAACACTTTTGTTGTGCAAGGGTCAACTCTGTTGGGGGAGGGGAGGGAGAAAGGAGAGGGGGAGGAAGGAGCGAGAAACTAAATGGGACAGAATGTAAGCAGTTATTGAATCTGGGTAAAGGGAATATGGGGGTTCTTTGTACTAGTCTTATAACTTTTCTGTGAGTTTGAATTATTTCAAAATGAAAAGTGACAGAAGAGCTCAAAACGTATCCTGAATAGATGTAAAACACAAACACACGTGCGCGCGCACACACATGCACACAAGCACGCATATATAGAATTTAAGTCTAAAGTTACTGTACAGAATCTTTTCTGTATATGAAAGCCACTCTCAAACAGCGCCAGACGTCACACGCTCACACGATATTGCTTGTTACGGCCTGTCTGGCGTGTTGCCCCTCCTGTGTTGTCAGATAAGTCCGTGAGATCAGAGCACTCTGAAGCTCACGGGGCAGTGGAGGATGTGTTTATGGTTCCTACCCTAGTGGCTTTGCTACTGTGGGAAAGAATGCAATTCACGTCCTTCCTACACTTAATTTGAAGGCAGAGTCTTTGCAAGTGTGCCAGTGCTTGCCTTTGTATTCATTCTGCCATTAGAGCCTTGCAGTTTCAGGGAAATCCCATCGCGGCTCCACAGGACACGTCCATACATGTCCATTAGTCTTGGGGCTTTCCCGCAAACACACATTCCGCTTGCTGATGCACAACCTGCGCCAGCTTGATGCATTTTAATTTTTAGCTGAAATAAATGCCTCGCCTCCAGCCTGTGCCTAGTGTGGAAAGGAAAGCCAAATGCCTTCCTCGGAGTCAGACATGCACAGTTTTGTCTTCGGTTGAAGCGCTGAAGAGCCCTCGGTTACCTAGTTGAGTGCCATCAAAACAGCCAGTCTGGGCGTTGCAAACAAAAGCAGGCCGGGGGAATGGCACGGGGGAATAAATGCTTTATTTAAATAGGATGAAAATGAGTCTTCGTATGTGTGGATTTCACGGGAAGTCTTTCAGTGTAGTAGTCCCTTAGGCTGGCATCGTCACCCCACCCTCAACTTAGCGATTCGTGTCAGAGCCGCCACACCCATTTCACACCATTCTTAATCAGCTTGACCATCTCCTATTATTTCCAAAGTCACTAGAATAGGCTGTACCTAGTGGACTTTTGTAATTTCTTTGGCCCTCCAGCATCTGAACCTGTTGAGGAAGTCCTCTCTGTGACTCTTGGCGGGAAGCAGAGACAGATGGCCTCTCCCTAGAGGTGTTGACGTTGCTCCTTGTTTTCCTAGCCTCCTTTGCAGCTAGGACAGAAGCAGAGCAGGACAGGGGTGAGGGGATCTCCCTCTGGTTGTGGTCATGACTATGTACGAGAGGGCTGTCCCCCTCAGAACCCGTTCTGAGGCATCATTTTAGGCGTGACTTCTATTCTTCAGACGTCTCCTTAGGTCTGGTACCATTAATAATAATAGAAGTGATAACCAAAGTGCCAACTGCAAACTGGTTAATTCATATGCTTGTTATTACTAAAACAGAAAACAAAAAGACCACTATGACCATTGCTGCATAAAATTACCTCCCGAGCTACAAGTGCTTACCACCTTTGATCCAGAAATGGCCCTTCTAGGAATGTGTCCTACAGATATATTTTTGCACAAGTGAAAGGATGAAATGAGAGATGTGTGGTACTGTTTGTCAGAGCAAAAGAGGAAAACCACCCACATACCCCACCAAAGGGGACCGTTTAAATAATATCCCCTCCCCACACACTGGATTATTAGCTATAAAAAAGCATCAGGAAAGCATTTCATATATTGAAATGAAAAGGTCTATTTCAATATAATTAAGGATGGATCTCTTGAGTCCATTCTTAAGTTTAAAAAAAACCACCAAGGTATATAACTGAATGCATAGAATGCTAGCTTCTGAGTAATAAAAGGAAAAAGAGTAGGAACATATGTTTGTAATTGCTTATGCAGTAATGACACTTTGGAAGGAAACACAAGAAATTATTGTTTACTCAGAGTGCAGTGAGGATGAGGTGGGAATAGGGTAGTGAGGGTCCTTCTTTTCACTGGTGGGCTTTGTAGATTTTTTAATTTTTTAACGGTATGAAAGTTTTGCCTATGTAAAAAATAAAAACAAAGTACTGCAGTTCAGTCAACACTTTTTTGTAACATAACTGCGTGCTTTATTGAGATACACAGTAAAGCAGTAATATAATACAATAGTAAGGCATATATTTGGTGAAGTCTGATATGTTGCGAAAATGCAGTAAAACTGAAGTTTAAAAAAATAATTAGTAAATGTTACAGTGTTGGTGTTAAAACACAATATATTATGATACTCAAGTAAGAACCCAGTACCTGAAAACAAGGACATAACATGCCAGGTGATGTTTATGCTTCAGTTACATTGGTTATGATTTACAGTTTAATACTCGGTGGTTATAAAGAACACGAAACAATGTCCAACTTATGCTTAAAACGTAGCAATAAAGCTCTCAGTTTTTATTCAGATATTTTGACAGACTCACTCCAGAACTAATGTCTAAAAGATAAAATAAAACAAAAGATTAAAACAAAATTAAGCCCTCTATTTACCTCTGATTTTAGAATGAAACTTAAACTTCTTAGTAGGAAGTAAAGTAACCCCTTGTTTTAAATCACGGTTAAAAACAAAATCCTCGGGTAAAGAAAAGAGTACAGCGTCACATAAAGGAAAACAATGCAAGACTAAAATCAAATCTTCATGTAATTTGTTACCTTAGAGCTTTGGGTTTTCTTTTGGAAATTATGAACAAAAACGAAAATGGAGGGAAATGTTCTCACAATGGACAGGTGGTGAAGCTGTGAAATCAGATGTGCACAATTATTAGGAACACCCCAAAACCAAAGTGAGGTAGAAGTAGCATGAGAAGCCATGTCTGATGTTAATTATCATTAGTAAAATAAGGAACAAAACCCACTCTCCAAAAGTTAATTACACTTGATGTAAGAGGTAACAGATTTGCAAAATGATAGGTCACACAGTGATTTCTATTGAATGGATGATTAAAAAAAGTGAAAGACTAATAAGATGAAATGAAAGAGTAAAGCTTTTTCCTACCAGTTAGTCCGCTTGAGCGTTCTCCTCTGCTTGAATGATTTGTTTATTAATATATTTAACCTGCCTAATCCACCAGAAAGGGTTTGGAGTACCTTTTGGAACATGTAAATCAATGTGCGTTCCCACTTACAAACCTGCCTGGAGTTACTTGTAGAGAAAGGCCAAGGAGGGAAACATTGCTGGGCTTCTGGGTGGATATTTAACAGTACCACAATGTGATGGGGCTACTGTGTTACACATTTTCACTAAGGGTTATTTTAAATTAAGTCTTGTGGCATTTACAAACTCATTACAATGGGGAAAAAAAATCTTCAAACCAAGACACCCACTGCTGTTTGACTGTGAGAAAAGATCAGTTGTAATTATAAAGCTCTCTCTGTGAGGTTCTGAACATTCATCCAATCCTTGACGTCAGAGTGGCCGGCTCCCTCTGAGGGATCTGCTGGGGATCCACAGCCCTCCAGCCCTACCGTAGTCCTCCTCCTGCCTGGGAGTTAACACTGCCTTCTGATGCTCTGATTTTCACTGAAGCATCACTGAATCTAAACTGTGGCACTGCCAGCAGCAGGAAGCTGAATACATCAACCAGCGGATTACTCTGACATAATAAGTCCTGTGTGTTCATTCATATGTCCCTTAAAAAATTCAATACTCTAGTTGTCAGTGGAAAGTTTAAAATGAGAAACATCTGGAGCCCCAGAGAGTGTTTTAGCGTGGTAGTTTCCTTCTGGCTTCAGGCTCCAGGGAAAATTCATTCTAGACCCAAGCAGGTAAGCCTGGATGACCAGAAGTAATTTCTTTCCATGAGGAAGTGGCAAGAACATTTGAACAAGAAATTTAAAAGGTCTCTTGAAATTCGTATCTATTTATCTATATACCCATAGTATTTACATACTTATAGACATATAGATGTGTAACACGAAAACCCACAGCCAGTCCCACTCAGTCGTCAATTCCAAAAGAGCGATATGAAGTAGTCATTTGGTGGTGTTAGAGGAAGTCCTATCTTAAATATGCAAGAAAAGAAAAAAAAGCCACGAATCTCATATGGATATCACGCTAAAAGGATGCAAAACAATGTGCTGCCTCAGTGTGTGTGTGTGTGTGTGTGTGTGTGTGTGTGTGTGTGTGTGTGTGTGTTTGTTTTTAGGGGTTTTTATAAACAACTTTTTTTTTTATAAAGCACACTGTAGTTTACAGTCTTTCTTTATAACTGTTATAAATTTTTAAACAACCCAAAATGCGTTCCATATAAAGAAATGGCAAGTTATTTAGCTATCAAGATTTTACATGTAGTTTTCTTATAACTTTTTTTGTACAATTGCATAGACGTGTAAAACCTGCCATTGTTAACAAAACAATAACAGACTTAGAAACTACTGAAATCTACAGTATAGTACCACTACCCTTCACAAAAATATAGATTTTTTTTTTCTTGTAAACTCTTACTGTCTAATCCTCTTTGTTGTATGAATATTATAAAAACCATGCGGGAATCGGGAGTTGTAAAACATTTATTCTGCCCCTTCTTCATCTGTCATGACTGAAACTAAGGACTCCATCGCTCTGCCCAAATCATCTGCCAGGTGGAAAAGGCTTCCTACATTGTGTCCTGGAAAACAGAGAGAGAGACAGACTTGACACAAGGTGTAGTTATCATCACCCCAACTCTTCGTCATTTGGGAAATCGTCCCCCGTTTCTAGGTGAAGACAACACAGAAGCTGCGTCGAGGGGATACACAACAGGGGTTGGTTTTTCACCAGTTTTCCAGGAAGAAGCAAAGCCTTGTTAATGAAGCCATTCCACACTGTTAGTATCAGCCTCATATTGGATCAGGCTCCTAGTGTCAGATAAATGGAAAAAAGTCAGACTGCACTCATCTTCCCCACGTAAATACATATCAAAAGGCTTCCATGGATAGGCACAAGATTCCTGTCACAACAGGAACAATTCGTGATGGGATGTATCTTTTCCACCTTGCTGTGGGAGATTATTTACTGTGTACTTGTATTAAAAATTATTTTACTATCAAACAGCCATCACCATAACTATCACCACTGCCACCGCCGCCACTCGACTGCCATCACCGTTAGCATCGCTACCATCACTACGTGTGAAATCTTTATCTCAAGGCTGTTACAAGCTGTTGGCTCACGTCTAAGGCTGTGGCGGAGGTGACTGTTTTCTCTCTGCTTTGACTTGAGTTGAAAGATAAACTCTTGCAGTGACCTGTGTATACACTATTAACATTTGAATTAGGAAGCTTCAGGAAAAAACATTACTTTTCATTCCAAATTACTCAAGAGCCTAATTCTAAGATGACCCACATGTACAGCATGGATTTGGGTAGCCTCTGAATCCATTTTTGATCTCCTACTCAATGAGGGTTAACTATCAGAATAGCCTTCTAATAATAATATGACATGACCGATCATTAATCCCCCAGCATGGAGCATAAAAGCAGCACAATGTCCCTGGGTACTTTGTGGCAAAATTCAGATCTAGAGTAAGATCATTTGAGACATACTTTAGGACTTGCCTCGTCATGTATGTCCCATATTTTTATATGGCTAAGTTTAATTTAATAATTAATTAATTAAATTTATTTAAACTAATTTAATAATTAATTAATTTAATAATTAATTTTAATTTAATTAACTAAATTTTAATTCTTGGAAATCATTCCACTATTCAAGTACCGCCTTTGACACTAAAAATGCTTTACTAGGCTATTACTACCTTGCCATGTGTCAACTTTACAGATTCCCATAATAATTGTTAAAATCCCTATAAACATTAAAGATAGACTAGGGCGGGTATTCTATTCTAATATTTACTTCAAGAGACATATCATTTTTAAATATATGAGGGGATCTGAAGAGGACTCATAGGCAGGCACTTAAACAGCGATGGCACCAGATCAAGTTAAGACTTAACTTTAATGCTGTTCAGCCATTTTTATTAAGGTGACCAAGTTTGTAACTCTCTTTGAGCTTTATTAGTGCAGAAAGTTGCAATGAGGACTAATTATGCTTTAAAAAATCACTCTGGATTTTGGTTGAGGCTGCACATATAACAACTTTTAACCAAACATATGTACTATGCCTAGAGTGGGCCAGTAGTTTGGCCGCCCTCAGTGAAGAACAAAAATCATCTTTGGCTTTTCTAAACCATAAAAAGCACAGGAAGCCACAGTGGGTCCTTGGCTACTCCTCAGAGCACAAATATCTAACCGATGCCACCAAGTTAGAGGGCTTCCCTTGCATCTCCTTCCGACTGCCCGGCAACCCTGGGAAATCTGTCCAGTTATTCGCGTGTAATTGAAAATAGGTGGACTAACTGCAAATTTTAAATCGTTTGCAATCTTAACAGCAATTAATAAAAGCAGTAAAAACCAACCCCAAGACTCTTACAAGCTGATACCTAAATATAATTCCAACTATTTCTCACATCCGTACTATAGTATAGTCCTCCTGGTAGCTAGAAAATGTACTACAAAACATGAAACAGGGAAGAAATCATTTTTTTCTCCATCAGCTTATTGACAATAATCAAAACGTGCCTATTTCAGACTGTGCTAGGACATGCAGACTGCAGTTCAAAAGATAATGAAGACAAGTAAAATGCATTTATAGATTATATGGCCAAGTGGTGCTTCTCCTCCTCAAAAGGGAAGGAGAATTCTTGAGTCTCTTAAGAGGCATAAGTTCTAAGGGGTATCTGCTATTTAAAAAGTTACCAGGTCAGAGGTTCATGATTTTTTAAAAATTAATTAATTTATTTATTTTTGGCTGCCTTGGGTCTTCGTTCCTGCGCGCGGGCTTTCTCTAGTTGCGGTGAGCAGGGGCTACCCTTCGTTGAGGTGCGCGGGCTTCTCATTGCGGTGGCTTCTGTTGTTGCGGAGCACGGGCTCTAGGTGCACGGGCTTCAGTAGTTGCAGCACGCGGGCTCAGTAGTTGTGGCTCGTGGGCTCTAG
Organism: Physeter macrocephalus; assembly: GCF_002837175.3. Classification (NCBI taxonomy): domain Eukaryota; kingdom Metazoa; phylum Chordata; class Mammalia; order Artiodactyla; family Physeteridae; genus Physeter; species Physeter macrocephalus. The sequence goes on from NC_041234.1 coordinate 14,990,474, forward strand.
AGCGCAGGCTCAGTAGTTGTGGCGCACGGGCTTAGTTGCTCCGCAGCATGTGGGACCTTCCCGGACCAGGGCTCGAACCCGTGTCCCCTGCATTGGCAGGCGGACTCTCAACCACACCAGGGAAGTCCCAGGTTCATGATTCTTTTTTTTTTTTTTTTTTTTGCGGTATGCGGGCCTCTCACTGCTGTGGCCTCTCCCGTTGTGGAGCACAGGCTCCGGACGCCCAGGCCCAGCGGCCATGGCTCACGGGCCCAGCCGCCCCGCGGCATATGGGATCCTCCCGGACCGGGGCACGAACCCGCGTCCCCTGCATCGGCAGGCGGACTCTCAACCACTGCGCCACCAGGGAAGCCCCATGATTCTTAATACACCATACCTACTCCCACAAAATGTTAGGTGGCCTTTAACCTGTCCAGATGGTTAAATGTTCACAGATGAGCTCATGGCCATCCCTATGCTAGAAAAATGAACGTTCTGAGTCACCTCACCGTATCTCTAGGATGCCTTTCATTACTTTGTTTACAAATACCTGCTTCATCAGAATAACAATTCCAGTGTTTTCCATGGAGGTTTTCCTTAGAGCCAGAAAAAAAAAATTCTCTCTCCTTGACTAAATACTGCCCCAAAGAATCATGTACCTCAACCCGCTGGAGGCATAGAACCACACACAGATAGGGAATTGGGACACAGAAAATAGATGTGTATCCTGCTTCTATTATCCATGCGTGTAAGGCAGAACATTAGTGAGATCATTAATTTTACCTGACAGATTTTTCTAAAGTCAAAATGCAAATCTCGTGCTATGAGCATGAGAGGCCCTGGAAAACAGGCAGGATGCAGGCATCTGCGATCAGCTTCAGGCACAAGCAGACATAAAACTACGTCTATAGACGTATTTAATCCATTCTTAAGCAAGGATTGTTGAAGAGAAAGGCACCGTGCGTTTAACATTAGGGTAGTTGTATGTTTTTCCAAGTTGTTGCAAAGTGCGACACGTGGACTCTCACATGCCACCTCTGCCTCAGGGAGTTGTTCGCTGCACTGATTGGAATTGAGACTTTCTGGCAGAGACCCAAGACCTCAATAGCAATCTGGCACTCTGGTTTTTTAAAAAATACCGTTCCCAAAGAAATGGTGAGCACTCAGTTGGCCAAAGCAAAGGCAGAATACCGCAGTGAAATGTGCTTATCTTTTCTTCTCTGTAATTTAATCTTTGAAGAAATACCTGGTCTGCTGTACATTTGGGGTATTTTCACAGCATTAAAAAAAATCACTATTGTTTTGATTCTCTGGCTTTCTGAAAACTTATCTGACTACACTACAGCTCAGGTAGTAGAGTTTCCAAATGCCTATGTGACTTCAATTATATGTGCTGGCCTTTTCTAAAATTCGTTTGTGAGAGACACACGTTTAGTGTGGTTAAAAATATGGTGCAACTTTTTACCACAAGTTAAAATAAATTTTAAGGGGCACTTACCATCAGAATGAACCCAAGACGTCTCACATAAGAAGGCAAACCGTCAGGAGCATTCAATGCTTCACCGATTCAGGTTTCCTGTTTCTCCTCCCAGCCCACCACTCCCTCCCTTGGACCCCACAAGCCTTGGAAGGGAGCACTGGTGTAGACACACTGAAGGATCGTTCAGTTGATGAGACCTGCATGGCATGGCACTGGCAGAATTTCCAGTATGATGATTAAATGAGTCAGTGGCTGCTCCTGTCCATCTGTTGCTAAGGATCCAGAACCTTCTCACATAAGGACTCCCCACCCGTCCAACCTGTCTCCCACAATAGTACACGCTATTGCCATCCACGGGAGAGCTTTCCTTCTTGCGTCCTTCATGCTAAACTCTTGGTAAGAACAATCTTGTTTCACTTGGGCTGTCACTCAACACTTTGTCATCCAATGTCACTTCATTAGGTAATTCAATGTTTAGCTAATATTTCTGGTAGAACAGAAGTTTGAAGCAGCTTGTACTGTAAAACCCCAAACCATTCAGTGATAACGCTGTACCGTACCTATAAAAGGCATTAAAAAAATCCCTCAAGAATTGGTTATTGTTCTATCTGGCTCAAAATGCCAAGCAAAGAAAAAAAGCATCCTCTAAAGGGCAAGTTGAGATGACATATGCTTTTCACACACCATTTTCTAAGTGGCAGTAAAGCACACAGTTAAGAGTGTGGCTCTGGACCCAGACTGCCTGGAATCCAATCCTGGCTCTGTCACCTTGGACACATTGCTTACCCTTTCATTGACTCAGTTTCCTTATCTGTAAAATGGGGTTAATAAGAGTACCTACCTCATAGGCTTGTCCTGAAGATTACGTAATGAAAAAGATGGCAAGTGCTTAGAAAAGTCCTTGGCACACAGTAAGTGCTCAAAAAAATGTTAGCTAAAGTGGGAAAGAAAGAGTGTAGGCACCAGGAAAAAGAAAACAAAAACGAAATGAAGTCATCCCTGAAGAATAAAAACCAAGGGCACTGGCAGAAAATGCTAGGGTCCTGGAACTAGAAGGAAGCTTTATGACTCATCAGTTATGTTCGAAGCTAAATGTATTTTGAAGGTTTTGTTTGTGTTACGAATGGCAACAGATGATGAACTTCAGGATTCCAACCTAGGCACTACAAAGGGTTGCCATTTACAAGAGATTCCTCTTCCCCCAACCCCTGGTCCTGTTGTCATGGTGATGACAATGACAGTGAACATTTGAGGAATGTTCCTCATAAGCTGCAAGTGGAGAGGTGACTACCATCCTTACATGATGACACGTGTAATACACACATGGGCGTGCACGCACACAATTCTTACACAAACGCCAAACATAGAAAGCGGGATGAGACAGACAGAAGCCATGGCTGTGAGCCTGAATCTCACTAACCTCTCTCATTGGCTTCCCAGGGGTATTTCTTCCTTTAATAATAGAGAGAGGAAGAGGCAGAGATATCAGAAAGGAAAAAAAAAAAAGCATAAATATACAGTTTCATACCAATTTGCTTCTTTTACCAAACAAACGTTGAGATGACAATTCATTTATCCCCTTCTGGAAAAAAAATGAAAACAGAAACAAAAAAACCCAAAAGACACATCGAGTCAAATAACCTTTACATACACTTGAAGTCGGTGTAAACAGATAACATGATCCAGGAGACATCGCTTATAGAATCCACAGAGCTCACATGTTCAACTGGATGAAAGCTGGCACAGCATAGAAATCTGACCAAATCGAGCATTGTTTTCAAGGGCAACTGTAGAATCTCAAGTTTACTGTCCAGAAATCTCAGAATCTCTTTATTGTCCACTTGACAACCAACACACCAAAACAAACAGTAGTTGGTTTCAGGTGCCAAACATCTGCACTCCCAACGCGAGGTAGAACACTGCATAGAGGCTAGACTCCATCCTCTTGGGAGAAGCTGTTCTATCTGACAGAAGCTGAGCATGCCCATGATGGGACTGGGGGCACTGGAGAAAACTGAAACAAAGTGGGAAGGAGGTAAGTCCCACTTACGGGCAAGCCACGGAGCCAGATTCAGGAATGAGTCTTCACCTTCCTCCTCATGATTCAACAGATACCAGGAGCCTTGAGGGTCAGCCAGAGACCCTCTGGCCTTGTTTGTTTTATAGAATCCTATATCTGTATGCAGTTATTTATTTTTGAAAAGCAGGTTCTGATGAGAAAGTTTTTCTACGCTAATATTTATAACCAGACAGAAAATTAGGGACCGCTGACCATACCTGGCATGTCTTGGGCATGCAATTTCCGGGGTCTCCAAAGTGAAATACTGGTTTTCAAACTTTGGCTTTCGCATTGGGCCACTTCCTACCACATTCTTATCTGCAATCCAGTACGTAGAGCAGATACGAGCAGAGCTGTGAGAGATCTTGTGCCGCATCTCCCTTTCCCCTGACACACTCCAAGAAGACCTACGACCCCCTGAAACAATTTGAGTACTAGTCTAGAACGAAGAGGTATTGAGCTACTAATCCGAAAGAAACTTTTTAAAACTCAAGTTTAGGGTTTACAACTTCTGGTGTACATTTTAAGGTTTTCTAAGTATGACCCTCGCCCTGCCTTTGCCTTCCTTCTGAATTGTCCCGAGTCAGGGATTTCTCGGGGATACAGAAACTGCATGCTTGACGATGTGATAAACATGGTCAGGCTATTCACGATGCTCCTCAAACCAGGAGAGAGGGAGAGATGCTCCAGAGCTGTGGGTGTTCCCAGTGGCAGGCCCACACCAGACGATGGGGAGAAGGGAGGGGGAGAACAGCATTTCATCCTTGATGGTGCATACCAACCCCAGCGTGAATTACTCATCCATTCTTTTTGACTTCATTAGCAAAATAGAAAAAATTTCTTGTACTTCATGGTTATACTGTCAGGTGGTAGAATTAATTCTCTGCCCCTCCAAGACTGTGAGCTCCTTGAAGGCAGTGTCCACATGTTGCTCACCTACCTCTCTCTCCCTGATACCTCTACTCTACCTCGACGCTACGGGTATTTGGTAAATGCTGGCTGAGCTAAATTAGGTAGCCACTAGGTCATGGCCGAGAGTCCTTTGATGCTTTAGGCAACTTGGCCTTGCCTGCGATCCTTTAGCTTGGATGCCAAGGGCTTGTAGCTGCGTCTGGCTTGTAACTTGGGCCTATTTTTCTTTTTCTTTTTTTAAAAATTGAAGTACAGTTGTTTTACAGTGTTGTGTTAGTTTCGGGTGCACAGCAAAGTGATTCAGTTGTAGATATATATTCTTTTTCTGATTCTTTTCCCTGATAGGTTATTACAAAATATTGAGTGCAGTTCCCTGTGCTATACAGTAGGTCCTTGACTTGGGTCTATTTTTAAAACCTCAGAACCTTAGGAAGGACAGTGTTGTTGGAAAGCAATGTGATTTTAGCTTTAGAATGTAATTACGGTTCCTAGAATGATAAAGGTTATGTATCTGTATTAATTCTTCAACAAGGCCTATTCAGAGCTCAGTATCAACGGGTCACTGCTGGAGATGAAGCAGATGATTTGGGTTTTGTTTCAGGTACTTGTTCAGAAACCATGTTTTCTGTAAAATGGACCTCCCAGAGCTATGTGATCCCAGAGCTCTTTCAAAATCCTCCCTCGCCACTTGGGTTCCAATGTGCTCATTAGCATAGTACGAAGGGAGGCCCGCTTCTCGTTTAAAAAGAGTGAAATGTTTGCTACTTGTATCAGAAATACTTTCTACACTGACAAAAAATAGAGGCTCGCTGGTGGCACTATTAAAAACAAATTCTTTACCAGTAAATAAAGTACCAAATAAAAGTTGTATGTGAAAAACACATTCTTTGGAAATGAGTTTCCTTAGGCCTTCGGTTAGGGGGTCCATCTGGCAATGCAGTGTGCTGTCAGGAAATGAATCAAGAGAAACAGGAAGTGTGCTGGGGAGTCCTGAGTCTAAAGAAAGAAAGGGCTTGGTCAGGTCTGGAGAAGTCTCGTTTCCTCAGGCAGTACGAACTTGAGAGGATTGGCTGTCATTCATTATTCACAGTCAGAATCGCAGGACGTTACTGTTTCTGCGTATCTTTATGAGCTTCTTTATCTGAGTTCACTGACTTTTTTAAAAAGTTAAGGAATAATGAGTCCCTTTTTATGATTTCTGTTTCATTACAAGTGAAAGAAGATTGAAATGGCTATACTTTATTGAAAATGCAGGATCTTTGGTGAAGACGGATATATACGCATAAATCAATTCAAAAGCACAGTTTTCTTGCGCTGAAAGTTGGTCAGCACTGAAATCCGTGACTGTTATGTATGTGATGAGCTAGAGCGGACAACAACTTAATGATGTAAAGTCGGGGATGGCAAATTTTCCCCGTAAAGGGCCAGATAGTTAAATACTTTGGGCTTTGCCAGTCACACAGTCTCCGTAGCGGCTATTCAGCTCTGCCGCAACTACTCTGCCCTTGGAGTGAGAAAGCCCCCGTAGACAATATGTACATGAATGGGGGTGGCTGTGTTATGATGAAACCGTATTTATAAAGATTTGGCCCGTGGACTGCAGTCTGCCGGCCCCTGGTGTAAAGGAGCAGCAGCTCAAATCCTTTCCGGAAGCCGAGAGGAAAGGGAAGGGAGCCTGCAAGGGGGGCCAGGATGCTTCCATCTGTCTTTGTTCTTTATGTTGCTCTTCCATAAAAGAATCACGGCCAAGACTTGAATTGTAGAAGATGGCAGGTTTTGCAAAGCGGTTGGCTTTCTAATTTAGAGGCATTTAACAGAATGTATGTGGCCTTGTTTAGGAGGGGCGAGTATTGAGAGGGAGAGGATGGCGTGGGCTGTTGGGGATAAAAATAATGTGGCACAGGTCAGCAGGTAAGAGGTTATACAGGCAGCAGCAGTACCCGCATAACAGTGCTAACTGCTTCCTGAGTTGTCTTACTGCACTAAGAGCTCATCTTGGATCCTATTATTAATCAATGTTCAGTGGCACCTAATTTTTACAGAGACCAATACCATACCCCTCGCTAGCGAAGCGGTTTCTTTCAGGAATGCACATGCGTCGAACAAACTCTTTGTTAGACTGCTAAATCATCAGAGACGTATGGACAAATCGCTTAAAGAGTTGATTTTAAAACGATGTTTGTTGTTCGTTCTACCCATGTAGCCTCCCTACAGAATAATGGTGGAGATTTAGAAAGTGTCCTATGGTAGATAATGCCTTTTATTACAGTGGAATTCAACTTCTACATCTATTTATAGACAGAGGGAGAGATTATATCGGTAGATTAAATAGGTTAGATAGGAACTGGCTAACATTCTGTGTTTAATATACACCAAGGCCCTCAAGCTCCTCAGGTGGTTGTGAATAACTAACGAGAGCTAGAGATTCATCAGAAAAGATAGATAGGCTCGCAAAGCTAAACAGGCACACATTCACACCTTGAACTCCCTGCGGTTTATAGTGGCTACGAGGCAGGACAGTGCTGGCTATCATCACTTGATCACTAAGCGGAGAAGCGTGCAGCCTCCTTTATTAATTTGTATAACAGTTTAGCAAGGCCATCAAGATAAGAGCTGAAGCCTAATTGAACCTGCTGAATAGCCATGAACGAGGCTCTTCACTTCTTTGGGCATCCAGGTATTTCTAGTGGAAATGAAAGGTGAAGATTAGCTGATACCTGAAGACTTAGCGCTAAGTCAAAATTGTGGGAAAGGGTAACAAAAAAGTTGTGAATTGAGAGTACACAAGAACTCCCCTATCTATATGCTTTATTATTTATGAAAAACATAATACTGAAAAAACGTCTTCTCCTCTGTGGGCGATTATCTAGCAGGGTTAAGTAAACCAGGAGGTGGTATTTAATAGCACATTTCCACTAAATGTCAGACCTCTGGCTCTAACATCTGTTTTAAGTTACTAAAACAGCTGTCCGAAACAGCTGTAGCAAGCATGAACTTCATTTTTCGTAACACAACAACGGGAACGGGGATGCAGACTTAGATTGAAAATACAGTGTTCTCTAAGATACTGGCAAGGTCTTGGCAGAAACTTCCGTGGTAAAATATATTTTATATATAAAATGTATATATAAAATGTACATATAAAATTTTACAATACAATTTTTGTCAAAAAGATATTCACCTGAGCAAGGAAAACTGAGATCAGTTAGATCAGTATTTTTAAACAACTGGATCAGAAAATCAATATAGTGGGTTGCAACCAGCATTTTATTCTTAAATAAAGAAAACAGAGAAACAGTGTCAATTATACATAGTAAAGAAAGTAATGTTTCATGAAACTTTTGTTTCTGATCTTTGTATGTATACGTGACTATATACATGTATGTGTGGTGTATATATGGTGGGTACATACATATTTGTGTGTACATACATACGCAAATAATTGGTTTTATATCTTTACCCCAGTTTAAGATGTAAAATGTTTCTCTTATTATGGATAATGGTCAGAGAAGGTCAAAAGCCACTGTTTTGAACATCAAAGATGTTAAGATGAACTTTCAAGACCCTTCCAATTTGGGAGAGTCTCTGATCCTGAGACGTTGAGAATCTCAAGATTTTTGGCTTAATATCAACTTAACATACCTACTAATTGGTAAGATACTCCCGCTAAATCCTAATATATATGTATGTGTGTGTGTGTGTGTGTGTGTGTGTGTGTGTGTGTGTGTGTGTGTGTATATATATATATATATTCTCCATTCTTTCAAAATGAAAAAAATGCCTTTAGTTAGAAATAAAGCATCCAAAAAAACACTTTTTAAAAATTTTTATTTTTTGGGTGAAGTAGTAGAAAAGAATAGATTTATTGCAGGGCGCCAAGCAAGGAGTCCAGGGCAGCTAGTGCTTAAAAGACCCTGAAACTCCCCGAAGGCTTTCAGGGAAAGGTTTATAAAGACAGGGTGAGGCAGGGCTTTGTGGGGTGTGTGAGCAGCTCGTGGACACTCTTCTGACTGGTCGGTGGTGAGGTAATTGGGAGTCGGCATCATCAACCTCTGGTTCCAAAGCGTCTGGGGTCTACGTGCTTGAAAAACCACTTTTTAGAGTGCATCGATGATCAGCCTATTTTTTACAATGACAAGACTCTTTATCCGTTTAAATTTATGGAGAAATAGGTGTGATATTGTGATTTACGAGAGGAAATATATATTCAGTCTTCGTCCCCCCTTCCAGACCCTTGGAATTTCCCGTGATGAGCAGCAGCAAGGTGTCTTTTGTTATGTGACCAGGGTGACTTCTGGAAAGCACCTAAGGATGGGGGCCGCTTGCTAGGGGAGCCAGCCAAGTGATGAGAGGGTTGGAACTTTCAGTCCTAACCCCCTGCTGTCCAGGGAGAGGAGAGGGGCTGGAGATTGAGTTCAGTCACCAGTGGCCAGTGATGTAATCAATCATGCCTATGTAGTGAAGCCTCCTTATAAACCCAAAAGGACAGGGTTAGGAGAGCTTCCGGGTTGGTGAACACGTGGAGATGTGGGGAGAGTGGTGTGCCCAGAGAGGGCATGGAAGCTCTGCACCCTTTCCCCGTGCCTTGCCCTACGCATCTCATCCATCTGGCTGTTTCTGAGTGATACCCTTTTATAATAAACCAGTGATCTAGTAAGGAAAATGCTTCTCTGAGTTCTGTGTCCTGCTCTAGCAAATTAAAATTGAACCAAAAGAGGGGGTTGTTGTTGGAATCTCTAGTCTATAGCCAGTGGGTCAGAAGCCCAGCTAACAACAACCTGGACTTAAAATTGGCATTCTGAAGTAGGAGGGGAGGGGCAGTCTTGTGGGACTGAGACCTTAACCGGTGGAATCGGAGCCTGTCTCTGGGTAGACAGAGTCAGAGTCGAGTTAAATTGTAGGACACCCAGCTGGTATATGAGAATTCTTTGGTGGTGTGGGAAAAGAACCCCACACGTTGGAATTGGGTGCGGAATCATAAGGGGCCTATGATAAGGTGTAATTTGGTAGGAAGTAGCAAAAAAAAAAAAAAAAAAAAAAAAAAAAAAAAAAAAAAAAAAGAAAGAAAAGAAAAGAAAGAAAAGAAAATGTCAAGGTCATAGCATCACAGAAAGACCAGCCAGCTCTTCTAGCACCTTATCTACTCTCGTTATGTGTATTTTGTTTGTTTGTTTATTTGATTGTTTTCTTCAGGAAAATGAATGAATTCTCTCAGGCCACCAGGGTACTACTGAGTAAGTAGGAAGGAACTCGGTTCGTGGAACGGGTATCAGACAAAGCCTGCTTATCCCCTATTTGAGAACTCAAATTAGCACTCAGGGCATATGCTTCCATAAGCACTGATTTAGTAAACACTATCCAGGCGGCCTGAATAGAGTTTCCTAGGTTTTCCATATAAGTAAATTAACATCGGACGAGTAAATATAACATCAGAGAGGCTGACTGCCAAATACCATATCAGAGGAGGTGTATTTCTGATCTTTCATACCCATGTGGTATTTAGCTTCAAGGACTCTAAAAGGGGGATGCGGGAGAGGGCGCAAAGATCTCACCTTAAGATAATTAGGATGGCCCAGAGACTCAGTACAAAAAAGCTGCCGCTGGGGAAGCAGAGCCATGAGCCCTGCTGTAGCCTCTCCTCTGATACTCTAGTTGTTCACATGTGAAAGACATGCCCAGGGCAGCCACTAACTTCCCACAGAGCAGGTAAACAACCTTTCAGGTCAAGGAGCAGGGAGGAGACGCATGTCTATGACCTTCAAGGGAAAGCTTGGGGTCAGTGAAATGTGTGTGAGACGCGGGGCCCAAAGTTCCGGCCCCATGAGTTGAGTAGCTGTGTGATCTTGAGGAAGACACTTGCTCTGCTTGAGGCTAAGCCATTCCTATTTATCTAGAAGGGGGTTTCTAGGATTCTTTCATGTCACAGACGTCTCCATTACAGCAGTAATACTACTACTGTGCTGGGATCTGAGCTTCTCGGGAAGGCTGCATCCCCAACTGACCGTAAGCACCTTGACGGCCAAAAACATGGCATTTCTACTTTGCATCCCTGACACCCCCGCTGGTACATAGTAGGTGCTAGCAAAAGCTGGCAGGATCAAGGTGAATGTGTTTGAGTTACGTCAAACCAGCATGTGGTCTTCTCATTATGAATCATGGCATTTTGGGAGAGGAGGCAGTGAAGATAGGATGGAGAAGAGGCTGGCAGGTTTGGGATAAGGAGGTGGGTGGAAGACAGAAGACTTTTATCTGTTAAAATCAGCACATCAGAGGCGCTCAGCGGTGAAAAGATGGCTGGTGCAGACATTTAAAATTAGCTTCCCCTGACGGTTCCTTAGCAACGCTCTATCAGAACATTATTGCTTTTAATGTGTACCACACAGCATTCACTCGCACATGAAATAGCTGGGAAATGGCCATTGTTAACTGACACTGAACAAAAAGATAGGAACAACACAGGACTCAAAACAGCCTCCTCACTGCCCTTATGGAGAGGAACAAATAGCCAGATTCTCGGCCGCCCGTCCCTCCCTGGCTGCCCATTAGGGGTGCCAATCAATCACTGGCCACAAAGCCTTGTGCTTCCCCCCCACCCTTGGTTCTCTAGAATATCCCTCTATTTGCTCACAGGTGACTGCTGCCATTCTTTTTTTTTTTTTTAATTGAAGTATAACTGACATACACCATTATGTTAGTGTCAGGTGTACAACCTAGTGATTTGACATTTGTATGCACTGTGAACGGATCACCCAATAGGTCTGTTTACCATCTGTCCCCATACAAAGTTACAATATTTTTTCTCTTGTGATGAGAACTCTGAAGATTTTCTTTCTTAGCAACTTTCACACTTGCAGTACGATATTGTTGACTCGAGCGTCCATCCTGTCTGCCATTCTTTTTATTCACTGAAGGGGGTGGGTCAGTGACCTGTTTTATGTTAGGGCAATGAACCACTAGAAATACTCCAAAACACTAACAATAGCAGCAAAATAGCTCCTTGGATGAAGTAAGGCATCTGAAGCTCATACTGGCTGGTAGGAAAAGTCAGTGTGGTAAAATGCTGTATTTTTGGTATGGCGGGGCAAAATATTCGAAGTCAAAGTGACGGGGAAAATAATGTTAATGTTCAATAATATTAATATTAAGATACATTAACATTTAAATTAAATAATATTAGTGTCTTTCTTTGTGAAAATTGTATTCTATCTAAGGAAGTGAAAAAAACAGCGAACTAGTACGTAGAGATTTAATTGTACTTATGTTTAAATGATGGGGTAAGACACAGTTTTCAAATATACATAAAAGGCCTGAGATTGCAAGCCCGAGTTCCCACCACCACTGTACGCTAGGCCTATCGCAGACCTTGCTGTATCACATAGTAGCTGTACGTCCCTGGCAAAGGCACCATCAGGGCAGTAATTTCCTCGTCTGTAAAAGTGACTTAATAACTGCTCTTAAGTAAAAGCTATCTCATAATGTAACTCTTCAGACTAGTGTGCCAAGCAAGGAAGATAGCGATACTTTATAAACATAAGTTAGTATTCTTATTTCTGGAAACATCTTGATTACACAGGTATTTGAATTGAAAATACTCCAAACCAGAAATTCACATTCGAAAACAAAATCTTCTCACAATGATCCCGAACTGGCATTCTGTCAGCACCTGTTTATGTAAACGTGGCAACTACACATGCTAGTTGGGTATGGAAACGAGTGGCCTACTTCCAGGAAGTCTGAGTGACTTCTGGGTAGTGGCGCTTACCTCTCGAACTAGGGAAGGAGTTGTTGAGTTGCTCCATCACTTCTTCTAGCCCTGTGCTTGTGTCCTGGGGAGGACTGAGAAGATCTTCCTCACCTTAATGAAAGCAAACACAAACAATGGCAAATTAAACTTAAGGAGAAAATACAGATACCAGAGAAAAGGTTCATGACGCCTTTTAAAAATCCATTATTAATTCATTTTCACTTCTTCATAAATAACATAAATAAAAATAACCCCTCTAGCTTAATAATTAGGCAACGGTTTCTTCACGGGGAAAAATTTCATGCAGGGATTTATCTACGTCATTATCTTTGGAAAAGAAAACTGTGTATCTGCTTAGACGTTAAAGTTGCCGTAAGCTTCTTATGCCCCATTAACAAACGTGAAATGTTTTTCTTTGTATTTTTTTTTCTTTGTATTAAAAGATGATTATCGCACATTTGCAGCGTGTCTCTTCAACACAAAAGAAGCATGTGACATTTTGCATTCACTTTAGGAAGGTAAGGAGTGGAGACACAGGTATCTTTTCCATTCTTTACTGTGACATTTAACAAAAAATACAGAGAAAACCCAAGTACCTTTAAAGTGCAATGTAATAGGGAGAAATAAAAGTTGTATGTGCCCTATATAGGAAATGAAATATTGATATTGTATGGACCGTGTGTATGGACATACTGGGAAGTTATGTTCCTTTCCTCTTTGTTCCATGGGGTTACTTCATCATAATTATGTTTTTAGTGGCTTACAAAGGGAAACTTTCTAGAAAAATTTTTGAGCATTTGTTTATGTGAGGAGAGAAGGATGATTTGGAAGGAAGGGGGTTTAGGGATGGATGGTCGTCTTCTGGGGATGGGAGTCTCCTTGTAGATTTTGTTGATCTGTGTCTCGACTGTTCATTCATGTGTCAAAGAAATACACCTCAAACACTATTTGCAGTAAGGGAGAGGTTTCTTAAGTGCAGACAAAGTTGTTTTGAACTCTGAAGGTCCTTTGGAACTAATTTTTCATAACATTCAGTCTTCCAACAGTGAAAATAACTTCTTTTCAAGCTCTGTTTGTTGAGCACATTGTCACTTCCATTGAAAACAAGACCTTGCTTCAGCAGATCAACAAAAATATACACGCTTAAGGACAACCTCTGGTTCACATGTGACTTGAAAATGACTGGGGAGCCAGTGATGTAATGACTTAAATATGCTTGTCATTTCCTTTGGTCTATGCCACTTGGATTTTCATCTCTGATTGATTATAATCCTGCATTCATTACCAAGTGTTCATCCTTCTTTCTTAAAAGCACAAGCTAAAGGAATCCTTGGCAGTGCTCACCATTTAGACAAAATCCTGTCCTAGGTGGATCCGAGGCTGTATACCATTATTGGAAAGGAGGGCTACGGACCTGGGGTAGACAAAACCCCTCTGATTCTGTGAGTCTCCTGGTAACATACCATAGGAGCCCTCTTTGAAGTAGTAAGGACAGGAAATGATTGCTATTCAGGTTATAAGGTGAGAAGGAAGTTACAGATTATCTCTCTATCCACATGCACATACTACTTGCTGATGTTTATGCCTTTAGAAATGAAAAAATGAAATTCAGCATCTTTAGTTTCCTTCTGCCCGTGGGTTTTATTTATTTATTTATTTATTTATTTTATTTAACTGATTTATTTTTGGCTGGTTGGGTCTTCGTTGCTGCACGAGGGCTTTCTCTAGTTGCAGCGAGCAGGGGCTACTCTTCGCTGTGGTGCGTGGGCTTCTCATCGCGTTGGCTTCTCTTGTTGCGAGCACGGGCTTTAGGTGAGTGGGCTCAGTAGTTGTGGCAGGCGGGCTCAGTAGTTGTGGCTCGCGGGCTCTAGAGCGCAGGCTCAGTAGCTGTGGCGCACGGGCTTAGTTGCTCCCCGGCATGCGGTAACTTCCCGGACCGGGGCTCGAACCCGTGTCCCCTGCATTGGCAGGCGGATTCTTAACCACTGTGCCACCAGGGAAGCCCCTTGCCCGTGGTTTTAAACTACCATCATCTGGAAAGGATGGAATGAATGAAATATTGCCAGAAGGAACAGGATGCTGACAGCTGCAGGGCTGATTACATCTCTGTTCCATTAGCAATGCAAAATTTTGCCAAATTGGGGAACATGAGGCCTTTTTAATGGTGTCAAGTCCACTTCAGTGATAGTATGCCTTATGGAATAAATTGGAACCAACAGAGACACTCATGAGCAATGATGTTAATATTTCTGACAGTTTAATTAGCTCATACTGGAGCTCTAGGAACTCTAGTGTCTTAAGGTTTAGGTACAGTTCAATGAAGTGACTGACATTCTTCTCCCTGAATTCCTTCAAGGATCAAAAGAAGGTATAAACCTAATGATGTCAACCAGTCGTAACTATCAGCCGTGAGTCTCAAATGTAAGTAAGTGTCCAAGTACAAATGTAAACTTGGCTTCTTTGTTTTACTGGAAACTTTCATGGCAGTTTCCTGCGTCCATTCAAACAGTTTTTGAGGGCCTATTACATCGTAGGTAGAAAATAAACAAGTAAAAGTATAATCTTTTCTTCTTTTCTCAAGATTTTCACAGTTAAAACTCCTTTGGGTTTAACTGCTCTCCTTTAAAAGTGGAAATCAGAATTATCACATATATGCGTGAGTAAGAAGTGAATCAACCACTGAGAAATGCTTAAGGCCTAATATTTTCTGTGTCAGGTTATACTGGAAAAGTGAAAACCGCTAAATGACACCTGAAATTAAAGTAATGCCACTGGACTGTTCAATACCGAGCCAGATTTTAAATGTTAAAAAAAAAAAGCCATAAAAATTCCAAAACAGATTTATTTATATATTCAAGTACTTATCAAAAGCCAACTATGTGCCAGGCAATGTTCTGAGCACTGGGATTATAGCAATACACAACCAAAAAGCCCTGGCTCCATGGAATTCACATTCTTATGGAGGCACTCAGGCCTCAGAAAAGAGGGTTAGGGAGGGGAGGGAGGGGCAGTGAGGAAGACTCTTCAGAAAGGGGAGTCTAAGAAGCCCTCATTAATAAGGGGCAGGTGAGCCAGAACGTTAGGGACTGAAGGCTGGGAGCCATGTAGGTATTTGAAGGAAGAGTGCGTGAGACAGAGGGAATAGGAAATGCAGACTCTGAGAGGAGAGTGTGATTGGCTTGCTCACAGAAGAGCAAGAAGAAGGCCGGTACATAGAGAGTAGAGTGACTTGAGTGTTGGGGGGAACGTGTTTCTCTGGCTCAGGAATTTGGACATGCTCACATAACCTGCTTTGGCCAACGGAATGTTAGATATGACATAAGCAGAGCCTTGTGATGTCCTTCAGTGGTTGGGCTTGCTTTCCTGTGCGTATGTGCCATAAGAAGTACATGGTCCGGTGGTCTTCTGACCCAAGGGGATGAGAGACATGTGGAGCAGACTTGACCCCAACCCACAACTTGGAGTCCAGCGTAGTTGAGCTCCAGCACAACTCCAAGCAACCAGCAAGATGGCGTGAATGAAAAATATGTAACTTGAGAATTTGCCGATTATTTTGTTACACAGCAATAGCTGATTGATATACTGTTTTAAGGCATCGAACTAGCAAGATACCAATATTTATGGGTTATCTAATCATATGCTGATATGCAGCTACAGCATTATAGGCGGCCCAAAAATGTTCCTGACTCTAACAATACTGGTGACCACAAGCCTCCTCCCACAGAAAAAAAACCTCAAGGAAATATTTATTGAGTCCCAACTGTGTACACTAGGAACTTGGCCAGCCCTCGTCCCTACTTCACGGATCCATTGCGTGCTCAACTAGCACGGCTGGTGGTTCAGGGATTTCTAAGTTAGGTAATGGCAATTCTTTAGCATTAACACTTCAATTTGATTCTATTCTGAGGTGATTCCCACAGATACGCGTAAAAATCCTTTTTGGATTATTGGCCCTAGTTTTCATGGTTTGTCTGAAGCTGGTCCAAAGAAATGACTGAAACGTTAAAAAAAAAAATGAATGTTTCAAAATAAGGGAAGACATAGTCAAAGTTAAAATAGCACTCTGATATAGCATAATACGATAGACACTGCTGAAGTGAAGGAAAAAGGAGATGACTCAATGTAATCTGAGATAAAAGAAGTGAAATGGTTTGCCAGAGGCAAGATAGTCTTTAAGTCTTCTGAAATTCACCATGGTTTTAGGCTTTCTAGGCGGGATGATATCTAACTCACTTCCCTTTCCTCAATTCAAATGATGATAATGGTTCGACTTGCTTAAAAAGTGACTTTAGCCAGAACTGATGTAAGCTGAGATCCTTACACATATGATTTTGTTTACACCCAAGCAAACTATTTTCTCTTTATACAAAAGGAAGCTGTGTGTTAGAACATTATTTTGTCTTAAAAAGGGGGCTGTGTATGAGCAAATATGCCCACCACTAGTTTTCTTTGGATTACTTATCTAAATCATGTATTTTGTTTTTAACCGATTTCCAACTTGATGTGTGACTACTCTGTCATTCCTGCCTTTCTCTAGTTTTTCTTAAGAAACAAAAGATCTATCCAGTACCTGATAGTTACCTTCAGTGACTTTTTGAAATTATGATTTGGGGTAGATGCTTTCAATTTTACATAAAAATGCTGTGTTTAAGTGCTTTAATATATTAACGGTATACAACGATGATGCTGATTACTAGTTGGTGAGTGTTGAACAGTGTTGAAAGATATTGAAATTAGTAGCTATTATTCATTTGTAAAATTGTTATTGAGATATAATTGACATGTAATGTATTAACTTTAGGTGTGCAACATAATTACTTGAAATAAGTATATACCGTGAATTGATTAGCACAGTAAGTTAACATTCATCACCATAGTTACAAATCTTAAAAGTTCTCATCACAAGAATAAAAGATTTAATAATCTCTTAGCAACTTTTTTTAGGTGAAGTTTAGTTGATTTACAATGTTGTGTTAGTTTCAGGTGTACAGCAAAGTGAGTCAGATATATATATATATATATATATATATCTGTGTGTATGTATGTATAGATATTCTTTTTCATATTCTTTTCCATTATAGGTAATTACAAGATATGGCATATATTGCATATACTTTCCTATGCTATACAGTAGTAGGGCCTTGTTGTTTATCTATTTTATATCTGTTAATCCCCTACTCCTAATTTACCCCACCCCTTCTCCTTTGGTAACCATAAATTTGTTTTCTATGTCTGTGATTCTACTTCTGTTTTGTAAATAAGTTCATTTGTATCATATTTTTAGATTCCACGTATCGGGGATATCATACGATATTTGTCTTTCTCTGTCCGACTTACTCCACTTAGTACGAAAATCTCTAGGTCCATCCATGCTGCCATGCAACTTTTAAACATACAGTACAGTATTGTTAACTGTACTCTCCATGCTGTACATTATATCCCATGCAGGACTGATTTATCTTACAACTGGCATTTTGTACTTTTGGACCACCTTTGCCCATTTTGCCCATCCCCTACCTCTGGCAACCACCAGCCTGTTCTCTGCACCATTTTTCATTCGCACTAAAACCGTGCACAAGGGTTCCCTTTTCTTCACATTCTCACCAACACTTGTTATGTCTCGTCTCTTTGATAATAGCCATTCAAACAGATGTGAGGTGATATCTCATTGTGGCTTTGATTTGCATTTCCCTGATGATTAGTGATGTTCAGCACCCTTTCATGTACCTGTTGGCCATTGGTATATCTTTGGTAAAATGTCGAATTGATCTTCTGGTCATTTTAAAATCAGATTGTTTTTTCTCTTGAGTTGTATGAGTTCTTTATACATTCTGAATATTATCTCCTTATAAGATACATGATTTGCAAATATTTTCTCCCATTCTGTAGGCTGTCTTCGTTTCTTGATGGTTTTGTTCGCTGTGCAGAAGCTTTTTATTTGATGTAGTCAGATTATTTTTGCTTTTGTTGCCTTTGCTTTTGGCGTGAACTCAAAGAGTCATGACCAAGACCGATATCAAGGAGCTTACCCCCTTATGTTTTCTTCTAGGAGTTTCATGGTTTCAGGTCTTACATTCAAGTCTTTAATCCACTTTGAATTGATTTTCATGTATGGTGTAAGATAGTGGTCCAGTTTCATTCTTTTGTATGTGGCTGTGCAGTTTTCCCAACACCACTTACTGAAGAGACTGTTCTTTTCCTATTGTATGCTTTTAGCTCGTTTGTTGTAAATTAATGGACCATATGTGTGAGGATTTATTTACGGGCCGTCTGTTCTGTTGATCGATGTGTCTGTTTTTATGCCAATGCCATTACCATTTTGACTACTATGTATGGCTTTGTAATACAGTTTGAACTCAGGGAGCATGAGGCCTCCTGCTTTGCTCTTCTTACTCAAGATTGCTTTGGCTCTTCGGGGTCTTGTTTTTTTGTGTGGTTCCATACAAATTTTAGGATGTTTTGTTCTATTTCTGTGAAAAATGCCATTGGAATTTTGATTGGGATTGCACTGAATCTGTAGATTGCTTGGGGTAGTATGGACATTTTAATAATATTCTTCCAGTCAATGAGCATGAAATATCTTTCCATTTGTTTGCATCTTCTTCAATTTCTTCACTGTCTTATTTAGAGTTTTTAGTGTACAGGTCTTTCACTGCCTTAAATTTATTCCTAGGTATTTTATTCTTTTTGATGCAATTGTACGTGGAATTATTTTCTTAATTTCTCTTTCTGGTAGTTTGTTATTAGTGTGTAAAAATGCAACAGATTTTTGTATATTGAGTTTTTATCCTGCAACTTTACTAAATTCATTGAGTTCTAACAGGTTTTTGGTAGCGTCTTCCAGGTTTTCTATATATGTTATCATGTCATTTGCAAATAGAGATAAATTTACTACTTGCTTTCTGATTTGTGTGCCTTTTATTCTTTTTCTCCCCCAATTATGCTGGCTAGGACTTTCGGTACTATACTGAACAAAAGCGGCAAGAGTAGGCACCCTTGTCTTCTGATCTTAGCAGAAAAGCTTTCAGCTTTTCACCACTGAATGTGATGTTAGCTGTGGGCTCGTCGTACATGGCCTTTATTATGTTGACATGTGTTCCCTCTATGCCCACTCTGGTGAGAGTTTCTCATGAATGGATGTTGAATTTTGCCAAATGCTTTTTCTTCATCTATTGGGATGATCATAGGATTTTTCTTTCACTCTGTTAATGTGGTATATCATATTTATTCATTTGTGTATGTTGAACCACCCATGCAACCCAGGGATAAATCCCACTTGGTCATGGTGTATGATCCCTTTAATGTACCATCGAATTTGGTTTGCTAATATTTTGTTGAGAATTTTTGCATCTGTATTCATTAGATGTTGGTCTGTAGCTTTGTTGTAGTGTCCTCATCTGGCTTTGGTATCAAAGTGTAATGCTGGCCTGGTAAAATAATTTTGGGGGTGTGATTTCCTCTTCCATTTTTTGGTAAGTGGTTGAGAAGGATTTGTGTTCTTTTTTAAATGTTTGGTAGAATTCACCAGAGAAACCATCTGATTCTGGGCTTTTTTTTGGGGGGGACTCTTGATTATAGATTCAATCTCCTTTCTCATTGTTGGTCTGTTCAGAGTTTGTTTCTTCATGATTCAGTCTTGGTACGTTGTATGTTTCTAGGAATGTATCCGTTTCTTCCAGGTTCTCCAATATGTTGGCATATAATTGTTTTCAGTAGTCTTATGATCCTTTGTACTTCTGTGGTATAAGTTGTACTCGTCTCTTCATACGTTTCGGATTTTATTCGAGTCCTCTCTTTTTCTCTTGGCGAGCTTGTCTGAAGATCTATTTTGTTTATCTATCTTTTCAAAAAAAAAAACAAAACAAAAACCAAGCTCTTCGTTTCATTGATCTTTTCCATTATCTTTTTCATCTCTATTTCATTTATGTCTGCACTGATCTTTCTTTCCTTCCATTAACTTTGGACTCTGTTCTTCTTTTTCTAGTTCCTTGACGCAGGCATTTATCTGTATGAACTTCCCTCTCAGAACTGCTTTGCCGCGTCGCGTAACTTTTGTTATGTTGTATTTCCATTTTCATTTGTCTCAAGGTATTTTTTGATTTCTCCTTTTATTTCTTCATCAATCCATTTGTAGTGTGTACAATAACACACTGGTGTGTTATTAAATATTCCCATATTTGTGAATTTTCCAGTTTTCTTCTTGAAATTGATTTTTGGTTTCATAACACTGTGGCCAGAAAAGATTCTTGAGATGATTTCAATCTTCTTAAATCGACATTTACTGAGACTTGTTTTGTGGCCCAATGTATGATCTATCCTAGAGAATATTCCATCCTAGAGAATGTTCCATGTACACTTAAGAATGTTCTCTGCTGTGTTTGGATGGAATGTTCTGTATATATCTATCTATCTGTTAAGTTCATCTGACATAATATATGGTCCCATGCTTCCTTATTGATTTTCTGTCTGGATAACCTATCCATTGATGTCAGTGAGATGTGGTTAAATCCCCTACTATTATTGTATTGCTAGCTATTTTTCCCTTTAGGTCTCTTAATAGTTGCTTTATATTTTTAGGTGCCCCTATGTTGGGTGAATAAATACTTACAAATGTTGTAACAAATGTTATAGCCTCTTATTGGAATGACCTCTTTATCATTGTGTAATGCCCTTTGTGTCTTATTTTTAGTCGTCGTCTCAAAGTCTATTTTGTTTGATATAAGTATAGCTACCCCAGGTGTCTTTACATCTGAAGTGAGTTTTTTATAGGCTGCATATGGCTAGGTCTTGTTTCTGTTGGAAAGGATTTTCATTCAATTTTCATTTCAAAGTTACAGAAAAATTCCAGTAGTAAAATAGACTCCTATATACCCTTTACCTTGATTCACCAAGTGTTAATGTTGCCATATTTGCTTTCTCTTTCTAAATACATAGATTTGTTATTGTTGTTATTACTGCTGACCCATTTCAATATAAGGTTCAGGCCCATGACCCTTTATTTCTTAGTACGTCATTATGTCCTTGAACCCTTATCTTATGGAACCACATTGCACTATATATCATCTAATCTGTAGCCTATATTTGAATTTCACCAATTGCCTTCATAATTCATGTCTTTTATAACCATATATGTGTGTATGTATATATATATGTGTGTGTATATATATTCCCCCACCCCTGGAACCTAGGGTCATGTGTTGCATTTCTTTGTCTTGTGTCTTTCCTCTTTTAAAAAAATATAGTTGATTTACAATGTTGTTAATTTCTGCTGTACAGCAAAGTGATTGTTGTACATATATATTTTTTAATATTCTTTTGCATTATGGCTTATCATAGGATATTGAATATAGTTCTCTGTGCTATACAGTAGGACCTTGTTGTTTATCTCTTCCATGTATAATAGCTTACATCCGCTAACCCCAACCTCCCACTCCATTCCTCCCCCTTGGCAACCACAAATGTGTTCCCTATGTCCATGAGACTGTTTGTGTTTCTCAGATAGGTTCCTTTGTGTTGTATTTTAGATTCCACATTTAAGTGATATCATATGGTATAAGTGATATCATATGGTATTTGTCTTTCTCTTTCTGACTTACTTCACTTAGTATGAAGAGTCTCTAGTTGCACCCATGTTGCTGCAGATGGCACTATTTCGTTCTTTTTTTATGGCCGAGTAGTAGTCCATTGTATATATGTACCATATCTTCTTTATCCATTCCTCTGTCGACGGACATTTAGGTTGTTTCCGTGTCGTGGCTATTGTGAATAGTGCTGCTGTGAACACAGGGGTGCATGTACCTTTTTCGATGAGTTTTGCATGGATATATGCCCAGGAGTGGGATTGCTGGATCATGTGGTAATTCTGAGGAACCTCTGTACTGTTCTCCATGATGGCTGCACCACGTTACATTCCCACCAACACTGTAGGAGGGTTCCCTTTTCTCCATGTCTGTCTTGTCTTCTCCAGCATTTGTTATTTATTTGTAGAGTTTTTAATGATGGCCAATTCTGACTAGTGTGTGAGGCAGTGTCTCATTATAGTTTTGATTTGCATTTCTCTAATAATTAGCGATGTTGAGCATCTTTTCATGTGCCTGTTGGCTGTTTGGAGAAATGTCTATTTAGGTCTTCTGTCCGTTTTTCTTTTTTTAAAACCTTTTTTACTGGGGTGTAGTTGATCTATAATGTTGTGTTTGTTAGTTTCTACTGTACAGCATACACATATATCTACTCTCTGATTCTTTTCCCCTATAGGCCATGACAGAGTACTGAGTAGAGTTCCCTGTGCTCCACAGTAGGTTAGTTTCTACTGTACAGCATACACATATATCTACTCTCTGATTCTTTTCCCCTATAGGCCATGACAGAGTACTGAGTAGAGTTCCCTGTGCTCTACAGTAGGTCCTTATTAGTTATCTATTTTATATATAGTAGTGTGTATGTGTCAATCCCAAGCTTCCAATTATTTTCTCCCCTGGTAACCATAAGTTTGTTTTCTACATCTCCTACCCGTTTTGATGATGGGGGCTTTTTTTCTGTTTGTCCAACATATAGAAGTCACTCAGCTAGTTCCTGAATTTCTTTGAGAGGGAACTGTTACAGGTGTAGCTTCCCTGTTTCTGTGAGGCGGGCGGGGGTGGGGTGGGGATTCAGGATCTTCTTAGGTTGTCATCTTGATTCAGAACCTCAGGCTAAATTTCCTGTGTGCATGCACTGTTCCATATCTACACAAGGTTATATTTGTGCTTGGCTTTGAAAACGATCATTCAACAAGCATTGAATGTCTGTTGCATAAAAGGTGATCAAATGGGGAAGAAAGCGAGCAAGACTGAGTCCTTGCCTTTAAGGAGGTTAAGCTCTAGGGCGAAGAAACAAAGTCTAATAACTAACTAACTCTGAGACAGAATATTAATTACAGGATATAATGATGATGCATGATCAAGTTCCCCAAAAAGACGAGTGAAAAGGATGGTACATTTCAGGTTAAGAAAACATCGTGCACAGGGTCAGAGATGGCTAACAGCATGGTATGTGTGCACGAACACTGGGGTCTGCAAATGGAGGCGGGGGAATCATGTTTGAAGACAGTGAAAAATTGGGCTCCACAGACTACCTTTGAATTGGAATACCATGCGAAGGAGTATGGCCTTGAGGCAAACAGGAGCCATAAAAAAGGGAGAAGAAGAATTAATATACAAGCTGAATGTTTGTTTGTTAGGGGAATAAACTGGATACACGTGGAAGATGGCTTGGAAAGAGAGCCTAAAGACAGAGAAACCAATTAGGAGAGTAATCATAGTGTCTGTTCCGCCGATCACATCATGAGGGCTAAATTTGGGCAGAAGCAGCTGAACTGAAGAGTTTTTCTCTTGTTTGTTTGTGCAAAACAGACTGACCTCGAGGACTGGAGAGGTGTTGTTGTTGGTGGGGCTTGGCTCAAGAAGGAACGTAAGTAAAGGGGTGGTTTTCGAGGTAATGAATATGTTTAGTACCTTGGCTCTGATGATGATGGTATCATGGGGTATACATATGTCCAAACATCAAGAGATGTACATTTCTTTGTATGTCAATTACACGTTAATGTAGGTAAAGGGGAAAAAGAGTGTGGAAAATGACTGCCTTTGTACAGTTTAGAAATTCTGGAGGTTGATCGCAAATTTTGGATTGTTGTGGGGTTTTTTTTTTGGTTTTATCCAGAAAATACTCACTCACTCACTCACTCAGGAGAGAGAGAGGTCTAGGCTGACAATCTTGAGAAAAGCCTTGAAGCGGTGCACTGAGGGGACACATTATCACCTATGCAGTCATGTGGCATAAATACTTCTTAGCCTGAATCCAATCATACGTAAACGAGCAGGAGCAGGCAATGCAAAGTGAGAAACATTTTACAAAACAACTGGCCTGACCTCTTCTGAAACGTCAGTCTCATGAAAAACTCTGAAGAGGCTAGGGAAGCGTTCTAAAGGAGAGTCAAAGAAAAGAAGAGACATGGCAACTAGATGCAAAGCATGACCTTTCATTGGCTCCTGAGTGAAAAAAACCAAAAAGCTAGAAAGAATGTTATTGGCAGAATGGGGGATATTAGATAATAGTACTGTATCACTCTTTATTTCCTGAGTGTGATTATGTAAGAGAATACCTTTCACCTTGGAAGATATGCTGAGTGTTACTAAGTATGCAACATAATCATTAAAACTATACAGGCACATAAAATATACATGAATACCTATGCAGGATATACAAAGATGTTTGTTAACATAGAAACATAAATAGATGTTACTGTAAATAAATAAAGCGAATGTGGGGAAACGTTGCATTAACTGCAGTTCTGCCCCAAGTTTGAAATTGTTCTAAATGAGCAGCTAAGGAACCTTTAAACATTGTTGAAATGAACAAGCAAAATAAAGAGAAAATGTTCTTAAAAACGAATGCTTCAGTTAAGGGAGTCAGAGATAATAAGCTGGTGGGAAGGTAGACTTCTAACAGAACGTGAGCTTCAGTAGGACATCGTCCCATTTTAAAACAGGTACAGAACGCACATATGGTACCCAGAGGCTTACCAGTGGTATTTCATGGTTTGAGGAAACACTCCAACTCATTAGATCACCCAGTATGACTTCACCCGTATTTCTCTCTAACAAACAAAAGTCTTGGGGTTATATATTAAAAGAATGCACCTCTCTACCAGAAAATGGTTCAGCAAATCCCAGCCATAGCACATCTCAGAGATACACACTGCATTTATTTCAGCACCTGTGTGCATCCTGCAAGAAGATGGTCTTTTTGTTTTTTCCCCCTTCTTTACGGTGGAAAAAAAAAGTCAGTCTTTTCATCCGAGAACAAACTTATTCACAACAGAGCCTGTCCATTTTACATTGGCAAGTCATCTCTTAGCCTAACTTGGTCACTGGAGAAAGCACTTCTGTTGTTGTCTTCAGTTCTGCCACGATCCTCTCAGCTCCACACGTCATCAGGTCCACGGCCTGATGTGGACTTTAATCTGGGTGCTTTCATAGGCACGCTGCCTCTTTGCCAGTGTTGACAGGCCTAAATGATTAATGCTTCTAAGCGCCCAGGGCGCTGAATCTCACCACTAAAATATGTGAGTTCGTGTCACAGGCTTTGCTTACTTCAAAAAAAGGCAAAATCCTGCAGTAGGCATTAACAACAGAGGTACTAGAACTCAGTTAGTTAGTTATCTTTGGAATTCAGAGCCTTTACAAAGGCATATGATATTTTGTCATATGCTGCGCTATCACTTCCAGTCCCAACAGGCCGTTAGCTCGACTCAGAGCTCATGTGGAGAAAGAGAATCCGATGCCCTAAAATCACTGAGGTGTGGTAAAGCTGGGAAAACAACTGCAAACATTTCCTCTTCCTTCAGAAAAGAAATGGAAGCTGGCTTTTCTACGAGCTTTGATTTCTGTAATCAGTGCCCTCATCCACCCTCGTCAACATCTGGCGGAATCTTGCTCCTTTCCCAGCAACCCTGGCCCCTCCATGATCTCCGTGTAGAATCGGCAGCAGCTCACTGGGAGGCTACCTCGTAGACACAGGTGTCACTGGAAAGTGCTTTCCTTTCCATGATGTCCAACTTGTGAATTTCCCTGACCATGGTCCCCGATCCTCCACCATAAAATGCACTCATACCTTTCCTTTTTGTCCCATCCATTTGGATTAGGCACTTCACCTCTCTACATGCTACTCTCACAGAAGATCCTAAGTATAAAATGAATTCTTCGACACACCATGGGACCAGGTGACAGAGCTTTAAGTGTGAATCAAGGAGTCACAGGTCTCTTCCTTTCTGTGAGGTAAGAGGGTCAAGTAAACCCCGTTTAGGACTCAGGAAAAAGCAAGCATAGAGCATGCGGTGACTCATGCTGGACCTCTCGAGAGGAGAGGAGAGGAGGGGGACAGAGCAAGTATTTGTGGCCGTCATAAAACCCCCTATTGTCTAGCCTAGCACAACAAGAAAAACCAGTAAGCAGATGGCCGGCAACCACCTGTCATGGTCCTTCTAACAATGGATTCATTACCCCTGCCAAATGCTTTCCTTGTTTTGACCTTTTATTTGCCTCACGAGCTCCAGTTTTCTTGGAACCCCGTCCTAGGCAGAGAAGAAGACTACTGAAGAAGAACACCAGACCCGGCTGACCATTTCGTCTACAAACTTTTTATCTCCGCCCTCAGTGTTACTTGATAATGTTCCAAAAGGGTCTTTCCTCTCCTCAAGCCACACTCATTTTCAAGACTACCTGACCTTCTATTATTTCACTGAAAAGACAGACATCTCCAACTTCCCTTCTCTTAGCCACTTCTGAGGAAGCATTTTCGGCTAATGCACTTGCACTTACAGTGATCCACTGAGCTGTACTTTATTTTCATTTCGATTGAGCCCTTCCTTCTCAGCATTTTTGACCTGTTGCACTCATCTTCCTGAAACCTATGCCTGCTTGTGTGGCTGGACCACACTGACTCCATTTTGTCAGCTCCATCTTGGGCCCAGAGGCCTGCCTCCTCCCTCCCCTTTCCGTGTGCCTGAGCTTCAGCCTACTCCCTGGGACTGTGCCCAAGCCAGACAAGTTCCCTATCAATCAGCTTTTTACCCTTGCCTTCATCTGATGATACGAAAACTGGAAGAATGCCTTTTGCTGACACAGATGGTTAATGATCATGAGACCACCACCACCCTCCCCCCACCGCCCCGCCCAGAGGGGAGGACAAAGCCCCAGTTTCCATCCGTGCATACATGCTTTGGCCCCTTTAAGTCCCCCTGTACCCCTTTCGGCGGCAGGGAGTGCAGCTGCAAATGTTTCAGAATCACCGTCCACCTGATCCTACCCTGTACGTAAGCTACAAATAAATAGTAAACTTCATATTTGTACGTTATGGAGTTGCCTGCTTCGTTTTTTGGTCTTGCTGTTCCTTTTGAATGGAGGCTATTATTCAGTAATCCCTCTTCAGGAACCTCTCCCACACTACTCTCCACTCCTTCACTACCCCATCACCCGAAGCGCTGTATCCAGGCACCTTTGTTATATATGTCTCCTCTCACCCCTTTCAGCTATCAATTCTGTGGAGTTCACTCTCAAATCTCTCCAGACTGTCCTTTTACCACCTCCTAAAACAAACACAGTGTTTCCACATTCAAAAGGATCACTATCTATCTATCTTCTTCCAACCAAATCCTCTCCCCTCACTGCCTTGCCTTACATTTTCCAGTCAGTCCCCTGGCCTTGGGAACTCTATTTTCAAACAAGTCCCATAACTTGGCCTTTGGGATTGCCTCCTAACTAGTCTTTCAACCTATAAAAGTTTTACTTTGGGGCAGATGTAACTGCCGAAGTACATCTTTTGAGCTATTTCTCACCTGCTAAATGATTTTCAGTGGCTCCCTGACACTGACCACACACCTCTGCCCAGTATTCATGTCACTATAACGTGACCCCCAGCCTTCCTTCCTGCCCTCGGCCTAAGGCCCTCATCTCTACGTCACCAGTTATGCTCTACCTTCTTCAACATATGCTCAGTTCCTACTCCGTCCTTCAAAAGCCTTCACAAATATCCATTCGTCGAAAAGCCTTCTCTGATCTCCGAAATGAATGAAACTTTAATACCACGTTGCCTCGTCCTGACTAACCGAATAGCCAGTCCTTTGCGGGCTAGGACTACGTCTTTCATCTTCGTGCCCCGAAGGCATTTATGACAATCCCTTGTCCAGAACCGATATTAAATAATTTAGCGCATGCTTTAAACCTCTGAGCAAACAGTTCACCATTTCCAGACCTTAAGCGAGAACAAAATCCAGGCGTAGCTAAGACAGACACTTACCCATGGATTCTGAAGTCTGACTGCCAACCACCCGGAGCAGCATAGGCTGGCTGCTGTCTGACCTCTGAAGAGACGTAGAAGGAGAGGACACCGTTGTACCATTCACCTTGGCCTCTGCCTGGGGCTGAGGCATTCAAAAGAAAAGAGAATTATTTGTCACAATAAACACTCAAACAAATACATACCTCTTACAGACGCTCAAGACTCAGAAATTACGACTTCTCCTACTTAGAAACCTCCCAAAGATGGTTAAATTTGGGAAATTTCACTGTTGATAAGATAGATCCATGGATACTGTCTGTGTACCTGAATTGTACCCCCTTCTAAGTTGTCTGAAAACCATTACAGCTACGGTGGAATAAGATATAGAAAATCATTAGCCTAAATAACTGAAAGATTTAGAAGGTCATGTGAGAATGGTGAAATCATATGAGACCACAAAAATGTAGTGGAGAATTCTTATTTTTGTGAAGTATTAAGGAACAAGATGGAGAGAACATATCTCAAAATTTAAAATTCCCAGAAAGCCAGGACTGTGTGCAGGTAGGGCCTCCCACAATGCAATATCCTGCTACATTTTCAGTGGAGACTTAAAAAACTTATGTTTTAGGGATTATCAAAAGACAACAACACCCAAAGGCATATCAGAAAATAAGACTAATTGAAAAAAAAAAAAAGTTCCATTTCAAGAGGTAAAATTTTCACTTCGAGATAACTAGTGGAAACCTTTCGGTATTTTTTTTCCCCAAGATGAATTTTAAATCAGTCAAATAGAAGACATTTTTGTAGGAAACAATCTGGAACAACTATAAAATGACATGCTAGTTTTCCCTCCTCTTCTTATATCCCTTGATATCTAGCACTTTGCTACTTTGCTAGGCACATACCAAGTAATTAACAAATCAGTGCTTGTTACAGTTCTGAAAAGGACTCGGAGTTCTAGTTTTTAGTTTGAAGAGGGGAAAATGATTTCTTGTACATATGCCATGTTAGAGAGAGGTGGCTCTCACTTGCTCCAGCAGCTGCCTTAGCCTGTGTAACTGTGACTCCAGCTGCTTATTGTGGTCTTCCAGGATTTGCATCCTGGCTTCCAGGC
Organism: Physeter macrocephalus; assembly: GCF_002837175.3. NCBI lineage: Eukaryota > Metazoa > Chordata > Mammalia > Artiodactyla > Physeteridae > Physeter > Physeter macrocephalus. The sequence continues at coordinate 15,019,578 of NC_041234.1, forward strand.
GGCCTTTGTGTTGACGCAGTAGCTTGGCCTCAGCAATGAGCTCAGCATCCCGGGGACTCTGGGGAGAGGTGGGCATCATTTCAGGAGGGGACGGCAGTGGGGATAGGCCTTTATGTTCATGCTGCTGCTTGAGACGATCATATTCTGCTTGCAGATTCCTGTTCGGCATCAAAGAAGTGGAAAAGAAAAAAAAAAAACAACAAGAAAATTGAATATCGTCACCAGATTTCTTATAAAATGGCAGAGAGATACATCTGACCACCACCAAACACAATAGCAAGCAAAAGGGAGGCACTTAATGAATGGTTTTTATGACGACGATTTTCGCGATGCTAAAAAAACATACTACAATTTGAAGCGTCTGCCCGGAATATGTGAGGGGAGATGCTTTTCAATCTTCGATACTCAAAGCCTTATGAGTGCTACATTTACATAATTAAGCAGCAAAGGAGTTAATCATTTTGTAAATATTTCCTTATACTGTCATGAGATTATAATTCTTAGGCCTCTATCAACACTGTGGTTTGCTTAAAAAAATCATCAAATATTTTCAACAGCAATGTGTAAGAACATAGTCAGAGTGTACCCATGTACCCACCACAGCGCTTTAATAAATTTTACATTTGCCATATTGTCTTCAAATTTCTTTGAAGAAATAAAGTATGACAGTTACAGCTGAAGCTTCCCCACAGTTTCTCCTTACTGTGATAGCAGTTCCCCGCTCACCAATGCCCCCGCAAGGAGATAATGCCATCCTGAGTTCCACGTCCATCATTACCACGAATGCATCCACAAATACTGGCTTGCTGAGATTCGGCTTGTTTTACCCTACATACACGGCCATTTCACGTGATTCAATCTAACAGCACTATTTTGCATGTTCTTGAACTTTATGTTTAAGAACTTTGTTTACGCATGTACATACCATTCTAAGAGTTGCTTTCTGCCTTCAACACCGTTTTGGAGATTTATCCATGTTGATACATAACAGTTCATGATTTTAACGGCTGTAAGGTATCATTCTGCTGCTTGAATATGCCAACAACATTCTCCTCTCAATGAACGCTTAGGTTGTTTCCAACTTGTCACTATTACAAACAGTGAGGCAATGAACTTCTGTCTACCTGTCTCCTTGGATACCTGTTTAAGAGATTCTTTACAGAATATATGTAGATGCAAAATTGTTGGGTTCTACCAACATCTTCAACATTGCTACAGATCACCAAACTGCTCGCCTAAGAGTTTTTATACCAATTTACTCTCCCACCAGTAGGGAGTGAGATTTTTCCATTTGGTCGCATCTTCATCAAATACTTGGTGTTACCAAATATTTAAGTTTTGCTTGATGGGTATACTTTAATGAGCACATCTCTGAGTCCCGGTGAGGCTGACCTTTTTCTGTTTTGGCCGTACCGCGTGGCTTGTGGGATCTTAGTTCCCTCACCAGGGATCGAACCCGCGCCCTTGGCAGTGAAAGCGCAGAGCCCTAACCACTGGACCGCCAGGGAATTCCCCGAGGCTGAACTTGTTTTATGTTAGTTGGCTTCTCATGTTTCCTTACCCATTTCCCTACTGGGTTGTCTTTCTCTTATTCACGTTCTGGATATGTTCGAGATGCTTATCCTTTGCCAGTTATATGCACAGCAGATATTATCTCCTACACATATCTTAGCATAGCTGATCTTTAACTTCATTCTTGGCACCTTATCGTACAACAGCGTTTAATTTCAAACCACTCCTCCATGTTTTCTGCTTTGTATGTTTTAAGAAAATCTTCCTTTCACCTACATTTGAAAGTTCAGAATTTTGTTTTTCGCAGTTAGGACTTTACCCAGAATCTTTTATGTTTGGTGTGAACGTAAAATCTATTTTTACTGTCCCCACGTAGATAACTTATTAAGCCAGCCCCGTTCATTGTAGAGTCCACCTTTCCTCCACTGATTTCTATGGCATTTATATAATACATCAAGCATCCATAAATACACAAGTGTGCTTCTGAGCTCTCTAGTCTCTGCTGTTGGTTTCTCTGTCCGTCCCTGTGCGATTCTGCACTGTGGCTTTAAATACACTGTTGCCTGGTAGGCCATCTCACTCCCACTTGGTTTCGTCTTAAAAATTTTCTTGGCTCTTCAGACCTCTCTGATCATCCCTATGATTTTAGTGTCAAGATTTCATAGTTCAGGAAAATCCCTGTTGAAATTCCGGGTTTGAATTACATTGACTGTCTAGATTAAAATGGGAAGAGCTGACTTCGTGTTATTGAGTCTTCATATCCAGGAATATGGTGAAGCTCTTCCGTTAGTCTAGTCTCCTTTTATGTCCATTAACAATGTTCTGGGACTTCCCTGGTGGTGTAGTGGTTAGGAGTCTGCCTGCCAATGCAGGGGACACGGGTTCGAGCCCTGGTCCGGGAAGATCCCACATGCCGCGGAGCAACTAGGCCCGTGCGCCACAACTACTGAGCCTGCGCTCTAGAGCCCACGTGCCACGACTACCGAAGCCTGCGCGCCTAGATCCCGTGCTCCGCAGCAAGAGAAGCCACCGCAACGAGAAGCCTGCGCACCGCAACGAAGAGTAGCCCCTGCTCGCCGCAACTAGAGAAGGCCCGTGTGCAGCAACGAAGACCCAACGCAGCCAAAATTAAAGAAAGAAAACAAAAACAAAACAACGTTCTGGAACTTCCTGTGTTTTTCCTCTAGCTTTTAGGTTGAATGCTTAAATCATTTTTCTTATTTTTATGCTTTTTTAATAAATACCCATAGGGGTATAGATTTCCTTCTTGCTTTAGAATTGCTGAGAATACAATTCCAACGGAGGACACCTGTTCTTTGATACCCAGCAAATGAGCAGAACTCTTGATACCTCTCTTCCGGTTACGATGAATACCAAAAGAAGATGACCAATTTCTGCGGTTCACAGATGGTATTTCATCGGGTTAGAGAATGTCCCATCCACAAATGTGGGAGATGTCTATCTATGAGAAAAGACGTGAGAGGCAAGTGGTGAGCAGGCAAGAAGAGTTTTCCCCGTTGTCCCTCGGGGATGGCACGTCTTCCGAAATGCCTGGTTTCAAAACGCTGGATCTCTGCACCGAAGATGATTTTATTTCAGTCCAATCTATTTTTTTTTTGGTTTGTTTTTGTTTAAAGCTCTACCCTGTACCTACCGTTACAAGTTTTCTAGGAATTTGTTTAAAGTCATACAGGACAATCAATCTATGACCTTTTTCATTTACAGGAATATAGTATCCTATCTGTATTGATTGAAATCCTATCTGCCATCAGTCTTCAAGGAGAGTTATAGGTGCAGTTTGTTTCATAGCCATCTGCTTTGACAAAGCAGTAATAAGAAGAAATTCATCAAAATGAGTTTACCCTCAGCCAGATTCTACACATAGGTCCTCTGGGTGTGAACTACCGTAAGTAGTTGTTCACATTAATTAAATCCAATTTCTGGCCGCTTAACTGACAATCATCGAAACGTTTCCGTGAACCTGAAGCAGCATCCAACGTTCACAAGGTTTCATTTGATAGGAATTATCTTCTATTTTTTTTCCCTTGAAGTGTTCACTAAAAAAAAAATCCACCTTCATTGAAATGCCCCAGTTGATAACACCTTTTTATGTAGAATCCTATTCAAGACTTTTCTTTCTACCGGAGTGGGTCATCCACGATGTTCTTTTTGAAAACATTGTTTTTAGACATGGACTTCAGGACAGTACAACAAACGATTACTATCCTCCCACTTACTTTTCACAAAGTTACTGACAGGAGACCACCTTTTCCAGAGACGTCTTTCTCTGGGTCTAGTTTTCCACAGAGCTCTCCTTTACTGAGTCATGTATAAGTGCCCTTGTTCAGAAACCATGGTTTAATACATACAAGACACTGCACTTCTGTTTTTTATGCTTTCCACTGAAAAACAGAAAAAGCTCATTTGAATCAGCCAGGGCTTCCCAAAGCTGAGCTGTAAAGAATACCAATTGCTCTACATAGGCCTTTCTTGCCTTCCTAGATGTTTGAAATTTCTCTCGGGAGACCACTTCCTTAAAGACCCACATCATTCTTCAGTTTTGGAAGATTCTCGGCTCTTATTGCTTCAAATATTACTTCTCTGCCATTTCCTTCGTTCTCTCTTCTGAAACTTGTACTAGCTATATTTTAGAGTCTTGTGGTCAATTCCCCATCTTTCTGTAATCGCTTATGTATATTTATCTGTTTTTCTTAGTGCTGTGTAAAGTCCTCAGAATCATCTTTTCAATTCCTTATCTTCTCTGACTGGGTGCAGCCTAGAATTTACCCTGTCTATTGAGTTCAGTAGCTTCAATGACGATAGTTTGTAATTTCCAAAGATGTCTTTTTCAGATCCATCTGTTCTTCATCAATTTCTGTTTCTAAATTTATTATTTTAATAAATGGTATTTCCTTATTTATGTCTTTGAGCATCTTAAATGTACTTGCAATCTTTGTTGCACTGTTTTACCCTTTTATTTTCATCTAGGCTTAATTCATCATTTGATGGTCAGTTTGCAGGGGCTATCTCAAGTCTGCGTGTGTTTTGGATTTGGGTTTGGAGACATTTTGAAAGGGATAGGGTGTGTTTTCTGCTATATTTCGTGTTTGAGTGTTTTCCATTCTATTTCTCTCTCCTTCTGAACTGACTGTTCTCTGTCAAATGGTTTTATGGCTGTTTCCACTCAGGCGGCAGGGTCTCAGGGCCTCTAGTCTAGGCCTAGATCTTATATTGGTACTTTGAAGCTCCTACATTGAGTGATATGATTGCAATTATTGCTGATTTCATCACCAGGCAGCATGGTTCAGGTCCTGCCTTCAAGGCTGTGATGCTCCCCTTCTCAGCCATACTTCTCACTTCTTCCCTAGGTTCTAGGCATTAGGTCCATGGCTACGTATAAGCTGTAGTCAGTCCCCTGCTGCGGTCCAAATTGTTCTCTTTTTCATGTTCCTTTCAAATATAAGTGAGTATGTGTCTGTCTCTCTCCAGGTGTGTTTTGGCAGGACCCTGATTTCAAATCCGGCTCTGAGCCCTGAACTGCTGAGGAGAATTTTAATTCCTGTTATTCCAACAGGAGTTTGAAAGTCCACTGACCAGTGTGTGAGCCCCATACGCCGCTCACCACGTCCTGCACTCCCCCTCCCCCCAACTCCCGGTTTCTGGTCCACAGAAATGTTCATCTTGTTTTCAAGCCCAGCTATGGCTTTTTAATTTTTTTTCACTCCATATATTACCTACCACTGCACAAATGGTAGGAGAAGAAGATGCCTTAAAGCAAAAGCGAACATTATCTTCATCGGAAGCCTCCCACGACATGTTGATTTTGTCAGTGTATGCTCACGGTTCCCACAGTACTCGTTCCAATCTACATTTACCAGAACAGGGTTCAGTGAACCAAACAAGTGACCTCCCCGAAACAAATATGTGGCATACATAAAACTTCTATTGAGCTCAATAACAAACTTATTTATTTTGAGGGAATCGTTCTTTTCCTGAAGCTCTGAGGCAGGACAAGCTGTCATGCCAAAGGTTCGAAAAGCCAGAAATAGCACCCGAAGTAGCTCAAAAGGAGGTATCTTGGCCAGAAACCAAGTAAAATACAAAGTTCTTTGACTTGAGTCTAAATTCTCTTTTACAGGTATTTATAAATTTGGATGAATATGACCAAGAAAAACTGATGTTCAAAGAGTTGAATTAGGGCTTCCCTGGTGACAGAGTGGTTAAGAATCCACCTGCCATTGCAGGGGACACAGGTTTGAGCCCTGGTCCGGGAAGATCCCACATGCCGCGGAGCAACTAGGCCCGTGCGTCACAACCACTGAGCCTGTGCTCTAGAGCCCGCGAGCCACAGCTACTGAGCCCGAGTGCCGCAACTACTGAAGCCCATGCACCTAGAGCCCGTGCTCCGCAACAAGAGAAGCCACGGCAATGAGAAGCCCGCGCACCGCCGCGCACCGCAACGAAGAGTAGCCCCCGCTCGCCGCAACCAGAGAAAGCCCGCGCGCAGCAACGAAGACCCGCCACAGCCAAAAATAAATAAAAATAAAATTAATTTTGAAAAAAGCTTTTAAAAAAAAGAGTTGAGTTAGAGATAACTTTTACTAAACATTTCCTAATAAACGTGGTCATGGTTACAGAGCAGAGTTAGGGGTTGGGATATGAAGCCAGTTGGCCCTTATGAACTAAGTCATTTTCTTACATTTAAAAACTTCTATGCCAGTACCTTTTAAAGTACATCATAATGCTGGATTTTTTTGGGACACAGTATTTATAAAGCACGTACGGGATATCATTCCCATCAAAGATCAGTGAGATACCACTGTCCCAAGGTGAGTCATTTTAAACCTTAACCACAAGTACACAATCTGCTCATTTTAACAGTTGGCTGTCAAGTTATATTGTTTGTTACCGATATATTATTTTGCTTTTCTTGAAGTTATACATGTACGTTTCACCCCTATTGATTCTCTAATTGTTAGATGGTATTTGTGGAGTCATTTCAATATAGATGAATATATGTCAGGGATCAGACAATGACTCCACAGAGAATCTGTTTAGGTCCTTGATTATCTTGTAAATTATATTTCTCTGGTAGCTCCCTAAAGAACACTAATTCAAATTCACTTCACATGGTTTCTGTCACCACAATTTCTTCCTGCAGCCAGTCTTGCTAAAAAAAAAAAAAAAAAAAAATAGAGTCTCCCATCCATTATTTTCTTATTCTCCATAGAGCTTAAAAAAATCCCTCCATTCTACAACTATGTAGCTGTATCTGATTAATTTTATGTTATCATGTGTATAAATGTGGTTGTCCAGATACAAATTTACATTAACATTTTTTTCCTAACTAGCTATTGGATATAAGAAACAAACAAACAAAAAAAGAGAAATCAAATTGGCCTTACATCTACCTGCTGAAAACATGAAAGCACCTGGTCCCTCTAGCAATCATAACAAGCTACATGCTAGTTATAATAAAGAACATGACAACCAGCTTTGTGTAATTTCTATTAATTTACTGATGTCAACCAAGTGTTTTCAATGTAGGTCACGTACTCTTTAAATGGAACTTCCGTACTGTGTGTAATTATATAATTGTTTGAAGATCCTTTTCCAGTGATCACTGTCTTCACAAGTCTTATACATTAAACTGTATATCAAAGCATGAGCACACACAGGATCCATTTCATAAAGTGGGAACAACTACAAAGGTCTGCATCTAAAAAGATTAGGCCCAGAGAAATCTAGCTTTACCCTCATAGAGTGTTAAAAGCAGCTAAATCATATCCACCAATCTGGATTCAGGCAAATGTAGTAAATCACACAGAACTATTACAGCAACTATAAATCTAGCAAATTAGCAGTTTCTAAAAAAAAAAAGGGAAAGACAGATTTCGCAGGCGTGAGGTATTTTAAAAACTGGAAATTGCACAGAGCCTTTTTCAATTATAATTACAATATTTAAAGCTATACTGTAAAATTTTATCAAACACAAAGTCAAAAATACCCCTAAACTAGATGGAAAGAGACATTAATATGCCTTGGCACTACCAGTGTTAATTATGGAGCCGCTCACAGGGTGGGAAGTAAAAATATGCATATTTAAGTCTGCCTTAAGCAAAACAGTACAAATGGCAGGAACCCCCGGGCTCTTGTTTCTAATCCTCTCCTCTTAACACTGTCCCCTTGTAATGCATGTAGAGCTCTTAGTTTCCAACCCCTTTCCTACTGAATAAACCTTACTGGGATTTTATAATAATGTACCATTTCTTCCAGTGATATCTGCATTTAAACGTGATGTTGAAGCGGGACTTCCCTGGTGGCGCAGTGATTGAGAATCTGCCTGCCAATGCAGGGGACGCAGGTTCGATCCCGGCCTGGAAAGATTCCACATGTGGCGGAGCAAGTAAGCCGTTGAGCCACAACTACTGAGCCTGTGCGCCACAACTACTGAAGCCTGCGTGCCTAGAGCCGGTGCTCCACAGCAAGAGAAGCCACCACAACAAAGAGTAGCCCCTGCTCGCCGCAACTAGAGAAAGCCCACGCGCAGCAACAAAGACCCAAGGCAGCCAAATAATAATAAATAAATAAATAAATAAATAAATAAATAAATAACTTTATTTTTAAAAAGCGATGTTGAAGCAAGTAAAGAAAAATAAGGTAGTTTGTTTTGGACACATTGCCTTTTTGGTGCCTTTTATCACCCATGGCTGAGGTGGGAATTGGAACAGGGTTTGAGAGCACGGTTCTGGAGTTAGAAAGACCTTGATGCACAGCCAAGCTTTGCCAGCTGCTGAGGCTGGCCAGCTGACCTAAGCACTCACCCCACCAGGAGGTTCGGTGAGCCAGTGCAGTCTACGTTCTCTATGTACAACTTTGTTAGAACCAGACCCAGCCCAGTCTAAGTGTTCATAATTATGACTTCTTTCTCTATATTGTGTACTCTTTGGATTTGGAACCTCAGGTGTGCTGAAAGCTTCTTACCAAAGCAAAGCACTTAAATTGTCTGAAATAAAAGCAATCTAGTAACACCCACTGAACTTGGCAGAATATATATATATATGGGGGGGGGGAGAAAGGGAGAGCGTGAGCGCTTAGAAACAGATTCGTTTGCTCTCTCTAATTCTTGCCCCCCCTCCCCAGTCATGATTGTAGCTACCGCAGAATCTGGGAATTGTTGCATATTTTCCATCATCTGTGCTATAGTAAAGTGTATCACAGCTGAGCATCTGGGCAAAATGAAATCACTGAGCTAAGATCACTAGGATGAGATTTCCTTAGATTTCACCAAATCTGCTCGGCATGTGACAGAATGATAAAATTTTGTCCATAGATTTTTGCTGTAATAAACTGTTCAGACCACGTCTACAGGGTTAATGTACTTAGATATACTCTATTCTCATGATTTGCCCTTGACATAGTGATCTATATCTTGCTTGAGCTCCATGAGACAGAACCTGACAGTATTAATGGGCTTTAGTTTTTTTTTTTTTTAATCTTCAATGAGTGAGATATTTTTTCACAAGTTCCTGATCAAGGGCTAACACATTATTGTCCAAGAATAAATGTACTAATCCAAAGTTCAACACAAGAAGAGAAGAATTCATTAAAAAAAATCCTGTGATACCTGGAAATAAAGCAGACGAACCAAACCCAAGACAAATATGAGCGTGACTACTCTTAACCACACAAAAAGCAAACTAGGATTGGAAAGGTGTTAGAAGTGAGGAAGTCTAGTCTCCAGGAATAGTACCATTGGGAAAAGTGTGTTTCAATTTTCAGACAAATACAGTAAAATATTACACTTTCATTGTTTGTGGTCAGCAAAAAGCTGTTAACAGTCTCTAGGAGAATCAAAATGTTAGGCTTTGTGTGTCCTGGCTTGAATCCCTCACGAGTAGTTAAGACTTGGCTTTAAATTCTCCCAGTAAATTTATCTTGATGGCCTATTTTTCACTTCCTGGCATGCACTGCTATACACTCTTGCCATATTTGATCCTACGGTCTCCTCTATTACAATGACAGAAACTACAGAGTCATTTCTTTAAAGTAAGTGCCAGTACTCGTGCACAAATGTTCATGGCAGAACTATCCATAATAGCCGTTAAGTGAAAACAACTCAAATGTCCATCAACTGCCACATGAGTGTTTTAAAATGTGGTATTTCTATACCATAGAATATCATTCAGTAATCAAAAAGAATGAAGTGCTAATACATGCTACAACATAGGTGTCCCTTTAAAATATTATGCTACGTGAAAGAAGCCAGTTACAAAAGACCATGTATCGTGTTATTCCATTTATATGAAATGTCCAGAATAAGCCAATCCGTATAAACAAAGAAGATTAGTGACTGTCTAGGGCTGGGTGTGGTTGTTTTGGAAGAAATGGAGAGTGATTGAAAATGGGTATGGGGTTTCTTTTTGGGGTGAGGAAATTGTTCTAAAATTGCTTATGTGACGATGGTTGCACAGCTCTGTGAATATACTAATAACCAGTGACATTTACACTTTAAATGGGTTAATTTTATGGTATGTGAATTATATCTTGATAAAGCTCTTATAAAAAGTAAGTTCTAAATTCAAAATATTATTTCTCACAGCACAAAAGATTATTTCCCCAATGAAGTCAATAATTTTCTAATGCTCTCTCCTACTGTGGAGGAATCAAGTTTAACCCGTGTACATAAGAGAAAGACGGTGTGTACATGCCCGCAGAATTATGTATGCAGACACTTCTCAGTATTTTCAGACAACGAATTTAAAAGAGAGCTCCAGAATAAGCCCAGGAAATGTTCAAGTCTGGGTTAACCTAAACAACTTCAGTGTTTTCAGTCCAGTGGAAAATGATATAAAAGACAACGCACAGACTGGGAGAAAATATTTGCAAACTAAGCGACCAACAAGGGATTAATCTCCAAAATATACAAACAGCTCATGCAGCTCTATGTCAAAAAAAAAACAAACAATGCAGTCAAAAAATGGGCAGAAGTTCTAAACAGACATTTCTCCAAAGAAGACATACAGATGGCCAAAAAGCACACGAAAAGATGCTCAACATCACTAATTATCAGGGAAATGCAAATCAAAACTACAATGAGGCACTGCCTCACACCAGTCATAATGGCCATCATTAAAAACTCCATAAACAATAAATGCTGGAGAGGGTGTGGAGAAAAGGGAACCCTTCTACATTGTGGGTGGGAATGTTAATTGGTGCAGCCACTATGGAGAACAGCATGGAGGTTCCTTATAAAACTAAAAATAGAACTACCATATGATCCACAGCAATCCCCCTCCTGGGCATATATCCAGAGAAAACCATACTTCAAAAAGATACATGCACCTCAATGTTCATAGCAGCACTATTTACAACAGCCAAGACACGGAAGCAACCTAAATGTACATCGACGGATGAATGGATAAAAAAAGATGTGGTACTTATATACAATGCAATATTACTCAGCCATAAAAAGGAATGAAATTGGGTCATTTGTAGAGACGTGGATGGACCTAGAGTCTGTCAGGCAGAGTGAAGCAAGTCGGACAGAGAAAGACAAATACCATTATGATATCGCTTATATATGGAATCTGAAATAAATGATACAAATGAACCTACTTACAAAACAGAAATAGAGTCACAGATGTAGAAAAACCAGCCAAGAAATCTGGCAGGGAACAAGAAAACTCCAAAGGACATTTATCCATTAATTGAATCAACATGTAAAGTCTACACCAGCACTATAGACGGAAACATATGCGAGACACAGTCCCTTACCCTTCAAGAGCTTCACCTTCTAGTGTGTGGGATATTGTTTAGTTCCATGGTGACAAACCTTACACTAATGCAAAAGGATTGGGAATTATGCTCATTGTTTAAGCTCAGAATATAGGTTATTTCTATCTTTGAGATAATCACTTTGATTTACTAGAAAATTACAGGAAAAGGATCATATGGGTTTACTTATAAATTGTAGATAGCAGATGGAGTGGTACCAAAAGGTAACCCAGAATTTGGAGATACAGACAAAGGTCAACTTTAATTATCCACATAGCAGGGAAAAAAAAAAAAAAGGGTTTGGTCATCTGCAGAAGTCATCCATTTACATAAGTAATACAAACCAGGAAACCATTTCTATCTGGGCTACTGGTGGAGAACTGGGCATAGCCAGTTACAATCAAGTACACCAGGAGGTCCTTGGTCTTCTTTCCACATGTGTTCTCTTCCTAAGAGGACCCTGTCCTCTCCCTAGGCTTCCACCACCTCTACACCCATGACCCGACCTCCCCAACCCATTACTCCTCAGTCAAGGCTTCTCTTCTAGACTCCAGACCTGTCTTTTCAACAGTCTCCTGGATGTGTCCATTAGCCCTGGGTTCTGTGAACTTACACTTGCTACTAAGTACCAAGCCACTCAAGGTTGAGAGATTCATCAGTGATCCTTCCTCTAACATTTCAGTGCCAGAAAAGGAATCAGCTTCCTCAAGTAGCATGACACAGGACCATACACTAGCTACACATCTTCAAAATGTATACCGTAATCTGTCATTGAGATGACCGTTACACCTGCATTCCTGCTAATACCTTCCCATGTGTTGGTAATACACTTCTGTATCACAACCCAGGAGAGGCCTCAAGTAACCACTGGCCTTCGCATCTAATAACTTAGGCAGCAAAATCCAACAGTAATTGTTAGAGAAGCAAAAGTTCCTGTCTTTGGTAGACATCCATCGAAATTCAATCAGTTAACAACAATTAAGAGCTCCATATAGCAAATTAATTTTGTCAAGTTATTGGTGGAAATGCTTTTTTGTGGTTTGATTGGAAAGCCAGGTCACTCACAGTGGGATGTTCCACAAAAGGACCTCATAGAATTATCTATCCTTACGGGAGATGATTTAATACCTATCTTTGAATTTTCCAGACTAAATCATTTCGGTCTCTGGGGTTGTAGGGCTTTACTACTGGAGAAAATCAGAAGTTACTTCTGTGAAAAAAATCCAGGTTTCATTTTCAGAGACATTAGTACAGACCTGTATTTCTTACCAAAGTGAGATCCACAGAACACTACAACCGGGCTGAGGTCAAGTATGTGTAACCAACACTGCGTTAAACAAAGCTAATCATGTTTCTTTACTTCTGGACTCTTCAATGCAAACGCAAATTAATCAACACTTTCCAGTACAAGCACTTCCAAAGTTTCTCTGTCCTTAGAATCAGTCTTTTTAGAGTATCTTAGAGGTATTCTATAGAACACATTTTGGGCAATAGTGACCTTTATCCATGGAGAACTGTCATCATTTCTTTGGTCTTTAATGGCAAGCTTTCCACAATTATCAAAGGCTACTAGAAGCAGCCACATAAAATTTCCTTCAGTCTTTGTTATAAAAATATTGATAAGGAGACTAGCCGGTAATCACACCAAGCATTAACACGTTTAAGAGTCCAGGAATGCCTGGGTTTGAATCCAGGCCCTATTCCTTGCTAGCCGTGTGGCGTGTCCTTCATACTCTGTGTCACGGAGTCTTTATCTGGGAAACAGCCTAGCCTCTCCTTCATAGGGTCGTGAGTAGGATCTTACATATACTCAGAACAGTTTTGGTCCACAGCAAGCACTCAAATGACAGCTATGTGTTTTTGCTGCTACTGTTATTTAGAACCAGGAAAACTACGCTGTTTCCTTAGAAAGTTTCACGCTTCTTTCATCCAGTATTGAGAGGTTCGGACAAATCAGTTTCCTCTTATTCCCCCTGCCTGCAGGGAACCTCAAACTAAATTTGAAGCTCAGTTATATCAACTAAGCTAATCCCCACTATGTTTATGGATTTACTATTTCTACTACAGGAATGTTACTGCTAGGTTTGTTTGTTTGTTTGTTTTTTAAATCCTTTTTGGAAAGTGAATACATAAAATCAATATAGGAAATTTCCACTCGAATCTCCTCGGGCAAACAGAACTCAGGATGCGCAATACATAGTTCTTTTTCTCTATCCATTGACCGTGGCCGATCAGTAGCTTTTCGTGTGTGTGCTACGTTGTCGTTGATATTGTTTAATGACCGTTTCCCAGTTCCCTGATAAAAAATTTCACACCACCCAATTCCTCCCTCTCCCATCTCCCCTGGCCTCATTCAGCCAGTGACTTCCCATTTCTCTATCCCTTCCTCACTTGCCTAAGAGATCCTTAGTTAAGAACCTGGCCATGTTTCAATGAACTGTTGCACTATCCTTCTACCAATCTCCATGGCTTTAGCCCCCTGCTTACAATTATTTTGCTAAATCTTCTCTTCCTCACAAAGCCTTCACTGTTCAACTGCTTATAGGATACAATCCAAACGCCTCTGTCTGACACGTAAAGCCCTTTAAACAGTGGTCTCCACCTACCATTCCACTACTCTCTTGTTCTCTTCCTCCTGTGCTCTGGCCACACGTAACTCACTGCCCCAACAGTCTGCAAGGCTCATGCTTACGCCCTCTCTCAGCCTGGAAAACTCCTATTCAGCCTTTATGTTCACCTCCCTTGGTGAAGGTCTCCCCATTCCCTCCGACGGAATTAGTCATTCACCTGTGTGCCCTCAGAGCACTTGTAACACTGGGTTATAATTAGTTGTTTATATGTTAATGTCTTTTTATTAAAGTTTGAGCCCCATGAGGGTAAGAACCAAGGCTTATTCCTTTTTGTAGTCCTGTTTGAAAAACACATTAAGCGTTCACTAATTAGCTGCTGAATTGAATGGAATGATATCTTCAGGCCTGGAAAGTAACTAAAGAAAGTTAAGACTACAGTCAGTTCTACTGTAGCAGGATGGTCTGGTAACAAAAGCCAAAAGAAGGATGAGGGTCTTCATGGAGGATCTAAAAAGGGAAATTGGATTGTAAGAACTTCAGCTTTTATCCAGCTTGCTCTAGGAAGATGGCAGCCGTACCAATAAGTTGTTAATACTGTTATCACCAGAGGGGTACTTCAGTTTTCCTGCGGTATGAAGCAGTCCTCATGACTATCCAATTTCCTATGCCAAGATCTAAACTCACCAGACAAGTTTTTGTTATGATTTCCAAGACACCTAAGACAGAGGACCCTAAAATCGAGTGATAACTCCAGTCTTTAAAAAACATATATTCCCCATTTAAATAGATTGGGTATTTGCACTTAAAACTTCATGATGTTGTCCATCAACTGAAGAATGGATAGAGAAGATGTGGGGTGTGTGTGTGTACACACACGCACGCACACACACACACACACACACACACACACACACACACACACAGGAATATTACTCAGCCATAAAAAAGAACGAAATAATGCCATTTGCAGCAACATGGATGAACACGGAGATTATCATACTAAATGAAGTCAGAGAAAGACAAATATTATATATCTCTTATATGTGGAATTTAAGAAATAGTACCAATGAACTTATTTACAGAACAGAAACAGACTCACGTAGAAAACAAACTTATGGTTACCCAAGGGGAGGGGGGGAGGGATAAATTAGGAGTATGGGATTAACAGATACACACTACCATATATAGAATAAACAACAAGGATTTACTGTATAGCACAGGGAACTATATTCAATAATGGAAAAGAATTTATACACATACATATATATCCAAATCACTGTGCTGTACATCTGAAACACAATATTGTAAATCAACTATACTTCAATTCAAAAAAAAAAGATTATACATGGCTACCTGTATTCCAAGTAAAATTTTGTTTGTGTGTTTACAGAGAATTTATAAAATGAATATTAAAACTGTCTCTACTGTGAAAAATAAAATTTTCTTCTAAAAAAGAAAACCTCATGCTGCTTCCTGAAAAGGTTTAAGGCAACACTAATACATTTAGTATAACAAGACAGTTAAAAAGAGGGAGAACACGGGTCATCCATCCACAAGCTTCGATTAACTCAGGATACGCTGAAGGAAATGTAGTTATTGGGTGGCTTAGTTAGAAACTGAGCCTCGGAATCACGGTGACCCTGCCCCATGTAAGTGTCCTCCCTGCCTGCGGAGAGCGGGGGTGGTTGACTCCTGCACAGCTTACTAAATGCAGTGGGTATGCCCTTCAGCTTCTCTTCATACGGCAGCTTCTCTGGCCATGAAAGACCTTGTCCGTTTGATTTATATGAGAAACGTAGCTCCCTTTCTCTAAAAAGGCTCTGTAGCCCTTTGTTTTGGGGGCTCGTATTGCCAAGTGGCATGAGGGCCCAGATTCATTAACTTCCTCATATACTACTCTCTTCCCCCCAATTCAACTTAAAAAAAAATGTGTAGACCAGCTATGAGAATCAGTCTCTACTAATTCCCAATGATGTGTACTGGACAGTTAACATTCACTGTTATCTTCCCCACCCCCATTCCTTACCCCGGCTTCGTCACCTACAACATGATTTTCACAGGTGGCCCTTCTCCCGTTCAAAACCATGCCTCCTCCTGGGTCCTTGCGCCCCTCTCCCTCTGGCCTCCTCTGGGAAAATGCTATCATTCCCAAGCTCTCTTCCCCTCTTCTTCTGGGATATTCCTCCAGCGTGTGTAATTAGGGATCTTTAAGTAGAACGAAAAGACCAGAGCGAACACTCCATGGTACTGTGTGAAATAATCCCAACCACCACAAAAATATTTGCAAATATTTGCGTATGTAGAGAATATCTTTGCAAGATTACATGAGAAAGCAGTAAAGGGGGCAGCCCCCAGCGCTGGGAGCACTACAGCCAGGGGACAAGGTTGGAGAAAGACTCACTTTTCTCTACGTGCCTTTCAGACCCTTTGGATTTCATATAATGTGCATGGATTACCTATTAAACAATAAAGGGAATTACATAAACATTTCAATGTTTACATCTTCTAGAGTTTTACCAAGCCCATGGTTCTCCTTCTGCCACGTGCTCCCTGGGTAGATAAATGGACCCTCAGTTTCGACTACCCGCTGTGAGCTGGTGACGCCCAGATCTGCTATCTCTGGCCCACACCCCTCGTGCGAGCTTCAAAGTTCCGTTCCCCACCGTCAGACATTTGTCCGTGGGTATGTCAGCGGAACCTCAAACTCAGCGCCTCCTGCGCCCCGTTCACCGTCTTCCAGCTACCTGACCTTGAGGAAAGCCCTCTGTAGATCCTGCTGAACTGAAGGACGGCCCTGCTGCTGCCCCTCCTGAGCTGTCACTCCCAGCTGCCAACAGCCGCGGTCCCGCCCTGCACCCGCCAGAACTGGGGGTCATTCCTTCCCTGCCCAGATCCACCCGACCAGCCAGCCAAACAGCCCCGCCCCGCCCCTCCACCCCCTCAAATATCCCTCAGATTCAGCCCATCCTCCCCATTTCTATTACCCTCCTGTAGGCTCTTATCATCTCTTTCCGGGGCTTCCATGCTCCCTCCCCATCTGACTTCCTTCTTCCAGGCCCGTGCTTTTCAAAGTCCCCCCCCACACACACACAACTGCCCGAGTCACGCATGTAAGTGTAAGTCTAACAGCATCACTCCTGGCTCACCCCCGGGAGGCTCCCTGTACCACATGAGGAGGCCCCAACACAGCACTGCACTGTGACCTTGTCCCTCCCCGCCTGGCCTTGTCCTTCCCCACCTGGCCTTGCCGACCTGTCCGGCTTCATCTCCTCCCATGTCTGGACTTACTACAGAAGTCGCGCAACTGTTTGCAGTTTCCCAAGCATCCTGTGCTGTTCCTCCCTGACACCTTTGTTTATGCTCCCCGCTCAGCTTGGAATGCCCACTCCTGAGCCCCTTCGGCTTCCCTTCACCTTGGCCATCTCCTCACCATCACGTGAGACTCACACAAAGACCTAAGGAAGGAACGTGGGATAAAGACGTCCTGAGACTGTGAAGATGGAAAACTATGAGCCCCGGGCCCAGTCATCACGTCATTGACAAGGGAAAGCACCAGGATGAGGATCGCCAGTTAGTTTAATTCAGTGGTAAAAGTAACCCATCTAGAGTTTTTCTGAATATAACATTGACAATTCTGCATAGCCACTGGAGGAATGAAAAGGAGCAAGGGAAAACTCAAACTTAGGCTGCATCGTGACTGGTTGCCCAACAACAAGACATATGAAAGGTACCGAGTAGGTACTAAAAATTCAGAATCCTCTGTCGTCATAAAACATCTACTAACAATTTTAATTAACTTTAGACTTCACAGTAAATCAGCTTAGTATTTACCCTCCTTTTAGACTTGGGAACAATCTAATCAATTTGACGCGCAGGCAGCAGAATGACAATGAGGTTTTGTCTCTCGTAAAGGCTACTTTCTCATTGCTAGGGTCATACCTAGAATTTCAGAGCAAGTCTGAGTTCATTTAGACAGTGCAGAGAAAAATACATCGAAATTTGTCACTACAGATTTAAGTCAGCAGATTGCAGGCTGCCACGTACGCAGGAAAAAAGCAAACTTTGAGTCTGCAATGCTAAGGACACACAATAGAGCAAATTCTTGACATCCAACTGGTCTCGACCGAACAGGTGGAATCAGAATTATCTGTGGTATGAGGGTGAAACATTACGCAGAAGTGAAACATTAGAGACCGTGTAAGTCACTAGTCACCCAAATTTATGGGAGACACTATTGAGAAAACTGAGAGTCAGACTTAGCTTTTGCTCAGAGCTTTCGCCTTATCTTTGCGGCATAAGCCAAGAATCGGAGAAAGCCGGTGGGGGAAGACAGGCGGGGCTTAGGATTTGGAAAATGAATTTTGAACATTCTAAATTTATGACAAAGTAAGGCTTGGTGCTCATCAAAGAAGTTTGAAAAAGGGAAGTATTCTGAAAACGCAAGCAGAAGAAAAGCTTTCAAAAGGCTTTCCTCTATGAAATTAGGACTTAAAAAGAATTTTAGCCAAAAGTACATGCATGAGTGCTACAATGAAAATAAATACAGCTTCATTTCAATTCCTTTATTCATTAACTTATTCAACAAATATTTATTGAATGCTATGTGGCAACAACTGGGAGAAATGGAATTCTAAAGACAGAGATAAGATATCCTTGAGACACTTCCTAATTAGCCAATTTCTGTTTTCCAAGGGGATGGTGGGGAGGTGTCATGAATAACAGAATTCAATAAACATATCCAGTCAGGAATGGGGATCTTCAAGCCTCTTTCCCTTGCTAACTGTCATTTGGAGATAAGCCCTTGCTACAGGATAAAGGAACACAAAATACACACAGACATGTGTCCGAAGGACATGGGATACTCTCAGTTTTAAATATCCTTTCCCATTTGCTCTAAATGTCTGCTTGTATTTGTCAAATTATGTAGCCAATTTGACTAGAGAAATATAGCTAGGTTGGCGGGCACAGAGAGGGGACATCTAATGACCTCCCGGGGTCTCTAAGAGGAAGGACAGGAAATGGTGAATTACAGGCTCCTTTAGGCAACACTGAACTCAAGGATCACGAAGACAAAGCTTTGGCTCGGAATTTCTTTGAGAAGAACTGCCAGAAGACAGGAGAGGATAGAGCAAAGAAAACCAGAGGCTACCTTCAGGAGGGGAGCTCCGCAGAGACATTTCTTGGGATTCGGTAGGAGGTGAAAACATGACAAAGCAGAGAGAGAAAGAAGGAAGCTCATCCTGACCTTTACTTGAGGGTCAAGATAACTTACAGAAAGACTTGCACCAATACCAGATCCTTCATTTTGGAGCTCTAAGCAGCCCTGGTGCAATTTATTTCTTCTTTCTTTCAGCGATTAAACCATGTCATTCCTGGGGAATGGTCTTGGGTATCTTTCAGGGTAAAGTGGTCATCACTGTACCACAAGTAGATGGCCAGGTTTATTCATATGTAGTCCTAAAAACATTCCCTCAAGTAAAGGTACATTCCATGGAATGTGCCACAGTTCTACATAAATGATATTTACACAGAATGCACAATTCTCCATAAATGATATTTACATAGGATGACTGTTCTTTAGGCTCTGGTGCAAGGCACAGTTGGCTATTTTGAGTCAGAAAATCTGGATTTGGATTTGCTTCTGCCACTGGCTGACTGTGAAATTTGGGTCAAGCCGTTTGAACCTCTCTGAACCTGCATTTTCTCATCCATCTTCTACACAGAGCTTTTAGGAAGATTAAATGACCCAAAATGCATTAAGGTGCTCTGAGAATGATGAAATGATATACAAATGATAGTTCCAGTACTCTTCACCAGCACTCTTTGGCCTGGTTCTCATGGTATGGAGGGAAAGTGTAGTAATAATAACCAAGACAGAACTCCTGACCAAGGAAATGGAAAGATATATTACACAGTGGACAATCATATAGTACAAAAATATTTTTATTCCTGGGTAACATCAAATTCCATTTATAATGCCAATACCAACGTTTTCTTCCTATTTGACTCTGACCCCTAAAATAATTAAAGACTTAACATAAATGAATACTAATGATACTCAATAAAGTAGAGGGAAAGGTTTTATCTACCACGATGTTCATTGCCAGTCTTACAAATAAGGCCCAAACCCACAGAATGTTCAGTATTACCTCCTGAATGGTATGTGTGTGGCATCCCCTCTGTATTCTTAACTCAGGCTTTTACCGAACATTTCTGGAGAGCCCATTAAATGGTCACACTGTGCTAGGTACCATAGGGGACATTAAGAGGATTAAAACACAGTCCTTTTTCCAAAGGCATTCACTATCTCCATTAGAGGGAAGCTTCGGGAATAAGTGATAAAAAAGCAAACCGAAACACAAGTCTCTGAGAAAGGTCCAAAGTGTTCTGAGAATACAGACAAATGATAGATTACTTCCAAATGCCGGATCTAACAGGGCTCTGGGGGGAAACTCATTCTGAGCAAGGGCATGGAGGATGGGAAGGACTCCTCTGCCAGATATGGCAATGGAGCGATGGGGGTTAGTAGCTAGGCTGAGACGCAAGCTTGAGCTCGACCCAGAAAGTGGATGAGAGCAGGATGCATTCAGAAACAGCAGCCACAACAGCATGGCCAGAATACAGGTACCAAAGAAGACGAAGTTGTAAAAAGCAGGTCGAGAGAAAACTGTGGAAGATTTAAAATGCCCAGCTGAGAAGCTAGGTTTTTTAAAAGATGCAGAAATCCAGTGAAGGAACAATGCCATGATGGGTCTTGGTTCTGGAAAGATGCACAACTACAGTCAGTATGGAGGATTTACCGGAGGGGTGAGAAAGAGACAAAGGGAAGCCGACCAGATAAGGAGCTCTGGCCATAGGTCAGAGGTACTGAGAGCTAGAAAGAGGCCAGTGGCAGGAGAAAGCAATGGCTGAATGGCAATTTGCCTTTTCATCTTGAGGTGACATACTCCCTGAGGGCACTGGTTCTCAGACACACTGTGTTGCCTAGATTAAGATGTCCTTGTGCCTTGGGCTAAACCAAAGAGATGAAAGTACTCAAGTCCCACAAATTTGAGCATTTGCTCTTTAAAGACTCGCCTGGTGGCATCTGTCTAAGGAAGGCACACTGAGTTAGAAGCGATCACGTGCAAAAGCCTTTCTTAACCAAGGGACCTGTGATACAATAAACGTGATACAAAAGTAAAAGTCCAATGATTTGCATTATCCTGACATCACACAATATGCCAGATTTTTACATCTTTGTCCTCTGTGCAGTCATTATGAAATTTTCTTTTACTTTTATAATTTCTGCTCTTTTTCCATGGACATCTTTTTCAGGTGATGACTGACAACTAGAACTGTCTCACTAATCTGCTAGGACAGTGAGCATAAACGGCTGCTGTATCTGATGATGGAAACTAAGATGAACTGATTCATTCCCCAATATGACCAATGAGCCTACTTTCTTAAATGCTTGGAGATAATATGGCCAAACACATGTACAAATCATATCATCATAAAATTAAATGACCTACTTTGTTCTTAAATTCTATTCTCAAACATAAAATCAAAGCCTCTGAAACACATGCAACAAATCAAATACCACCATCAGCATTAATTCCTTTAACACCTACTATATGAGTTCTTACTTATGCTATTGCATTCGTTTTCTTCTTTCAGATGACAAAAAAAAAAAAAAGAGAGAGAGAGAGAATCTGTAAATGGAGCTAAACAAATTATTGGAGAAAACAATTAGACATAAAATGACTCTAAGTGAAGATTCCTGGCACTTTTCTATGTGTGCAAGTGTATGCACTGTGCATACCAATGACAAAGCTAGAAAGAAAACTCACCTGTTTTCTTCCTCAAGATCTGCTAGGATTCTCTCTAGCTCCCCTCTTTCCTCACTCTCTAAGGAAATCAAGATCTGGGCAGGACTACGAGGCTGGCTCAGGGGGGAGTCCTGGTTCAAACTTTGGCAGTAATGCTGGATTAACAAATGTTCATCATCTCTGGAAAATAAAATCAAAGGTTTTGGTTTTTTCCCCCCCTTATTTTGCCTTGGGGGTCAGGGACTTGGGTGTGTATTTTAAAATAGAAACAGTTATTTGCTCTTAACAATTAATTAGACCCTTTTTCCTGCTTTTAAAGACATTTTGATACTCTTGAAGTTGTGGTCTACCATCCTGTTGGTGACAATTCCAAGTGTTTCTTGCTCAGATTTTCCACTGAATCTGCTTGGCCTATTTACATGGGTAAATGAATGGTAGAATTACAGTAATACTGGGACGCTACGTTGACAGTTTAACCAATCGTTAGTAAATACTGAGACGTAATAATGGCTGTATAATGCTTTTGCTACCAAGCCTGTCAAGACAATCTGTTCACTCACCGACTATGTTGTTGATACTGACCAGGAAAAAACTGAAGCCGTTAAGGTAACAGAGTAAATAATGTCTTAGGTGGAAAGCAATGCAACTGAAAAGTGTTGCTTTGGGTAAGCCAGTTTCAACTTATAAACCCCACGGAGGCAGGATGGTAACAATAATGAAACTACAGATAAAATTTCATTCAATTATTGTTTAGAAAGAAAAACAAAAATTGGCAGGGAAAAAAAAAAGCCATCAAGGCGACTAATACAAGAGGACTGAACAACTCATTCCTCAGAGCAGCTTTTAGACTAACCTTGGGGAACAAAGAGGCCAAAGGCTTATATGTTGGGAGGAAGCTGCAGTCTTACCTCATATCTAGGAACTCTCTCATACACACAAGAAATTATTTTCTAAATGCATCGCCCCCAGCTCCTGAAAAGCCTGTGTACCTCCTAGTTATAAGAACTTCATTCTGTTCTTAGTGATAGGCTAAAGCCCTTTGCTTCTGGCTACATATCGGTAAGATGATATGTTAATATTTCCCTCTCCACCCCCCTTTAATTTCCTTTTCTCATCTCTATGTCCTCTGAGTTGAAAAAATTTCAGATACTTAGGGAAAAAAATCCTCCTAATTTAAATGATCTTGGTCCATCAAGTCAGATAACTGGTTGGTAAGTTAAAATTAAAATAATTATTGGGTGTTAAAAACAAACATTTAAGTGAAGTCAACCAATCTACCAAACCACTTCCCCAGATCTGCCCCTAAGATACCATGATATTACCATCCAACATTGAGTCAAAATGGATTTTATGCCCTCAGAATAAGCTAAAGCTAAATTTCGTTTAAAAATAAAACAAAAGCAGTTTTGACCACCTAATTTGTTAGCTCTCTTCCCAAATTCTGCAGTTTGATTGCTAGGACTTCCCATGTTTAATTACAACATTCAACTTCTCTTACTGCTTTCTGAGGCAGTCAATGAATGGCAGCCATTATTATACAGATACAACTGGAATTACTGTGAATGTGCTAGAGCTTCTAATATTCCAATGAGTGACCCAAAGAAGCAAATCATTCAGGTTGTTTACATTTCGTTGATTCTTTGCTTACATATTTTTCTGTCAAAGTAAGTTTATATATTAATACTATTAATACTTTTCCCCACAGCTAAGAAAGAGCATGCACCATAGTTATGTTTGGGGGAAAAGGCTGTTTTGTTTTCTTTTAAATAACTTAAGTCATATATGAATGGCTGAGTGTTGACTTTATTCTTTATTAATTATTACCTTGATCACCTTTATGTACCAGATGAGATGACTTACTCTCACGTCTTCAATAACCAGTTATGTATAAATGCCGCTTGGATACTGTTTCCTTCGGTCTAATCCTTATAAAGCCTGTTTCTCATCTGAGTGTGACTTTGGGTTGCCACACCCACTGCATATGATACATTTACCATTGTCCCTTTGCCTAGATTCTCTGTGACAAAGTGGTGAGACATCCGTACCTTATCAAACTAAAAACATTATTGCACCCTGACTAGATTTCATCTCCCTGAATTATCTATTCAGTTAGCAGAGCCTTATTTTGTCCTCCGTATTTGCTTCTCGGTCTGCTCCCTCCACCTCAGCCTCTTGGTTCATGGCAAGATTCCTTTGCGCTCCTTATTGTGAATGCTTCCCCTGCTCTGTAATGAAGCCTCTGTTTCCCTGCCACTTTGTGTGTTCCCTGCCCAGCTGTGTTCTCCGCCACTTTGAGCACCGCTCTCTCGCCTTCCTTAAATTTGACAGGCCTGGCTTATCGGCCCACTACAAAACCGTGACCTCAATGTGTACTTCTTCTTCTGAAACCCTTCACAAGATAGCCTCACTTTATTTAGCTCTTGAAGACGCTAAATCACAAAAATCTGCTAGTTAGGACCTCTAAAGGAAAATGCCCATCTAGCCTACCATATGGGAATGCCAATGCAACTACACCAAGATTATAGCTCTACTCCCCACGAGTGGAGAAAACACTACTTAGACATCACTTTGAAAATTAATATCTAATCCCTTTAAATATCCTGCGGGTTTGGTCAAAGATTAAACATTTAATATAGTTTAAGTATTTGGGACCCTGCAATCTGTGGTAGCATGGCACTAAATAAGAATAAGGCAAAATGTTTTGGAACATTTTGGAACATCTGGAATACCAATAATGCCACAATTTGGATGAGCTCATTCTGTGTCGGGTTGTCAAGAGTTAAAGAAAAAAAATGTAAATGAAAGTCTCCTTGAAAGATCAAATGAATATAAACGCTAATTCCTATCTTCTGCGTGCTACCCTACCTCTAAATCCCTCAAAGCAATTTCATGGTCAGGAACATTTTGTAAAAAGAGACAGGATACTTACATGCTCTCATTAGGAGAGATGCTATCATTTAGATAAGATCCATTGCTGTTTTCCATTTCTGCTAGCCTGATAAAAAACGTAAAAGCTCATTAAAACTTATGTGACTTCTTAGAATCTATTCAAGACCTAATTGAACATTCCTGAAAACTAAAGGATAAATCATGTCAAGAGGAGAAAGGAATCCTTCATATTAAAGGATGTGTGTGTTGGCCTAACGGTCTGAGGCAGTGAGTGGTGGACCACAGCTAGTTAAGTAGCTTTACATTTACGCTGCAAATTACAAGAGACGTTGTATTTTTTTTCCTTCACAGATTGATCTTCCTTTCACTGAGAAGAGGCCTTTGTTTTCACGAGAAAAGCTTCCCTAACAACAAATACACTCCGTACCTTACGCTATCCCATGTGTTTTTTTAAGACAATTAAAGATTTCCACTGAAGACAGAATTATATATAGCTAGTTAATACTTCCTATGGTTGATAAACATGTTCAGCAGTTAGACTATTGATAAAAGATAGATTCACAGTAAGCCCTCTATACATTCTGCCAATTTTTACCTTTAAAAACCTCCTTCACCTCAAACAATAATAAAGTCTTTTTACAACTTACAAGTGAACCAAACTCTTACAGATTTATTTAACAAGCATATCTTACAATCAGCAATTTAGTTTTTAGATATAAAAGTTACCTCAAACACAAAGGAAGTGGGACAGAAAGGTCCAGGGATTAGGAAAATGAGTGATTCTCTTCTTTACAGCATATTATGTAAAATACACACAGACATGGAAAGCCAGTGCTTTCATAGTCTCTATATAACACAGTATAATTTCTTCATATACTTATGTCCGGTCTAGCAGTTTCCTAAGAAGGTTAGATGATTTCTAAGTCAACTGATTAATAAACGAGCTCAGTATATAAAACATAACAAAAGCTATGAGGAATGTTTAAAGGCCTGGGTTAGGGGAGGCTGTTCTGGGCCGATGCTCTTATTGGTGTCCAAGAACAACATGCAGTGGAACGGCATGCACGTTAGAGGGCAAGCTGATTAGTAGAAATCAGACAAGATTGGGGAAAAAGAAAAGATTTGTTTAAAATTAATATAGGTTAGCTTTCCTTGGTTAGTTATTTCAATCAATATTTGCCTGGCATTCAACTAGTCTCATACCTGCTAGCATAATGTTCAATGCGTGAATGAGTATCATCGTGTGAAAGCTGAGGGGACGAGGCAGGCCTATAAGGCAGAAAATGTTATTAGTCACAGATACCATCCATTAATGGAGAAAAAACCCCCACCACACAGTTATGTTATATACATGGCCTAGAATGCTTTTATTCTAATCCTATGGATAATGTACACATTTAGCTGTTCCTGTATCTTAAGATATCATCAAGTAGTTAGAATCCAGGTTTGAGAGATGATTTCTCATACTTCTGCTTTTCTCAAAAGCCATAAAGAGAGGTCAAAAACTTCTCTGGAAAGTTTCAATTATAGAAAAGGTCAGGGGAGACAACCTCTACGTGACATTTCGTCCTCCTGTCTTGTAATGTCTCATAACCTAGAGTTCTGAAATTGTGTTAGCAGTATGCGGTTTAAAATTTTAAACAGTTCACGCCTGTGCCATTTATTAGCTGCCTTCTTACTGAATGGAAACTGTACATTTGCCTAGTAAATTTGCAGTTAACGATATTAGTTCCAAAGAGGCCACTCCAGTCCATGACTCCTTAAGATGCCACGTATCAAGATGTCTTGGTTTGTGCAATTTTGTAAAGAAGGAATATATCTACCAATTTAGCAGCAGGACTATATTACTACTTCATAAAGCAAAACTGAATGGCCCTAAATTATAATGTGATGTTTTAAAAACAATGACTAACTTCAGTAGAATGTCAACATCTGAGATATTTCTTATTAGGGATACTGTGTGCTAATATACAGAGGGGAAAACAAGAGAGGAGGATTAGCAGCTATAGTCTATTTACTTTGGGGGTATAAAAACCTACTTTTTTTTGGCTTCACAGACGAGAATTTTGGTAGGGTTGACATGTTTCCACCTTTTCATATCTGACCTATTAATTATCCTTGAAGTTTTTATAGTATCTTTTAGATTAACCTTAGGAAAAACTCCATCTGTTCTGAACACCAGTTTGGGCTTGGGCTTTTTTGTTTTAACTGGAATAGGACAAAAGGTCGCTTCCATTTCTCTCCTGACAGAAAGCCCTTAGATAAAGGCATGAATCCAAAAGTCAAGAGAAGCCTATTCAGTAAGGATTAGTTTAGTCCAATGTCTAAGCAGCATTCAAGGACTTGGTCAGGACACTAAGAAGAATATGTCTGTTTTTTCTTAAAAAAAAAAAAAGAAGAAAGAAAGAAAAATGTGTAGTTACCTAGGCTTACATAGGAAATGTGCTAGAAATCTGTATTTCTTAAAGAAGACACACAATCATAAGATGATTACAGCACACTACAGCAAATAACCAGGGAACTGAAGTCTTGCCTGAGAGATAAATGTCTTATTTGTGAAACCAAAGTTGTCTAGGTCAAATGTCACCATACTCAAATTTGGAATGAATTGCGAAGATGCTTAAACTGTCATGAGGAAACAAAAGGATGACTACCCAATTTACTAGGCAGATCCAAAGATTTCCAGGTGAATCTTCATTCTAGTTTTGGAGATAATCTGCTAATTCCTTAGAACCCTGGAACAGCCCATTATTAGAAAAATGCTAAGGTTTGTTTTGAAATATTCACTGCAGGTCAAGATAACTGAGTACCTGGATTACTTAGTTTATAAGCCCTATCTTCTGGAACAGACCAGTCTTTCGATTACATACTTCTTATAAGCTAAAAGCCCACCATCGAGGAAAATATATTAGCGTTTCCCCTTGTAACAGTTGCTACCTTGGTAGTGTAGAGAAGAAAGAAAACATGAGACCTTGGAGCATAACTACACCGAGAAAGCTAGGCATGTAAATGCAAAATACTTTAAGAAAATCTTAAACAGAAAATTTTATGCAGAGCTTTAATTCTTAGCCTTGAGGATACTTCCATGTTATTTTTCTTATTAATGTACATAGCACCTAAGATAGCATGCATAAGCTCAGGAACTCATAATAACCAAGCAATCTAACAAATATAGATATACACTAACGGAGGTACTTATTAAACGAGAATATGAGCCAAAAGGGAATACTGGTCAGAGAAGGATCATTGAAAAATCAAGAATTAGTAGAAGTACAAAACTGCGTAGTCCAGAAACAAAACTAAATGCAAAGTCTTCTAAAACGCTTTTCCAAGAGAAGGTAAGAATACTGTTCTCCCTTCTCACTTCCTAAATACAAAATGATATACCCCCAAAAGGATTATTCCTACTATTCCTATTATTGCTAATGGCCAATTCCATCCCACCCACCAGCATTTTCTCTTTTGTGACAACTCCATTACTAAGTTTCCAAAGCAGAATAGCTCAAAGAATATTGTTTGACTGTCTCATTTGTGGACAAACAATATAAAAGGTTTATGCTAGGTTTACTTTCAAATAAAATGACAAATGCAGGCAAATAAGGGTTTTTTTCTAAGGAAAAACAAAAGATCTGTATTTCAGTAAACTTTCAAATTCTGTGATCCATACTGAATGGATTAAAGGCTGTCATCGTCATAGGATTTGTTAACATTGGATAGAATTCTTGCAAAATAAAACACCTTAGGACCTGGCTCTTCTGCGTGAACAGAATAGCTTTACAATTCGTTTTATAAATTATTTACCATCCCATGAGTAAAGACTTTAATAAAATTATTGGTAGTACAGGGACTTTAGCCTGCTGGGGTTGTTTTCTTCCTCAAAGTTAGAATTTCCCACTATTTCTGAATAATCTAGTATACTTTTTAATAAAAAGGCTAAGTGGGGGTAGGTTTCAGTTGTTAGAGAAGATTTTTTTTAGAACAATGTTATTAATTTTAAAGTTCTTCAAAATTTAAGAAAGACAAACACCCTCTACTTAAAATAAGTTACATTTAACTGTCATGAATTTTTCTCATTAGCTTATGTATACAGTAAACTTCTACCTCTAGTTATTCTTTATTATGTTGCGCTACCTCTATGTGTTTTAAAACATTAACCTTTAGCATATTTTTCTTTTGGGTTTGTCAGTTGGTTAGATTTACTTTGTGTTGGAATAAGTTCTATTTGCTTATCAGGATCCAATCAAGCTGAGAATTTCAGTATATCAATTAAAAATTTTTTTTTAATTTATGAAAGGCTTTACCTTCTATAAACAAATAGACTACCTGGGATAGGGGAAATAAGTACCAACAGCAAGGAACATAGCTGAATCTAAATAACTCCCCAAGTTGTTTAAGCATGATGATTAAAGAAATCGGGTATAGCTACCATATCTCAAAATTAAAGGGCACAATAATGCAGCTTTACAAAAGAAAGGAAAGTGTTACACTTCCTTTAGGTCATTAAAGACTTAAAATAAACTTCAATTAAGAGCTTGCATTTATCACTACAGGATTTTTTTTTTTAAAGACCTACTTTAAAGTAAATTACATGGTGGAATAAAAAAGACCCAATAAAAATAAACTGAATTCTTATAGAAGCCCGTCTTCCAAACTGGTCATTTCCCTCTTATATATAATAGAGCTGTCTAACTTTAAATAAATATTTTAATAAAGTACACTTTGAAATACCACAATTTTGTTATAAAAACCCCATACAATATAACTTTAAAACAATGCACACTTTGCTGATGTTTAAATCACGGACTCTAAAAGGAGTTTTCTGATGATATTATAAACTCTGAGATAAATCAATTATCTGTTAATATCTAGTATTAGTAGTATTAATAATACACACCAATAATCATAACAAAGACTACAGTACACTTTCCTTCCAGTGTAAATGTGTGTTTATGAGCTGGGTATTTAGCTTGGAGAAGAGAGCAAAGTGAGTTTAGGTCAAAATTGAGAAACTCATGTATATAAACACTGGTCAAATAGCATGGCATCACCTGATAAAAAGTCCACATGTCTAACTGAAATTATTCAACCATACTCAACATCATACCATGACACCAATTTTGATTTTAAAGAGTCCACTTATAACAGGCCCTAAAGAGTAAACCATCATCCTTTTGAAGGTCCTAAAGCACTGAATCTCTAGAAATATGGCTAAAGAATGTTATTATGTGATCAGAAGGCTCTTCCCTGCTTATAATGAAATAATATATAAACGTGTCTCCCAGGAATATAACTAACAACCCAACAATTTCTTTGATGTTAATTTGAACTCCAGGCCAGGATTTCTGCTGGTTTACATTTGACCAAGTGGGGACCTGAAAACCTCACTGATTCTCCTGACCTGTGGTGGATGGCACCCTCAAAGTCTTATCAAGGGAAACATTTTTGAAATGAAGGAAGGGAAATTAAAATGCCTTTAAACAAAACAAACAGAACAAAAATTTTTAAAAATCAAGCAAGCGAATGTGTTGGTGGTAGCAGCACCCTTCAGTGGAAGTACTCACGCAGAATCTACCGGCCAGAAGTTGATCAGAGTAACAGGACTGCAAAACAAAAAATGAGGTGGTGAAGAGAGACACAGGCAAACTCAGCCACACACACACACACACACACACACACACACACACACACACACACACACACACACACACACACACACACAAATTACTGAAAGGTCAAAATAAATGAAGTCCAATTAAGTATGAACCATGGAAAGCAACGGCCAGACAAAGGTGAAAAGTGAATTAAAAGAAAAGCAGTTGTGCGATTGCCATCAGAGTTATGGAAAAAAGAAGAGAAGGTTCAAAAGAGGTGAAGACATCATCATTTTGATCTAGAGAATCATAACTACTTACTGTGAAGAAATTTCCCGTGACTATATTTTTTTTCAAGTAGAAAAAAGTGACTAGATACGACCACACAATCAGATACAAAAAGACACACGCCTACTGATTTGTAAGGGAGGAAAATCAAAATGAAATCTTGGAATCACTCATTTGTAAACAGTCCCATATTTCTTGCAAGCCTTGTGAGGTAATTAGGAGCCGGAACGTGGTGGTTTACTCCCTGTGAGATAAAGTTTAACTTTTGGAAGAGGTCATTGTCATGGGACAATTGACATGGAAAATGGCGACTGAACATCAGCTTGCTTTTCTCTTTTTAGAATCAGTAAATCTAAAGAAAGAAATAGGAGAGACTGTTTGCATTTGGGAGTGAAGGAAGGTATTCAGCTGAGAGGAGCTCAAAGATACATCAACTGAGAGGCTGGTTTGCTTTGGCCACTACTCACGTTTCCATGTTGTCCCCCTCTAAGACCGTCTGCACTGGCAGGTAGCCCATTCGGGGATGCTTCGCAAAATACCTTTTGGTTCGAAATTTGTTTTTCAGTACCTTGGCAAAGTCTCGAACATCTTCTCCCGATGTAGTCTGAAAGGGAAATCATGCTGACATCAGACTTGGGGAGGGGGTATAATCTCAAGGGAAAGCACAATTCCAGCCCTCTACCTCGGAGCACTTGTTTCTTTTGTTTTTGTTTTGCGGTATGCGGGCCTCTCACTGTTGTGGCCTCTCCCGTTGCGGAGCACAGGCTCCGGACGCGCAGGCTCAGCGGCCGTGGCTCACGGGCCCAGCCGCTCCGCGGCATGTGGGATCCTCCCGGACCGGGGCACGAACCCGTGTCCCCTGCGTCGGCAGGCGGACTCTCAACCGCTGCGCCACCAGGGAAGCCCACTTGTTTTATTATAATTAAGAGCAGTAGGAGTTGAGAGCAAAGGCTTTGGAATCGAATGAAAACACGGTTTTGAAACCAGACCTGCCACTTACTAGTGGGGTTAACTTGGGTGACTTATTTACCTATCCAAGGCTCCCACCCCCTATAAAATCGGGGCAGTAACACCTCAACAAGTTGTGATGATGAATAAATGAAGTATACCAACTACTGGCTACCCAACAAATGGTAATTTATAGAAGTCTGGAGGTCAGAAAGTTGACCTTCCGTTTTGCCACACTTCACAGTAGTTTTAAAACGATTTTGTCCACGTCGCTATAGTAATTCACCCACTAAATACCATTCTATTCACAGCATGGTACATTCTCCATCAATGAGTACCTTTGCAAAAGGAATCAAAATGAGGAAGACAATGAAATAACTGGGAGAATCACTCTGAAGATGGAAGAGAGAAAAGCTCTAAAGCACAGCTTCTCAAACTTTGATGTGCTGGATACCACCAGCAGACCTTGCTAAAACGCAGGCTTTGATTTAGAAAGTCCAAGGTGGGCCCTGAGGTTCTGCATTCTTCCTAAGCTTCCAGGTGATGCCAATGCTGCTGGTCCAAAGATCACACTTTGAATGGCAAGCAGCTAGTGTTTAAGGAATAAAAGATTTACACCCAGGTCTGTGTCCACCAAGTCCAGGCCCTTTCCATTTCACCAGTGATTTTTCAAAGTTCTACTGGCCACTGAGCATTTTCCCAAAACAACATCTTAGCAGAAGACTCCAGCTCTTAATTATAGAACCTTGGGCAAGCTTTTTTTAACCTTAGGATCTCAGAGTCCTCAACTATAAAAAGGGGATAAAAATAATACCCATCTCGCACAGAGTAGTTTAAAAGGTAAACGCCTAGCATTTACTTGGTTAACCGTGAGCAAGATTAATTTAAGTGGTGGATTGCGAATTTTAAGGAACCTGTATCACCCCACCCCGTACCCAACGTGCCCCATGGCCGTAACACCTCTGCACACAGCCGCTAGGGATGTGCAAAATAAACGTGAAAGTGTCTTCCCTACAACCCACAAAAACAGAAGAAAAACCTACTGATTCACCCGACAATATGTGTCGAGTGTCTACGACAGTCCACGTGTGCCAGGCATCGCGCTAGGGATAAGGTAAGTCCCGGAGTCTACAATTTGGAGCCACTTTAGCTGGGCAACATCTGGGGAACTTACAAATCACAGCGTGACACGTGATCTGTAAGATTGTACAAAACTGAAACCTCTTCCAGGTGAACTAAGTCACGTCAGGGAGGAATCTAACTTACCGGAGTGCAATATTCCACCATGGGATAGTGCATTTTGTGGCCTTTTGCAACGCGACCAGAAAAAAAGCAACTTTGGCAGATGTCATAATTAAAGTGCTTTAGACTCCTGTACCTGGTAAAGAACAAAAACAAACATATATGTATTTCTTCAAATCAAATTCCCAAAGAACACCCTTTAAGAAACCTCCTTCCACACTGTCTTCATTCTGGAAACAGAATGCAGGGTTCATTAATCCCACAAGGTAAGTGATTAACTTCCCTACTTCCAGATTTCACCGGTGCTTCTCCTACAGTATCAAAATATTTTGGCAGAAAGATTATCCTATAAACATTTGGAGGGAGGGGAGAAAAACTCAGCTCTTATTTAAACTCCACTAGGAACTCTTTCAGATTAAGTAGGAAGATAGTGGCCGACTTCCAGGCTTTTGAAGACCAGATACTAGAATTTGAAAGAACTTCCAGAAAGGATAGATTGATGCATTGCGGGCTCCTGTACCCATCAAAAAGGCACCAAAGTTTTCGGAGGGAAATTATTTTCAAAAAAAAAATTATAAAGATAAAGCAATTTCATAAGACAAAAGAAAATTAAACGAGAACTCTCAATTAAACCAAATCTTGCTTTAATTACATTTTCTGATTAACTGAGATGACTCATCTTCAGATTGTTACTTGGATAATCTCTTTTATCTGTCTCTCTTCAGAAATCCCTCATCACATTACCTCCACATGATAATGGAAGCCCCAAGAAAAGACACATTTTGGGTGAGATGTAAGTACTACATGGTACATTCCCCGCGCCCCCCATTCTCAGAATACTGTATTCTTTGTTTCATACCCTCCCTGCCTTGTGCTTTCTCAGATAAGAATCTTAGCCAATTAAAATAAACATATTCCTTATGTCACATATGGGAATGCGGGAAAAAAAAGCTACTGTTTTTAGATCCCAACCATCTTCTGAGAGTGGGGGAAAGGAGGAAAGAGAAATGCTCATTCCTAAAATAATCTACTTTCATAAGGGCAAAAGAATTGAATGTGAAAATGCTCTCTTTGATCCTCCAAAGCATTCTCCTTTTTCATTTTATAAAACTTCCCCCAGTATACAAATCTTACCAGCGAAGGAAGCTAAGAAAAGAAAGGTAAGAAATGCAATGGAGCCCCCCCCCGCCATCACTCTTACCTGCCAAAACCAGGAAGGAAAAAAGGTGTCCTGTGCAAGCACTGCCTACTCAATGTTGTCTATCTAGGCTTTAGAAACCTCTGAAGGTTTCTGTAAAACCTCTCCGTAAACAGCATGAAGTATGGTAGGACAAACACCAATGGTAAAGGAGCACAGTGAATGAAAAGCACACAAATGGTACAAAGCAGTTATTAGGAAACAAAGTAACGAAACAAGTCTAAGCATAACCAGAAATGAGTGTCTACTTAGCTGATAAGTGGATTCTCAACAGGCATAGATGATATAGCTAGTTTACAACTTGACGGCTTATTCGTTGCTATGGAAACCTTGAGGTTGATCCAGATGTTTAAATACATCACCATTTCAGAATCTGGATTTGGGATTATTGTTCAATAAGATTAATTCATTTAAAAATATCCTGTCTCCCCAAACAGGTCAACAAGACTGAAGATTTAAGAGCCAATCGTTTTCTGGGACATTTCAAGAATATCAGAATAATAACCTGCGATGTTTCCTACCACTTTCACTTTTCAATTTATAAGGAACGTTTTCTTTTTTTTAGCTACTTTGTGAATCTTTCATTTACTTGCACACTTTATATTCCCTCAGAAGTTCATTAGGATACTATGAAAAGAGAGCAATCAGATTCACAGATAAAGAAGTATGTTCTAGGGTGCTCGAAACAATTCTTGTTACCTTAGGGCAAGAACAGTGGTGCAAAGTGATTAAGAGACTGAGCTACCATGACAGGTCTCCCAAAATAGAATCATCCCTTAGTTTTATAACTGATTCTTGGAGAGTTTCTATAAACAGAAAAGACCATGGAAAAAAAGAAAGAGATGATCAAAATGTTTTGGTTCGAGGAAAGAGGAGGTA
The DNA here is from genome assembly GCF_002837175.3 of Physeter macrocephalus. Lineage (NCBI taxonomy): Eukaryota > Metazoa > Chordata > Mammalia > Artiodactyla > Physeteridae > Physeter > Physeter macrocephalus. Next base: position 15,054,283 of record NC_041234.1, read on the forward strand.
CAGTTCATCTGTATATACTTGATGGACGAATATCTTGGTGGAGACAGGCAGTCAGTCCCGATCGACCAAGAGCATGGCTCTGCAGAGCTGAGAGTGAAGGCTGAGAAGGACGCCTGCCTGATGCGGTAGATCCACTAAAACAACCTAGTGATCCGGGGAGTGACAGGAGTGATCAATGCTCCAGCCTGATCACCTCCTCTCCCACTGTGCAGAGGACCAAACTAACAGCAACTGGTAGAGGAGATAAAAGATCAAGTCATAAAAAGGTGAGAAATGATCAAATAAAATGACATTTGGGGGCGTTCCTCATACCTGAAGCCGATGATTGGACACTCCTTGCAGATGTTACACTTGGCCTGATGCTTGGCAGTCTCCGCAGCAGCCACTCTATGCAGGACGGGCAGCCATACCATGGACTGGGGTTCCAGTCTCATCCAGTCTAGGAAGAGGGCCGCTTCAATCTCAGGCTTATTATTAGCCTGCAAAGACAGGAAGCCGAAGAATGCAAGGAGAGAAGGTAAGAAAGTAAAGGAGGTAAATGTCAGCTCAGGTAATGCATTAAAGAAAGAAAGAAAGATCAATAGTGGCACAGTGAGGCCCAGTCTTCACAGGCTGTTTCTGCAAATGTCCCCACAGCATCTACACAAGCTACCTACCCCTAAAGCTTTGGGAAACTGCTATTACTCTGTCTGGCTACTAGATGACAAAAAAGCAAAGCAAAACAAACGGAAAAAGTAAAGCAAAATACACACCTGGGAGAGACTACATTTAGCTCCAGTTTTGGATCAGATACATAAAAGTTAGCCAGAAGTAAAATGCAAGCGTTTATTGATAAAATTTCAAAGGAGAAAAAGAAAAAAAAAAACAACTCAGGGAACTATTGCTCCCTTTTTTTCTAGTGAATCTGTTTCTCAGTGTTTCACAGAATCATGATGAAGAGGCTTTACAATTCATCTGGTCCCAAAGCTTCATTTTACAGACAAGACAGCTGAGATGTAGATGAGAGAAGTGGCTTTTTCAAAGGCCAGACAACTCCCTGGCAGCAGAGCTGATACTAGCATCCAAACCTCCTGGTCTAGTGCTGTTTTCATGGTGGCCTGCTGCTTTTCTGTCTGTCTGTCTCTAGTTCTCTCTTTCAGAGTCTAAGTTTAATAAATACCATTCTTCCCAGCAAGTACAATGATTTTAGAAAATTCAAAATATTATTTATCCATCACTTGACTGGTATGTTACCAAAGTCAACATTTTAATTATATGTTGTTTTTAACCCCACAAGACCGTGTTTTTATACTGTTAGATTGACCCATATATTGACCACTTTCGGGGAGTTTGTTTCTCAATGCGTCCTTCATCTCAAATCTCCCATCTGGGATCAGTTCTGCCAAAGTGTATCCTTCAGTATTTCCTTTTGTTAAGTGTCTGCTGATGGCAAATTTCTCAGATTCTGTTTGCCTGAAAGTCTCTTTTTCTATGCACATTCTTGATAGCTATCCTCACTGGGTATAGATTTTTAGATTGAAAGGGTTTTTTTTGTTTTTGTTTTTGTTGTGTTTTGTTGTTTGTTTCGATTTTGTTTCAGCACACTGAAATATCATTCCACCTTTATCTCACTTTCTCTGCTGCTAACTGTTGACAAGTCAGCTGTGAAGCTGTTGGTCCCTTGAAGGTCATCTGTCCTTTTCCTGTCTTGTACTATACTTCCAGGATTTTTTTTTTTTTTTTTTTTTTGCGGTACGCGGGCCTCTCACTGCTGTGGCCTCTCCCGCTGCGGAGCACAGGCTCCAGACGCGCAGGCTCAGCGGCCATGGCTCACGGGCCCAGCCGCTCCGCAGCATGTGGGATCTTCCCGGACCGGGGCACGAACCCGTGTCCCCTGCATCGGCAGGTGGACTCTCAACCACTGTGCCACCAGGGAAGCCCACTTCTAGGATTTTATTGATACTTTTTTTTTTAGGATTCACGGGGCTTCATGAACCTGTGGGTTAGACTCTTTAGTCAGCTCTGGCATCTTCTCAGTCATGATCTCAACAAATACTGCCTCTCCTCCACCCCCTCTCTCCTCTGCTTACAGAAACCTATTGGGTAAATGGTAGACTTTCTCAATCTAACCTCCATTTCTCTGAACAGGCCTTCCTTAGTTTTCCTCTATTTTCGGTCTTTCTGTGCTTCATTCCCAATACTTCCTTCGGCCCCACTGCCTGAGTATCTAGTTCTCTCTTTAGCGGCACCCAGTCTACTGTAAGCCCATACATTAAGTTTTAAATTTTGATTATTGTACTTTTTAATATCTAGAAGTTGTATTTGGTCATTTTTAAAAACATCTTTATTGCAGTATAATTGCTTTACAATGGTGTCTTAGTTTCTGCTTTATAATAAAGTGAATCAGCTATACATATACATATATCCCCATACCTCCTCCCTCTTGCGTCTCCCTCACACCCTCCCTATCCCACCCCTCTAGGTGGTCACAAAGCGCCGAGCTGATCTCGCTGTGTTATGCGGCTGCTTCCCACTAGCTATCGATTTTACTTTTGGTAGTGTATATATGTCCATGCCACTCTCTCACTTTGTCCCAGCTTACCCTTCCCCCTCCCCATATCCTGAAGTCTATGCTCTAGTAGGTCTGTGTCTTTATTCCTGTCTTACCCCTAGGTTCTTCATGACCTTTTTTTTTTCTTAGATTCCATATATATGTGTTAGCACATGGTATTTGTTTTTCCCTTTCTGACTTACTTCACTCTGTATGACAGACTCTAGGTCCACCTACCTCACTACAAATAACTCAATTTCCTTTCTTTTTATAACTGAGTAATATTCTATTGTACATATGTGCCACATCTTCGTTACCCATTCATCTGTCAATGGACACTTAGGTTGCTTCCATGTCCTGGCTAGTGAAAATAGAGCTGCAATGAACATTGTGGTACATGACTCGTTTTGAATTATGGTTTTCTAAGGGTATATGCCCAGTAGTGGGATTGCTGGGTCATATGGTAGTTCTACTTGTAGTTTTTTAAGGAACCTCCATACTGTTCTCCATAGTGGCTGTATCAGTTTACATTCCCACCAGCAGTGCAACAGTGTTCCCTTTTCTCCACACCCTCTCCAGCATTTATTGTTTCTAGATTTTTTGATGATGGGCATTCTGACTGGGGTGAGATGATATCTCATTGTAGTTTTGATTTGCATTTCTGTAACGCTTAGGGATGTTGACCATCCTTTCATGTGTTTGTTGTCAATCTATATGTCTTCTTTGCAGAAACGTCTACTTAGGTCTTCTGCCCATTTTTGGATTGGGTTGTTTGCTTTTTTGATGTTGAGCTGCATGAGCTGCTTGTAAATTTTGGAGATTAATCCTTTGTCAGTTGCTTCATTTGCAAATATTTTCTCCCATTCTGAGGGTTGCCTTTTCTTCTTGTTTATGCTTTCCTTTGCTGTGCAAAAGCTTTTAAGTTTCATTAGGTCCCATTTGTTTATCTTTGTTTTTATTTCCATTTCTCTAGGAGCTGGGTCAAAAAGGATTTTGCTCTGATTTATGTCATAGAGTGTTCTGCCTATGTTTCCCTCTAAGAGTTTGATAGTGTCTGGCCTTACATTTAGGTCTTTAATCCATTTTGAGTTTACTTTTGTGTGTGGCGTTAGGAAGTACTCTAATTTCATTCGCTTACATGTAGCTGTCCGGTTTTCCCAGCACCACTTATTGAAGAGGCTCTTTTCTCCATTGCATAGTCTTGCCTCCTTTATCAAAAATAAGGTGACATATCTGCATGGGTTTATATCTGGGCTTTCTATCCTGTTCCATTCATCTATATTTCTGTTTTTGTGCCAGTACCATACTGTCTTGATTACTGTAGCTTTGTAGTATAGTCTGAAGTCCAGGAGCCTGATTCCTCCAACTCCGTTTTTCTTTCTCAAGATAGCTTTGGCTATTCGGGGTCTTTTGCGCTTCCATACAAATTGTGAAATTTTTTGTTCTAGTTCTGTGAAAAATGCCATTGGTAGTTTGATAGGGATTGCACTGAATCTGTAGATTGCTTTGGGTAGTAGACATTTTAACAGTGTTGATTCTTCCTAGTAGAGTCATTTTCACAATGTTGATTCTTCCAATCCAAGAACATGGCATATCTCTCCATCTGTTTGTATTGTCTTTAATTTCTTTCAACAGTGTCTTATGGTTTTCTGCATACAGGTCTTTTGTCTCCTTAGGTAGGTTTATTCCTAGGTATTTTATTCTTTTTGTTGCAATGGTAAATGGGAGTGTTTCCTTAATTTCTGCTTCAGATTTTTCATCATTAGTGCATTAATTTTGTATGCTGTTACTTTACCAAATTAATTGATTAGCACTAGTAGTTTTCTGGTAGCATCTCTAGGATTCTCTATGTATAGTATCATGTCATCTGCAAACAGTGACAGCTTTACTTCTTCTTTTCTGATTTGGATTCCTTTTATTTCTTTTTCTTCTCTGACTGCAGTGGCTAGGACTTCCAAAACTATGTTGAATAAGAGCGGTGAGAGTGGACGTCTTTGTCTTGTTCCTGACCTCAGAGGAAATGGTTTCAGGTTTTCACCATTGAGAACAATGTTGGCTGTGGGTTTGTCATATATGGCCTTTATTATGTTGAGGTAAGTTCCCTCTGTGCCTACTTTCTGGAGGGTTTTTATGATAAATGGGTGTTGGATTTTGTCGAAAGATTTTTCTGCATCTATTGAGATGATCATATGGTTTTTCTCCTTCTATTTGTTAATATGGTGTATCAGATTGATTGATTTGTGTATATTGAAGAATCCTTGCATTCCTGGGATAAAACCCACTTGATCATGGTGTATGATCTTTTTAATGTGCTGTTGGATTCTGTTTGCTAGTATTTTGTTGAGGATTTTTGCATCTACATTCATCAGTGATATCGGCCTGTAGTTTTCTTTCACTGTGACGTCTCTGTCGGGTTTTGGTATCATGGTGATGGCGGCCTCACAGAATGAGTTTGGAGTGTTCCTCCCTCTGCTACACATATATATATATATTTTTATATATATATATATGTGTGTGTGTGTGTGTGTATATATATATATATATACACACACACACACACACATAT
>NC_041234.1:15059552-15059752 GCF_002837175.3 Physeter macrocephalus
TGAAGCCATCTGGTCCTGGACTTTTGTTTGTTGGAAGAATTTTAATCACAGTCTCAATTTCAGCGCTTGTGACTGGTCTGTTTATATTTTCTATTTCTTCCTGGTTCAGTCTCGGAAAGTGGTGTTTTTCTAAGAATGTGTACATTTCTTCCAGGTTGTCCATTTTATTGGCATAGAGTTACTTGTAGTAATCTCTCATA
>NC_041234.1:15060053-15124252 GCF_002837175.3 Physeter macrocephalus
TTATCGATTTTGTTTATCTTCTCAAAGAACCAGCTTTTAGTTTTATTGATCTTTGCTACTGTTTCCTTCATTTCTTTTTCATTTATTTCTGATCTGATCTTTATGATTTCTTTCCTTCTGTTACCTTTGGGGTTTTTTGCTTCTTCTTTCTGTAACTACTTTAGGTGTAAGGTTATATTGTTTATTTGAGACGTTTCTTGTTTCTTGAGGTAGGAATGTATTGCTACAAACTCTCCTCTTAGAACTGCTTTTGCTGCATCCCATAGGTTTTGGGTTGTCGTGTTTTCATTGTCATTTGTTCCAGGTATTTTTTGAGATCCTCTTTGATTTCTTCAGTGATCTCTTGGTTATTTAGTAGTGTATTGTTCAGCCTCCATGTGTTTGTAGTTTTTACAGTTTTTCTCCTGTAATTGATATCTAGTCTCATAGCACTGTAATTGGAAAAGATGTGTGATACAATTTCAATTTTCTTAAATTTACCAAGGCTTGATTTGTGACCCAAGATATGATCTATCCTGGAGAATGTTCCGTGAGCACTTGAGAAGAATGTGTATTCTGTTGTTTTGGGATGGAATGTCCTACAAATATCCATTAAGTCCATCTTGTTTAATGTATCATTTAAGGCTTGCGTTTCCTTATTTATTTTCATTTTGGATGATCTGTCCACTGGTGAAAGTGGGGTGTTAAAGTCCCCTACTATGACTGTATTACTGTCGATTGCCCCTTTTATAGCTGTTAGCATTTGCCTTATGTATTGAGGTGCTCCCATGTTAGATGCACAAATATTTACAATTGTTATTTCTTCTTCTTGGATGTATCCCTTGATCACCGTGTAGTGTCCTTCTTTGTCTCTCGTAATAGTCTTCATTTTAAAGTCTATCTTGTCTGATATGAGAATTGCTACTCCAGCTTTCTTTTGATTTCCGGTTGCATGGAATATCTTTTCCATCCCCCACTTTCAGTCCGTATGTGTCCCTAGGTCTGACGTGGGTCTCCTGTAGACAGCATATATACGGGTCTTGTTTTTGTATCCATTCAGCCCGTCTATGTCTTTTGGTTGGAGCATTTACATTTAAGGTAATTATCGATATGTATGTTCCTATTGCCATTTTCTTAATTGTTTGGGGTTTGTGATTGTAGGTCTTTGCCTTCTCTTGTGTTTCCTGCCTAGAGAAGTTCCTTTAGCATTCGTTGTATAGCTGGTTTGGTGGTGCTGAATTCTCTTAGCTTTTGCTTGTCTGTAAAGGTTTTAATTTCTCTGTTGAATCTGAATGCGATCCTTGCTGGGTAGAGTAATCTTGGTAGTAGCTTTTTCCCTTTCATCACTTTCATCACTTTTTCCCTTTCATCGCAAGGGAGTCTTTCCACTCCCTTCTGGCTTGCAGAGTTTCTGTTGAAAGGTCGCTGTTAACCTTACGGGGATTCCCTTGTATGTTATTTGTTGCTTTTCTCTTGCTGCTTTTAATATTTTTTCTTTGCATTTAATTTCTGATAGTTTGTTTAATATGTGTCTTGGCGTGTTTCTCCTTGGATTTATCCCGTATGGGACTCTGTCCTTCCTGGACTTGACTATTTCTTTTCCCATACTGGGGAAGTTTTCAACTATAATCTCTTCAAATATTTTCTCAGTCCCTTTCTTTTTCTCTTCTTCTTCTGGGACCCCTGTAATTCGAATGTTGGTGCATTTAATGTTGTCCCAGACGTCTCTGAGACTGTCCTCAATTCTTTTCATTCTTTTTTCTTTATTCTGCTCTGCGGTAGTTATTTCCATTATTTTATCTTCCAGGTCACTTATCCGTTCTTCTTCCTCAGTTATTCTGCTATTGATTCCTTCTAGAGAATTTTAAATTTCATGTATTGTGTTGTTCACCATTGTTTGTTTGCTCTTTAGTTCTTCTAGGTCCTTGTTAAAAGTTTCTTGTATTTTCTCCATTCTGTTTCCAAGATTTTGGATCATCTTTACTCTCATTACTCTGAGTTCTGTTTCAGGTAGGCTGCCTCTTTCCTCTTCATTCGTTTGGTCTGGTGGGTTTTTACCTTGCTCCTTCATCTGCTGTGTATTTCTCTGTCTTCTCATTTTGCTTAACTTACTGTGTTTGGGGTCTCCTTTTCACAGGCTGCAGGTTTGTAGCTCCCTTTGTTTTTGGTGTCCGCCCCCAGTGGCTAAGGTTGGTTCAGTGGCTTGTGTAGGCTTCCTGGCGGAGGGGACTGGTGCCTGTGTTCTGGCGGATGAGGCTGGATCTTGCCTTTCTGGTGGGCAGGACCGCGGCCGGTGGTGCGTTTTGGGGTGCCTGTGACCTTATTATGATTTTAGGCAGCCTCTCTGCTAATGGGTGGGGTTGTGTTTCTGTCTTGCTAGTTGTTCGGCATAGGGTGTCCAGCACTGTAGCTTGCTGGTCATTGAGTGGAGCTGGGTCTTAGTGTTGAGATGGAGATCTCTGGGAGATTTTTGCCATTTGATATTACATGGAGCCAGGAGGTCTCTGGCGGACCAATGTCCTGAACTCAGCTCTCCCACCTCAGAGGCACAGGCCTGACACCTGGCCGGAGCACCAAGACCCTGTCGGCCACACGGCCAGACCAAGTTCAGCCTAAGTTGTGATACTTATTTCCCTTGTAGGAGTCCACATGGTATTGAGAGGCACCGTGGGAAGAGTACATTAGTAGGTACCATGTCTTGGGTCCTGTGGATTACCTTTTCCTTCAGCCGCACCACCTCCTGGCAAGTCTTGAGGAGACGGGGCTCCTGTCAGCATGAACTGGACCCCACAATGTCCCAAAGCCAAAGCCCCAGCAAGTCCTGAGGAGACTTGGCTCCCATTGGCATGGACTCGACCCCGTGTTGTCCAGAAGCCAAAGCCCCAGTGGGTCCTGAGGAGACCAGGTTCGCGTCAGCTGCCCGGGGGAGCCCCATTTGGTCATTTTTAAGGTCACTTCTAAAGTCTGTGGTTCCCTAAAGATATTTTTCAACGTTGTTTCTTATTTTTTTGACAGAGTATGTACAGAGTTTTAAAAAAAAATCCTCTCTTTCTAATGATTCCAAGATATGAAATTATTGCGGGTCTGCTTCAGGGGTCTGTTATTTCTGCTGGTTCTCACTCACTTTAGTTTCTTGTGGGCTTAATTCTCTTTACTATGAACTGTAATAAGCTTAAAAATACTTTCTGGAGATACTTTGAGCCCTAGAATGAAAGTGCCTTCTCCAGAGACAGTTTTCATTTGCTTTTGCCAAGAGCCAACCAAAGGGCACTACCTATTCTGAGACCAATTTACACTGAATACACGATGGGATATTTAGTATCATACAAGTAATGAGTATATGAACGGCAAACCCATGCTGCTTCTCTTGGAATGTGGTTGGCTAATAAGGAATCTATTCACACTTTAGACAAAAAGTGCAAATGAACTCTTTGGCCAACCGAATAGTAGGATCTGGACCGACAGGTCATTTGGCTTGTAACACTACTTCAGTAGTACTCCATTCGTTACCCCTGATTATAAATTTAACACCATTATAATGAGCTGTTTAACCTTGAATTTCCTAGCTGCGAAATGGTATCAACTCAAGCTACTGAACAAAAGCTTTTGTTGAGTACTTCTCTCTGCGTAGAGTGCCATCACAGAGGTACTTTGTGAAAATTTTCTTAAAAATTAAAAAAGAATTATAGAATCTGAACACAAAAGGGACCATGGAAGCGAATTCATACTTTTGGACTGGCACCACAGAGCTGTAAGGCTTTCAGCAGTCACCGAGTTCAAACTTATCCCATGTCAGTGTGTTCTTACAGCTGCTATGTAAATACCACCCGTGTGAGGGAGCAAATGGATGATCTTGAACGTCTGTGTACAGATACCCCTGTCAAAAGTGCTTCATCACACTGAGCTGAAATCCACCAGCATAGCCAATAGGAGCAGAGGCTCCGGAGTCCAACCACAAGCGTTCAAGTCCCAGCTTTGCCACTGACTGTGTTACCTTGGGAAAATAACTTTATCTTTCTGTGTATTAATTTTCCTCTGCCATGAAATGGAACTATTAATAGCACCTACCTCGTAGGGTTGCTTTCAGATTTAAATGAAAGGCACCTGGAACAATGTCTGGCATGTAACAATAGCCATGTCAGTGTTTGCTATTGTTATCGTCATTATTATTATATGTTTGACCAGAAACCCAGAAGTTCTCAGCCTTCACAAATCCCTTTAAATATTTTACCAGAGCTGCCATGTCTGTCCATGCCACTTCATCCCTATTCCTTTTATTTCTTCCTCATATGACATGGCTTGGTTTGCCATTGTCCTTTAGAAAACTATTCTCCAACTACGATCTGCTGTGAATGGTACCTCCATTTCTCTGGACGGTATAACTGGATGACTTTCTTTTGTTCCGTGCTATAGGCTCACACAGGGTTTCTACTCAACTAAAATCTCTGGGTCAGTGTTTCCCGGTGTGGCCAGCAGATCAGTGATCCAGCAAAATGTTTCATGAAGAGAAGGTCAAATTAATTAAGGACACATTGCCCATTATATCTGTCTCTTAAAATTCTTAATGCACGTTAACATACTAAAAGCTGAGATGGGTGTCAGTAAAGAAACACATTAAACCTTATTTGACCTCAGAGTTTCCCCACACTAATTGTTCAGTGATCCCAGGACATTTATCTTTTTTTTTTAAGTTATAAGGCTTGTGAACAGAAGGTACTAATGCACTGTTGGGCATGATAAGAAATGCAGTGTTTGGCTGTTTCCAGTGATTCCTCCATTTTGTACTTGTTCATTTGGGATTTGTTTCCTTCCACTTCTGTCAAGGACTTTCCTGTTAGTTTTAGCCCACTGTATAATCTCATCTATATCTTTAAGAATCCTGACTCTTACAGCCAATGAATTAGCCATTCTTCCCAACTCTGTGTAAGTTTTACATTTTAAAATATGTGTTCTGTCTTCACCAAAACGTCACTAGTGAATATATCAAACAGGCCAAGGTCACACATGGGCCGCACTCTACAGACTGCACCTCTGGTCAACACAAATCCGGAATCCAGCCCTCTCTGCTTGTTGGACTGTGACTCTTTCCAGTTATATTATTATTTAGTCTCTCCTGAATGTGTTTCTCCACCTTGTAAACAAAGATACAGTGAGAGACTGTGTCAAAAGAACAGCAAGTTTCGGCTACAATATGTCCTATAACAATCTCTCGCTCCACTGGTCTAGAAACTAAATTTATCAAAATAACCCTTTCGAGCTAGGACAAAAACCATCAAAGAAAGACAGCAAATCGAAAAGCACTGCTAATTCACTCCAATTTAAAACATGGGGTTTATTGTTGCCTAATCTGAACCTATATCTATTTCCCTGACTTAGGTTTAAATGATAGCTTGTTTAATGATAGATTCAAAGACATGCTACAAAGAAAGAATTCAGGCTTAATACAGAAAGCATAATATTAACAGAAAGCTTCTATTCATTCCGGAAGACAGAAAAAAAATCTGACCATGAGTCAGCAACAAATGGAGGTTTCCAAGATAAAGGGGGGGAAAAAAAAGACCATGTCTGTGATGTATAATAAAGGCATAGCAAGTATAGTGTGAAGAAATGATCACATTACCCTAAGTACTGTTCAAAGCCTTCTTAGAAAACGGTGTCTAGTTTTGGTGGCTATAGCTGACCCAGAACTTAGAGAAGGTTTGGCAGAAAGGCAGAGCGATAATTAAAGGGTTTGAAAGACCTATGAGAACAGTTTAAGGGAATTGGGATTATTTAGTCATTTTAAAAAAACCCCAAAACACGAGACTGTACAAGACAGAGTGGCTGAAGGGGCGATTTAATAACAGTTTTCAATTATGTGAATGGCTCTTCCATAGAGGCCTGTGACCAGCTGTTCGATTTCTCCACTGAGGACAGAACAAGAAGAATTTAGGCCGTAACTCATACGGAAGCATTTCCTGATAATGAAAGTTGTTAAAGCATTAGTGTGAATTACCAAGGGAAGCTAGAGAATGTTCTCCTCTTTCAAAATACCATAGATTCTCCTGTGCTTAAAGGCTGGAAATTCTCAAGGTTCTTCCTACCTCCTAAGACGCAAGATCCATCATTTTGGCTCTTTTAAATCCACTCGCCTATGCCAACTGACAGCACTGAAGACAAGATACGGGGATTCACATTCTCATTCTGTTTCGATCTTTCATGTTTACTACAAACCATTCTGTATCCTAGTGTTATATTCCCTCTCCTTTTGTCTGGCGATAAAGAAGGGAAGAATTAAAAATCAGGCAAGCGTCTCTAAAGAGCTTAAAGAACTGGAACTAAAACCCAGCTAAAATTACATTTTGAACATTCTAGAAAAAAATAAATATGTTAGTTTGGAATGACAGGAAGTTGCTGAGGTCAAAAGACAGGTATGGTGGCAATGGATTGAGATCATCCTTGTAGGTACCATTATCTGCTGACCTACATATAGGTCTCAGATAGCTTCTCTTGGTATCAAGGATGACCTTGCCCTTGCCCCTGGCCCTAAATGCCAGTTTCAAACCATCTAAGCAAAAACTCTTAGTTTTTGTTTTGTTTTGTTTGTTTGTTTTGGGCAATACCTCCTCTTTCCTCTTTTATGGCGTGCACACACACAAAGCAAGGATATCACAGCTCCTTCCACTGTGACAGCCACAGTATGCAAGTATCTTGCATCTCCACTCCTTCTCCCTTGGTCCTCTCCTGTCGGCAACTACCCACAGAATGGAGGCTAGGGAAGGAATCCACTGTAATTACTGCTGCTGCCTTACAGCAGATGGCAGGGTGGCTTTATACAGTTGTCATCTTAACAACATACAAAGACAGTTAAAGGGGGGACTTCTCTAGTGGTCCAGTGGGTAAGATTCCACATTCCCAATGCAGGGGGCCCGGGTTTATGGAACCCTTAGGAACTCAAGGGCCAGCCTCTGAATGGCTACCAGGGTGTCAACCTGAATATTTACTTTTCTCTCAGGCTAACAGTATCAGTTCATGGCCACAGAAGAAATGCAATGGCAAGGTTTCTCAGCAAGCCCCACACTCCAACTGCCAAAAACACATACAACGTATTTTTAAGAGACGCTAACTGGCATCGCATTTGTCAGACTTTTGAAAAACCATGTCAATCCTCAATAAACTGAAAAAACTTAGTATAGAGAAAAGTAAACATTATGTAAGAGACTGCACCCAGTAGTTCTCAGACGATAAAAAGGAACCACCTTTGGCTCTGGAAACAATACTTGTCTAAACCTCCTTCGTTTCTCTCCTAGGTTGCAGGTTATTTAAAGACAGGAACTATGCTTCTACACCTTCCATGAAGGTTTGCTGAATTGAACGATGGGGGGGAATTAAACTGTGATCACGATAATTAAAAGGAAGGATTACAATATCTGAATGAGGTTAGAATAAAAAAATATACTGCCTACTCATCCTGAAGAGCAAAAAAAAAAAAAAAAAAGAAAAAAACTCATAAGGGTTGTCTAAGGAAGAGAAGACAAAATAAGTACATTCTCAAATGCCCAGTTTACTTTTAAATAGTTTTTAAAGTAAATGGCCTCTGTTGGTTTCTCTGTTACAGTATCACACGCAAAAGGCTAATCCACAGTCTATTTCTGGATTTGGAGGGTATATTTAGAATGATCTGGCTTAAAATGTAGGAAGATGCAAAATTTATACTGGGGGCCCGAAGGGAACCTCACAGGCAGGCAGCCATGCTCGAGGTCAGAGACAATTCTGTTCCTCAGAGGACATCTGACAATGTCTAGAGACGTTTTTGGTTGTCACAACTGGGGTACAGAGACAGGTCAGGATCCTGCTAAACGCCCAACAATGCACAGAACAGCCCCCTACAACAAAGACTCTTCCAGGCCAAAGTGTCAGTAGTGCCAAGATTGAGAAACCTCGCCCGAACGTTAACGCCTTACATGGCCATGGTTCATGTGTCAAAACTAAGAAACCAACATGGGTCCACTCTGATTAACTAAATGCTACAAGGCACCTAACAGGCAGGCAGCTATCCTCTATAACACAGAAGCCGAGAAGCTACGATAGGCCTGTTCAATTACTGATTGGTAGAGAACGGCTACATTGGTTAACACGTTGTGGACAGAGAAATGAGATGTCGTTCCACACCCGTTAGAATGGTTATCATCAAGAAGACAAGAGATAAGCATTGGTGGGGCTGGAGAAAAGGGAACCCTTGTGCACTGTTGGTGAGAATGTAAATTGGTTTAGCCATTATGGAAAACATTATGGAGGTTCCTCAAAAAATTAAAAATAGATCTACCATGGGATCCAGCAACTGCACTTCTAGGTATATATCCAAAGGAAACGAAAACAGGATATTGAAGAAATATCTGTACTCCCATGTTCACTGCAGCATTATTCACAATAGCCAAGAGTTGGAAACAACCTGTCAATGGATGAATGGATAAAAAAAGATGTGGTGTGCATATATACAGGAGAATATCATTCATTCAGCCACGAGAAAGAAGGAAATCTTGCCATGTTTGACAATACAGAAGGACCTTGAGGGTGTTATGCTAAGTGAGATAACTCAGACAGAGAAAGACAAATATGTATGGTATCACTCATATGTGGAATCTAAAAAAGCCGAACTCCCCAAAACAGAGTAGAATGGTGGTTATTAGAGGCTGAGGGTAGGGCAATTGGAGAGATTATCCACTTACAGCTAGGAGGTAAATAAGTCTTGGAGATCTGATGCACAGCACGGTGATTACAGTCAACAGTACTGTATTATAAACTTCAAAGTTGCTAAGAGACTAGATCTCAATTGTTCTCACCACAAAAGAGAAACGGTAATTCTGTGACATGGGAAAGGTGTTAGCTAACACTAGGGTGGTACTCATACTGCAATATAAGTGTCAAATCAACACGTTGTACATTAAACTATAAAATCTTATATGTCAATTATACCTCAATTAAAATTTTTTAAGCTTGTACATTAAACTTATACCATGTTATATGCCAATTATATCTCAATGTTTAAAAATTTAAGCTAAAAATATATTGACATATTGTGGAGAGAGGAAAGAAAAAGGACTGATAAATTAAAAAAGCCCAAACTGGAAGTAACAAGGGAACATGCTAAAATCGTAGACCCTGATTTGAAATCAGGTTGCTTTTCAAATAGAAACTCTATGCAATATATTTCGTGACAAATAACAGAAATTTATTTATTCATGGCAATTAATTAACCAAAGCAAGGTTCAGGCAGGCAGCTAGTACAAGAGAGTGTGTGTGTGTGTGTGTGTGTGTGTGTGTGTGTGTGTGTGTGTGTGTGTGTGTGTATGTGTACATGTGTGAGTGTATGTTTTCATTTCTTTAGTAGAGTTCCTGCCCATTTCGAAGAAAAATAGTAAGTAAATTTATAAATATTGCATGCATTCATATGCATGAATAGAATTTCCAAACACTCTGATTGACAGAAATTTATGGAAAATACTGGGGACAAACCACAGATGTTTTAAAAAGGTTAATCTCTCCTTCCTGGCCATTTTCATCTGCTGTTTCCACTAGTAAAGTGTTCCCTTCATAAATCCAAATAACCCTTTCAATATCGCTGCCACTGTTAATAGGTTATAGCATTAATAGCTGACAACCCAACTTTTCTGGCCCCGATTGTAAAAAGCCCTAGTCTTTGGAAAGATTCGCTGAATTCAAATTGACCAAAACTGTTTTGTGAATTACAGTCTGTACACAAAGATTCAGAACTACAAAGAGAATGGCTAGCCAGGGTCAGGCTGTATAGGACAGGCAGTTCCTGACTGTTCCCTGAGCTGCTATTACGACTTCTTTAACAACCTCTAAATCTACCAAGGGCATCAGTGGAATAGTTTACATAAGAGAGAAGTCTGCACTAGCAACGAACATAAAAGGAGGAACAAGAACAAGTTGTAAAGAATATTAATGACTCTTCTTCCAAACAATCCCAATTTTTATGAAAATCAAATGAGTGATTAAAAAAATCTGCTATAAAACTAAATGAAACCTGCATGTAACAAATTAAACAGAAGGAAGGTGGCATTTTGATCATCTTAGACATAAGATTCCTGTGTCTTACCTTTGAGTTGTGGAGGAAACTATAGTGTAGGGGCACCAGGGATCATTTGTATGAGGCTCCAAACAATGTATTTTCACATCTTGTTCTCAGTCTATGCTACTTCTATTCAGAGAACAGTTGGTCTCACGTGAAAGGCCACACTATACATACAAGACTGTCTTCTGTATCTTGTATCTCTGTTACAAGAACTGTTACCCAGAAGAGCAGGGAAGACTTGGCTGATAATGACCAAGCTTTAAAGTACATACAGTAATCCATACCCCTTTCTGCCTTTTCCATTTACAACACTTAGCATATAATCAAAGAAACCTGGGGATAAGTAACTCTTGAGATAATGTTTCACTTGATGTTACAGATGAAAAAAGGCTCAAAGAGGAAACAGCTCAAGATCATCTATTATTTTAAGACTAAAATATGTATGCCTAAAGGAGTTTTTAAAGAAGGGTGGACAAAAGTGATTTCCGATGGGAACATACAAGGCTGATCTCCAAAATCTTTTGAATCTTTAACTTGGCCAAGAGTACGAGAGGCTCTGATATCTAAATATGGCCTACCTGAGACAATGCCCAGGTACCAATCTTGAACTGAATTCTATGCTGGTCTACTGAGAGCTACGTGAAGATACAATTGAATGTTCAATAAGCACTGAGATAAATGCATACTCTTATCTCTTCTGATCGTCTCCTTTCCTCCTTCTTTTTGACATTATGTGTCCTTCCTCCTACCGTTAGATGCTATGACGTATATGAGCTACATGGACTGACAGGTGCAGGTTAACATAAACTGAGGTAGCAAAAGGGAAAAAAGAAACAGAAAAGCCTATGAGTTTCTCAGTCCTCATTAGCACATAACTCATGTTATATGACTTGGTCCCACAAAAGAGTTGACTGATAGGGAAATGCATTTATCAGACACATGCTTACATTGTTATGGGGGAAAAGGATGGTTAAAAGTCCATGCACTGGCATTTTAAGCAATGTCATGGCAAAAATAGTATCCAAAGGCAGCTCAGTCAGGAGAAGTCCCGTTCTCTCTACACGCAAAAATCACCCTGGATGTCCATGGTGATACTCAGAAAAAGAGGGGGGAAAAGTGGGAGCTCTGTTACAGAAGAAAACCAGCTAATACGTGCAGAAAGAATGGTAGAATGAGAAAACCACTATTAGGCCACCACTAATGTAATCACTGAAATTAGAAAAGGATCATCAATGGAGGCTAAACCCATAGGGTGAAAGGCTGTTGAGGAATAGGATGTTCACAAGCGCTCAAAATATCACAAAAATGACTTTCTAATTACAAAGGGAAAAGGATACTTGTACAATGGAAATATGTGACACCACCTTACCATTCTTAGCACTACTGATAAGAACCAAGTGTCATTTTGTCCCTCCAGTTGTGATGTAGTGGGGAAGACACAGCAGCGCCTCCACAGTCCTCTTGCCAAAACAAAAAAAATTCAACCTGAATCTAATCCAAAGAAACAACCAGAAAAATCCAGAATATGGGACATTCTTAAGGAAGCTGCTTGGACTCTTCAAAAATGTCAGTATCATGAATGAAAAAAACAAAAAATGCTGGGAGACTGTTCAGATTAAGTGAAAGTACAGAGGCATGACAAGCCAATGAAAGACAAAGACCTTGACTGGATCCTGGAAGAAAACTACCAGAAATAAGGAACATTCCGAAGCCATGGGGACATTTCAATGTGGACTGCATGCCAGATGGTATTACTGACTTAATGTTAAATTTGTGTGTGGCAACAGTATTGCAGTTACGCAGGAGGAAGTATTTTTTTGAAACAAGATACATGGTGAAATGTTCAGGGGCTTATGTTCTATGGTACGATGGCCTTTTACCTTTAAATGGTAAAGGAGAAAGATGTGTCTGTGTGTGTAGATTCAAATACACACATATATGGGAAAAGTGAAATGTAAATGGGGCAAAACGCTAACCAGGCGTTGGACAGATGTACTAGACATACAGGTGTTGATCATACTATCCTTTCAACTCTCCTTTATACTTGAAATTTTTTCAAAATAAAACACTGGTTGGAAACCATTGTTTCTTACCAAGCACCCCTTCCTGGGGGAGGGCAAGGAAGGCAAGAGTGTAAGGAACTGTGATAATTGTGAAAGGGGAGGGGGAAATGCATTAATACCGATGGTATAAAATGTGAAAAACTCTTCAGGACTAGTTTTCTCGCAAAACACAAACCTAACACCAAACTGATGTCCTCCCTGTTCTCTTAGCTTCGTTGCTCTAATGTGTCCCCTCATATACTCGGCCGAGATGTGCTTTCCCCAGATTCCCGACTATGAATTTTCAGCCATAAATACGAGTTTAAGAAGCCCAACATTACCAGAAATTTTTCTTGTTTGAAATAAGGATTCAGAGGTCAACAGCTGGGTTCATGAGACAAGAAGAAGTAAAAGGCTTCCCATAACTGCTGTCTTGGGTAGAAATCAAGTACTTTATTTAAAGTTCTGAAGATAATGAGCAGGTTGGAGGCCAGCAGTCACTGCTCTAAATATTAATCAGGACTCTGAATCACCCATTAAAGATAAAATAAGCCCAAACAATAACACACAGTGATTATCCACTCTTCATTTACATGTTCAAGGACAACTGTCCTGACCTCAGGCTTTCCACTCCACCTGACTAATAAATCAATTAACACCATGGCTCCAGGGAACAGAAGCACAATTTTTAAATCTATGCAAACCTGTAAGTATACTCAATGTTATTAATTTATGCTAGAGAGTTCTTATTTAACAGAAAACTTTCACAGATACATGGTAGAGCACGTATCTCTGCCTGTAGATATCATGGAATATCTTTTCTCAAGTATGTATCAGGACAAGTTATGCTCAAGTACAAGATAGCACATTAACTCTTCCACTGCTGCCTCCTACAATCATTTGAAATCCAGTTCAGGAAGAGGCAAAAGTATAGGAACAGAACACAGAGTAGTGGTTTCCAGAGACTGGGGGCAGGCAGGATGACAACAAAACAAGAGGAAATTTTAGGGGGGATGGAAATGTTCTGTCTTGACTGTAGTGGTGGTGACAAAACTACATGTCTAAACTAAGAGAAGTGAACACTGGAACAGACTGTACTGTATTTTTTTAATGTAGCTTTAAAAAAAAAGCTAATTAGAAATTTTTTTTTTTTTTTACTACTTTTTCAAATGCCCTCCCCCAAAACCCAAAGCAAACAAAAAAAAACCCTTTAGTTGTTAGTGTATCAAGACACCCTGGATAAACAGATAAGGGTATCCCAGGAAGAAGTTTTGCACTTCCCTTCATCTTAAATAATCTTCGTAGAAAGACAGATTTTAAAAAAAATCCAATTTACAAGCCAGTGACAAACATGGGAAAAAATAAAATGGTAAATGTTGAACTCATATTTCTTTGTTTCTCTGAGCTTTGCGGGTAAGTATCAGTTTGAGTTAGAATTAATGGTGAACTGATCAAAGGGAGTCCAGAATACACTTCCAACTAAAAGCATGGCTCTCAAAAAAAAAAAAGGTTGTTTTCATTAGCACCTCTGCCTCAGCTTTTGTAGGAAAGGGGGCAGAGGGGAGGGGAGGGGAGGGGAGGGGAGGAAGGAAAATCTGGTCCTAACAAAGACTTCTGCTCTAGAAGGGTAAAAAGGAGAAACAGAATGACGTGTGCTTTTCCTTAGCAGTAAGTGTATAAATGAAACAGGTTTCAACTCCAACACAAATCTACCTTTGAAACACTGGTGAAGAGAATATCTACCACTCCACATGGAGAAGTTAACCGCATAAACCACGACGTAATTATGAAGGTAAACCACCACAGCTTATAGTCAAAATAGAAAAGAAGAGCAACTGAAAACCAATAGTGGACTCCAGACAATGCTGATAATAACCTGATAAAAGGTCTTTCCCCAAAATTTGCAGGAATTCTGTCCATGAGCAGGCCCAGTAACTCGGTGATGCCACCTCTACTTATACATACCAAGCCCTAGTAACTTATATCGTAGTTATTAGTGAGTATCCATCAGTCCAAACGGGTGTAAGAAGAATGTCCGTAAGACCAAAGGGCCCATATTTTTTTTTTTTTTGAAGGAACATCTTTATTTTATTTTGTTTTTTTAGGCTGCTCCATACAGGCACGCGGGATCTTAGTTCCCCGACCAGGGATTGAATCTTAACAACTGGACTGCCAGGGAAGTCCCAAAAGGGCCCATAATGGCCAAAGGAAACCTAGGCAAAGCAGAATTTTTAGGAGTTATTTTAAGGATGGGAAATATAAAATGTGATCAACTGGCATGAGGAATGCTGTCAAACTGGTTAAGAAGTGTGTTGGCTTTAACACCATCTCAAGAGTCTCTAAAATCTAATCTACAGATGCTGGGTTATGGATAAAAGGAATTGTTAATCTTGGTGGGCTATTCTCATGTTAAAATACATTTTAGATAATCATAACTAATGCTCAGTAAGTACCTACTATGTGCCCACCACTCTAAGTAAGTGCCCTGCCTCTATTAGCTCACTTAATCCTGACAACCGCTCCAGGAGTTTAGGGGCCAGGAAGGTCAAGAAATGTGCCCAAGGTTGCACACCCAGCAAATAGCAGAGCAGAGCTGGGATTTGAACCTGGGCAGTCAGCTTCAGGGCCTATGTGCTTAAACACTCTGCCACTCACTACTGCAGATGTCCTGGAATGATTTACTATTTACACACACACACACACACACACACACACACACTTGTTCTCGACAGTTGAGGTGGTAATTTATTCCCATTTCTATATCATTCTATATTACAGCAACTGTGCACAGATGATATTCATTTTTGTCAGAGGAATATAAAAACTCAGAAGACAGATGAAAAAGCAACTTATTCATTTTGAATGCATGAATGCAATAGGAGGCAGAAAACAGATGCAGAATAAACAGATTTTGGCACGCAAGCTCTTGTAGGTGAAGCATATTGAATAGAAAGTTGGTACACTCGATTCTGTCTAAACACTAAGGTCCTTAAAATGTTTACAGAAGAAAATACTACAAAGGCTATCGGGGGGAGGGGTGAAGGGAGGGCGTCTCAGGGCACTGCCAAATACCAATTTACAGATACATGACTCTTTTCTGGAGTCACCTAAAAGTGTAAAATTTTGCTCACCTAAGAGGAAATATTATTTCATTTCATTTGGCAGTAGACTAGACACCTGAAATTGGGATTAGAGTATTTTAAATAAAGATCATAGTGTGTGTGTACACATGTGTGTTGGGGTAGGTGAAGGAGTGTTCATTTATCCACATATCCTATCATAACCTAAAATTCACATAAGGGACCATACTAACACTTTCTTCGTTCAGTCTAATATTTGAACTGGTTAAAGCCATTTATTTCTGCTCAGATGGTTTAGCAGAAGGAAATGCTGGCTTGGAACATAGGGAACTTGGGCCTGATGTCTAGTTCTGACATAAATATAATTGCAGAATGTAGAAAATATTCGCTCTGCCTCTCTGGGTTTCAGTTTTCTCATCTGAAAAAGGAGAGATATGGACAATCTCTCAGGTTCCTTCGGGCAGTCTGTTGACTCACTGCCAGGGCAGACCTGGCCTTGCGGAGGTCATAAGGATCAATCTGTTCTGTCAACAGGGAAGATCCCATGGAATATGAAAGCAGATCAACCCGATGATGCATTAATTGAAGCTGTATTTCCAAAACAAACTAGTTTCAAATCTTTACTTCTACTACTGCCCAAAAGAGTCATTTTCCCAGTACACGTGTTGACTGCCATATGCTTCTAATGTAGAAACATATCCTGCTGCCTCCTTTAGTATCAGTGAAGATACTACTGTCAAATCCATACGTTTATAGTGAATTTTCCCTTTTAAAATCCACAGATATGACTTCATTTCCTGGCCTCATGGATAATTCCTTGATGCACCTATACTGATTTTTAAATAGGCAAAGCATTTTATTTGGACTTGGCAATTCCTTTTCTCTTGCTTTTAAAAAGTTTTTGGGTTTTTTCTCCCAATTTTTTTAAATTGTGGTAAGATACATATACCATAAAATTTATGATCTTAACCATTTTTAAGTGGATAGTTCAACGGTAATAAGTGTATACATACTGTTGTGCAGCCATCACCACCATCCATCTCCAGATGGGCTGAGGAAACCTATAAAAAGATCACCCAGCTAGCACTGCACGTGAAAACACTGCTCTCCTCCTGTCCCTGCCAGGCCCTTGTCTGAGCCAGAAGCCGACACTTTCCTAACTGTACCGACTTGAAAAGAAGGAAGTTTTCTAGTCGGTGACAAAAAAAAAAAAAAAAAAAAAAAAAAAAAGGAAATAAAAAGACTATAGTCTGAAGTCAACTTCTCCTTCTGTGATGCAGGGAATGTATCTGTAGGAGAAACAAGTACTTTCCTGCCGTTCATTTCCTTAGGCTGGTAGAAGGAACAGCCTTTGAGCACAAGCTTGCTGAAGGAACCAGCCCGGCCCCATTCCCAAGGTCTTATGCTTCAAACAAAGGGCAAGGGGGCATTTTCACTCCTGTTATCTTTCCCTACAGCAAACACTGAATTTTCATGCATGCTGCATGGTTTCCGAAAGGCAAGGTGACAGCCAGAGCTCCCGGCTGAGGAAAAGCCCGCCAGGGCTAGGACGCCAATTCTGAAGGAAGAATTCACAATGGATCTGTTCACGCAGACTGCCAATTCCTACCAAGTAGAGAGGGCCCCCAAATCTGAGTAAGATAAACCTCACCCGGCTCTGTACCCACAGGACGTGCACCACAGCCTTTTAGCAACATCCAATTTGCCAACGCTCAGTGTCTTAAAATGAGGATTCCTCTTCTCCCCGACTCTCCTATGTTCCCTGTTCTGTTATGGCATCATGTATTCCAGCAGAGACCCAGAAAAAAATGCCTGTTATTTCACCTTGGGAAGCTGGAGAGCCTTAAAATTAAAAAAAAGCATATTTGGGGATGAGGAGGAAAATGGGCGTGGGGGAGGCATGCGCTCTGGACTAGGACTCAAACTCTTCCACCAGTTGAGGAAATGCAGGGGCGCTGATAAACTGTTCATCTATAAAAACAAAACAAAAACACAACCCCCCAACCTGCTTATTCTATTCTCTTCAAAGGGTTTGGGAAGATTAAATGAGAGAACTGTGTAAACAAAAGTAAAATATTACCATCAGTAGCAGTAGTAACAGTATTATTTACAAGCATGGGCAGTACAAATGGCAGGGAGAAGCTGTTACTTGGTAGTGAAAGCAAACCGTGGGCAGCTATAGAAGCAGATCAGGAAAGGTCTGAGAGTTGAGTAGAGAAATTAGGATTTATTCAGTTGACTGTGGAAAGAAACTGAAGATTTTGAAGGACGGTGTCATACAGTGAATACGTTTCTCTAAAACCAGTATGAGAGCAGTGAGACTGACGAAAGGCACCAGGGGGTCTAGAGGAGGCTTGCTAGGAAGACAGTGCAATAATCTATGCAAGTGATGAGAAGGCCTGAAAATAGCGTATAAGTGGCAATGAACAGGAATCAAACAAAAGATGTTTCTTTCCCTTAAAAAGAAAAGTTAGCACTTTACTAATGTTTTTTTTCTAATTCTAAATTTTCAAAGAAGAAAATCTGGAAAATACAAAGGAGTAGGGAAAAAACCCTGTCCTGTTACCACTGTTAATATCTTGATGGATTTCCCCCCAAACTCACAAAAGACCTTTCTGAGAGCTTGGAGACTGGCTAGCTAGGATGCGTTCAATCACTATGCGATCAGGTAGTGGACTGAGTTCAAAGTTCTGATGCTGAGAAGAGAGTGTAGCTGTTACAGGCACAGGGACGGAGCGAAACAAGAGGAAGCAGGTGAGTGAAGAAGGCAAGCATCCCACAAGAGAATGCAACAGGCTGTCGTGGAACAGACCTGGCTCCTGATAAGAGGACGGCACGACGGAAAGTAGAGTTTCTGTTCAGCAGCCCCTTGTCCCAACAACCAAGTTCAAGAGGCCAGAGCTTACTTATTCCCACCACAAAAGAGAAAATGGTAATTATACGATGTGATGGCGCTAACCACTGCTACAACGGCAATCATATTACAATATATAAATGCATCAAATCAACATGTTGTACACCTTAAACTTACACCATGTTGTATGTCAGATCCATTAAAAAAAAAAAAGAGAGAGCCGGCGTCTGCAGTGAGGGTGACGGTGGCTGCAGCACCATCAGTTCCGCGAGGTGACAGGACAGTGGCTCCAGTGGCCCTGAGGCCAGCCCGCCTGACTCTGCGGCAGGAACCATCTCTCAATAGAGATGGCTGTCGGCAGGTTCGCGCTCTGACCGTTACTCTCAACCTCAGTCACGAGACACACACAACTGTGTATATATGTATATGCGAACACGTGTGTGTGTGTGTACGTGTGTGTGTGTGTGTGTGTGTGTGTGTGTGGTTTCACAATTAGAAAGTTAAAAGTCACCGAAACTTGACTAAAGAGAAAATGCTTCGGAAAAAAAATTAAGTCACTGCAAGTTGTTTTATAATAGGATTTTGAAAAAAATGGATGTGGACTATTTGTGGCCACTAATATTCACTGTGTGAAAGTTACTTGTGTCTACCTTCTGGAGTAGAAAGGTTAATGCAGCAACATGTCTAACATGTTGTAATAGCAACAGTCTATTCACGTTTTGGGAGATTTGAGTACGAGGTGAAAAAATGCATTTATTTCTCCACATCTGTTTTACTTTTATAGCCAATTTGCCATAATTTTGGCAAAACAATCCAAACAATATATCCAATGCTACATTAAGTGGCCTTATTATGTGTGCATTTATTTCCTCTGCCCAGTGAATTATTAAGTGAATGCTAAAACTGCTCTAAATACCTAAATATTCACAATGTTCTGCCCAGAAGGCCTTCTATGGTTTTAACCTAGTCTGTGGTCAGACTACATACAGGTCTAACCCAGTTATTTGTACACCTAGTTCTATCGGTAATGAGATTAGCATGGACGGATCGAGAAACCCCATACAAGAAAAATAGTTCTCAGCATTTGAAAAACAACATGAGAACACTGTGAATAATGTAACACTCCAAATATCTCATTCCTCCAGGGCTGGTGGTACTACAAACAACTTTTGACAAAAAGCCATCTGGTAATATGTATCAAAAGCCACAGAACTGTTTATATCTGGTAATCCCATTTCTGAGAATTTATCCTAAGGGAAAAACTTGCATCAAAAAAAAGAGCTAACTGCGTAAAGATGTTCACTGCAACATTATCTATCTTACCAAAAAAGAGAAACAAACTAAATGGCTATCAACTGAGCGCTGAGGCACTTGGGAGGAAGAGGGCATTTCTGGGGACGCTGATTATGGTGTGGAAAAGGCACCGGGGCAGGATACGAAAGAGAACGGACAGGAGTGTGTGCAGCTAGTGACAGACATTAGCAAAGAGTACAAACCTCCGACCTGGTTGTAAGCCTACGGGAAGTCACCATCCAGACCTTGGAACAGTAGAGGAATGTCAAAGTTACAAAAGGAAAACGTTAGGGACTTTCCTCGTGGCGCAGTGGTTAAGAATTCGCCTGCCGATGCAGGGGACACGGGTTCGAGCCCTGGTCTGGGAGGATCCCACATGCCGCAGAGCGACTAAGCCCGTGCGCCACAACTACCGAGCCTGCGCTCTAGAGCCCGCGAGCCACCACTACCGAAGCCCGCGTGCAGCAACGAAGACCCAATGCTGCCAAAAATAAATAAATAAATTTATTATTATTTTTTAAAAAAAAGATAGCTGTGTCAAGTATTTACCAACAGCTACTGAAAAGAAGGCTACGATGACAGAATTAGGTTAGGAAAAAAAAAAACTAAGAGACTAAGACACTCACAGACACAGGTCATTTTCTTTTTTACAAAGGATTTCTCTGGCTGGAGATTTATTTCCTCCCTCGCTCAACCACGCAGACTCCCTTCCCTCCCAACATCTTAGGAACTGCGGGGTTCTGGCAGCAGATGCAGATTTCTTTCCCTTCCTTTGCACTGTCCTCTCTCCCCAAACCCACAGTTCCAGAAGCCACTGCCTACAGAGATTTCAAATACCAAAAATCCCTTACCTACCTGCCTACGGCAGAGCTAACGTGAGAAACTACAGTTCTGTGGGTTTTTACATTAATTTGTAAAATACAAAAGAATAAGTATGTTACTTAAGAAGGTGAATAACTTACAAATTGGAAGCAGCTCCTGACACTTGGCTCAATGTTACTGCCCCCAAAGGATGCGACTTCACCCAACTGTCTTGGGATTTGGATAGAATCATGCAGAAGGAGGCCCAGTCTGCGCTGGTCACAAAATCCCGTTGAACTGGCCACTTGCTTGAAAAGGTCTACAACAGGAAAAAGAGAATTGCAACCATCAAAAAGCAGAACCAAGTAGATGTTGGCAGAATCTAAGGACCAACTCAATTCCAGCACCAATTCTCAAGAGTAGCCAATATTCCCACAGTGTACTTCTACTGTACACTAATCTGTACATTTATTATTTTTATGGATCAAGTTAATCATCACTGTGTATATATGAAGTGTGACAACTTTTAAATAAACTACAGCCCGGCAAGTAATGAGAGCTTACGTACAGGTCTGACACGTGAGTTTTTCCTAAGCCAGAACACAATCCTTTGGAAAATATTTTATATATAGGACATGACCACCATCATAAAATGAATGTTTTAGCCTTAAGAAACATAGAACGGGCCCAAAGCACCATCCCCTTTGGACATCAGATTACAAAATGTATCAAAATTGGGACTTCTTTATGAAGCCATACGATCACTGAGTTTCTCGTACATGTTCCACAGGATGCTGTACATATTCGTAATTAGCTCCTATCACTTTACACTGTCACTGATTTAATATGTGTCTTTTTGGCTGAAGAATGATATCCCCTGTGTGCCGGAAATGTGTGGAGTAGAAGAGCAGCACCTGGAGGAGAGCAGGTGCCCAACATACGTGCACTCGCAGAATGAATGAGTATACCAAACACTTGCAACATGTTTTGTTCTCAGAAATAAAATTATTTTCATCCTACCTTGTATTCAAATAAAAGTTGCCCCAAAAGTAAATCCACGGAAGATGTTCCTACTCATAAGCACACTTTAAACTCTAAGAAATTAAATGTTTTAACGAGATACTTAAGATGGCAGTAACAACACTGAGCTCTCACAGCATTTTCTCGTCTCTCCAGTACACACACATTAAGTTCAGAGCTATGAATTATCTTCAAATACCCCAGCTTGAAGTTAACATTTTTGTTTCGCCAACCTCAAACCCGTTCCCTCTCAGTCGTTACTTGAAACACAAACTGGAAGCTTCCTTGACGAATCAAAAGTTAGTATTACGATGTGCTGGTACTATACCTATCACAAGTAACTACAATATTTAAAGGACGAAAGCCCACAGAAATATTCTGTTTTATCCAAAACACATTTTCAAATGGCTAACAAAAGCTGTTCTGTTCTTTTTTCTTGGGTTCTTAGGATGAGAAAACTCAAGTGGAAACTACATAAAAGTGAGAGCCCGTCCTTAAGCTCAGCACATCTCCACATCCCTGTGTGGCTAGGCCTTAGGGGAAAAGAGAAAAGACAAGATACACTAGGTTTGTTTAATATTCCTACCGAAAAGATTTCTCACGAGCATTTAAAGGGGAAAAACAAGTACATTCCTTCACAACGGGAACGAATGGTTGCTTA
The DNA here is from genome assembly GCF_002837175.3 of Physeter macrocephalus. Lineage (NCBI taxonomy): Eukaryota > Metazoa > Chordata > Mammalia > Artiodactyla > Physeteridae > Physeter > Physeter macrocephalus. Next base: position 15,081,862 of record NC_041234.1, read on the forward strand.
ATCATCTCAACTGTCCCTCCTCTAGCATTTGCTTTTAATTTGGATTTACAAATTTTAAGCAGAAGAGCCCAATAGCTAATGAAAAGGAAATTCTGGAAGGTGTTATTTACCCTGTAAGAAATGGCAAGCTGTCTCTCAAATAATAAAATGTTAATCACATCACAGAATTGGGTATGTCAGTACAACTCGCAGTAAGATGATCATAAAATAAACAAGGTTTCTTGAACATGAATGCCAGATAGTACTCTTTAAATAAGAATCCAAAGATGAGGCAAAGTGCACAGATTAAACCTTCACATTCATTTTTCTGACTTAGACCAAGGGGTTAGGAAATCGGACTTTATCCGCGAGGAACATGTGTTTTACTCAGACACGGTCAATGTAACGTAAAATAATACTCAGACTGGAGAAGTTTATCCTCATTCTCTATTTATTTTTTTTTATTTTTTATTTTTTATTTTTTTTTTGCGGTATGCGGGCCTCTCACTGTTGTGGCCTCTCCCGTCGCGGAGCACAGGCTCCGGACACGCAGGCTTAGCGGCCGTGGCTCACGGGCCCAGCCGCTGCGCGGCATGTGGGATCTTCCCGGACCGGGGCACGAACCCGCGTCCCCTGCATCAGCAGGCGGACTCTCAACCACTGCGCCACCAGGGAAGCCCTCATTCTCTATTTAAATAACTACTGTTTAACATCTGACAGGGAGCGGCACAGATCAGATTTTCTGACAGTCTGAAAGTAGTTCTACATCTTACCTGAGGAACCTGCTGTCAGATAAGAACACCATGTTATTCCCCATCTAGAACTGGGGTCATTAGCCAACATTCATAAAAGAATACTGAGTTAATATACATGACTCACATCTGTACTTGTCTTCCAAATGTGCTTTACACAGAGAAATGATGCCAGTTTTAAAAGACAGGACCCGGATCCTCCCTGTTCGTCCCCTGTTATGAATAATCAAAGCAGAAAACAATTACTGACACTTTACTGAACGATAAACACTTCTTAGTTAAGAGAAAAAACCTTGGATATGGAAACTCTACTGACCATTGTTTTATTAAGATCATTAAGAATGTTTCTGAGTTCGTTATCTATTTGGCTGATGACCCAGAATGCGATGGAAATTTGACCAACTCGACCAACGAACATTTACCAAGTTTTCAATTCTTAAAAGCCCTTACTTGAATGGTAAGAGTTTCTCTACATAAAAATAAGAAAAACATCCTTTTATTCATCTATGGAGAGCCACCTGGGTTTATGTCAATAAGGGGAAGAAATACTATGTGCTAAGAAAATCACCTACTTCAGTTAACTGAAGCCAAAAAATACCAGCAACTGACTGCTCTGCCCTCTTCACACTCATTTAGATTTTCATCAGATTACCCCTTATTGAGAGGAAAATTAATCACTTCAGGTCACAAAACACACAGTAAAAAATATGAACGTTTATCCCTATAAGAAAAATATGATACAGTCTATTAGAGAGCATTTGAATAGATGATCTTAAAGAGCAATTTAAAAATAACCTATTGCTATAGCAATGTTTTAACGTAAGTATGCTTTCACTTTAACACATAAACCATTCCACATGACAAATTTATTAACAAGTTCATTTTGCCCATGGGAAAAAATTAAAAGAATGAAAAGTTTTTCATTTTGTAGAAAATGTCTTTTGATGATTTTCAGCTTTTATTTTGTTATGAAAAACAACTGAACCATATATGTCGGTTAAAAAAAAAAAGTCTGCAGAATAACTGCAAAAATAGGTCCCAAGAGTGGTTATTTTTGGTGAACAATATGCTCAGCTTTCAACTGGTACAATTCACTAAATCCATTAGTCAAACAGAAATCCTGGGTCCTACTACGTTAACAAAAGTACCATCATTGGAAGATTTTATCTTTTTCCCTCTTTAAAATGGCAAATCAAAGTTTAAGAAACTTTATATAGTGACTCAGGTCTTCAAGGAGTTAAAATTGTCCCCAGATACTTTTCAGGCATAGAGAAGGGAAGTTATATACTCAGAATCCATCCGTACATCATCTGCAAAAAGAATGGTGCCAAAATGTATTTGAGGGAAGACCTGAATAGAAAACCTTATCAAAGCAAATCTAAGGATAATCTGTAATTAAAATCCAACATGATCCACAGCTTGGTAGGTAATGATGAGAATTCAATAGCCAGGTGATCTTGGAACTTAAAAAGCAATACCTTATGAAAATAACAAAGAAAAAAAGGTATACATTTATATCCAGGAGGTGGCAGAAATCTACACCAAAGGCAAAAGCAAATAGTTGCTATGCAACTCCTTTCAGAAGACCTTCCCAGATTTCCAAATGCCGAATACGTTCTTGTTGACATGTGAAATCAGGCGTATAGTAATTTTGACGTCTAAGAAGAATTCAGTTGAAATTAAGACCAATTCTTTCTGCTACCTTCAACTGTCTTCATTAAGCTCAAGACAAAAGCGGGGAGCTCTCCTATGTGCAATCCAAAAGAAATAAGAGTGTTTTCTAAGAGAGGGATGAATGGAGGTGCCACATTGAAACTTCGTAAATCCTTATTAAAAAAAAAAAAAAGACTTCCCCAGTTTGAGGACCTGGATTTGCCGCATTAGGGCTTGTTTTCTCTTTTTTTTTTGGCTTATCAATTTACACTCTTCTGCCAAAAAGTCTCTCGAGTATCAGCTAACACTATTCAGAGCTGGTGACAGGGGTGTCAGCATCTCCAGGAGCACATCCCTTTCTGCCGGTGAGAGGGAGCCACCCCTGAAGAGGACGGAGGAATTCAAAATTCACAGGCAAGAAAGGGAAAGAACTAACGGCTACACACTGGCTCACTCTACTGTTTGAAAAATGAGTATCTCAGGGTTTGGTTGGCTTTCTAATCTGAGAGCATTCTATGCTCTAGTTCTTACCCTCCTAGCTTATCAAAATATTTTTCAGTTCCATTAAATGCAAAAATGATTAATCACGGGGATAGCGTTAGGTCACACGGCTTCATGAAACTTTCATCCTGAGGACCATATTTCTAGACTGGAGCCCTGTTGTGATGCTAATTACACCGTCACTGTTCTGTGAACTAAGCCTCCAGTGGTACAGTCTGGAGAGAGCCTGCTATACGTACGTGTCATAAACATTCAGCAGCCAATTGAGACACATATCCACGCAGAGAGGGACGTTGACCAGATTGTTGTGCTCTTGTTCCAGGCGATCATAAATAGTGGTCAAACAATTAATGATCTGCAGGATGTCCATGGGCTGGTCATTTTGCTTGAGGTTGTGCTGGTCCAGGGCATCGCATGCAGCTGACAGGCTCAAGAGATCCACTGCAAGAGCCACATAAAATCATAGGTGAAGATTCAAAGGGGAAAATCCTTCTTTCACTGTTTTTCTTCTTGACAATCCTGGTAGGATTGGCTTGTACCCTTTTAGTAAACAGCAAACGCGAACCCTACCCTCTTTTATTAAAGTGTTTTCTTTTCACCCCTCAGCTCTAAGTTTGATAAGTGTGATGAGTATTCAAGCTCTAAGGCTGTCCTTAAGTCCCACTGGCACTGGGTGAAGATGTGGATGAAGAGACAGTTCCCATTCCTAAACTATTAGGAAATATTTGAGCGTTAAGGGGACCCAGAGTGTTCTACAGGAACAGAGTCATTTCCACCTGAATTAGAAAGAAAAAAAAAACTGTTTTCCTAGAGATTTTCAAAGAGTTCCTGAGAATACTTTCTTGTATTAGTACTAGAGAAGGTCAGTTTGATTAATCTGCATGGTTAGGGTTGTGTAAACTCTTATTTCCAGCTATGCATTTATAATCATTAAGCGTTTTCTTCCTTGAAACATCAGTCACCTCCTAATCTCTCTGCTGCACTAACACTAGGTGAAAAAAGAATCAACGTCACAAAAATTTTCTACAGGCAAACTAAAATAAATGCCTCACCTATCCAGTTTTCAGATACAAGGCTCACTTATTTCTCCTTTCACCTTCAAATTACAGTCTACAACGTACTTTTCAAGTCCGCTAAGAACTTTATACGTTTGGGGGGTGGGTGGAGGTTCCCGTGATCTGAGGTGGTATTTAATCATACACTGAAAGACAAGCGTTTATCAAAAGTGAAGCCTCAACACTGCCCAACATCAGCAAATCGTAAGCTTTACTCCCAAGTGTCACAGAAAGATGCTTTTCTGTAAAGCCAATTTATTAGCCAAATTGGAAATGCAACAACATTGCTTTTATAACACCTTATACATCCAAGCTCTGGCCTGAATTCTCAGTCCTCTGAGAGCAAGAATCAATGGTAATTAAGTAAATCTCTCACGTATGGGGGGGGGGGAGGCAACACAATTATAAATGTAACTGCAGATAAACACCACCATCCCAATCAGTAAACAGCTTGCCCCATACTAAACAGATGCAAATTTAAGGCTTTAATGCATTTTACTAGTTACTATTTGTGGCTACTTCTAATTAAATGTTAAGGACGAACCACCCAAATGGTGCTTAATACCTATGTAGGTTAATACCTCTGTAGTGCATGTTTTCCTCTTTTCAAAAAGGAAAATAGTAATCTTTTGAAGTTTCCCTGGAAGCATGAAGGAGACCCGGGGGTGGAAGCAGGAGGTTTTTCTTTTTCCTTTGTCTTTCATCGCAGTGAGTAAACCTCTCTGCTTCCATGGACCAGTTTCCTTAAAATACCCTGGGCGAGCACTCAACCTATCAAAGCCAAGCCCCCACTCCTTTTGCTTAAAAATACTGGAAAGATAAAGGAATGACCTCTTTACATTGAAGCCAAGACTTTGTTTCAAGTGGCAGAAAGGAATGCAACTTGATTTGAAAGGGAGGTAGGAAGGAAAAAGAATAAAGAATTTAGAAACATAACAACACAAGCAGGCAGGGGGACAGGAGGAGGGGAAGGCCAAGTGGGGACTGTATGGGAGACCAGAGAGACATGCAGAGACAAAAGACTCCAACTTTCATCCTCTCTGCTGTGTGCCTGACTTTCCCTGAGGACACGTTTTCAGGTGTAGGTAATGAGAACGTTTAGGAATGCAGCACCCCATCTGCATTAGCAGAAGAGAGGAGCAGATTCCCTCCAACACCAATATTCCCAACGTGTTTCTTTACATACTGAAGGAAGTGATGGGTGGTTCGAAGTTTTTCTAGTATTTTCTTTGTGTGTTACTTTGCTGCAATCATTATAAATATTTTGCTTTATATCCAAGGATATAAGAACTAACAAGTGAGAATTTTTAGACTCACTTTTGTACGAAGAGTCTAATTTCCCCGTGTGATGGAAACAAATAACCAACAGCAAAATGGCATGAATTTTTTATTGGGCCTACTCTTCTCTTCGTACAGGTGAATGGGTAACACACAGAATAGGAAATTGGGAGCATAAATAGCTCCAGAGGGGCTCAAAGCAATTGCTCTGAAATAACAGGAGCGGGAGGTGACATAGTTGGGAGAGAAGTACTGTGCAGCGCGCTCTGCTAAAACCAAATGTGGTTAAACACGAGAATGATCCATCACAGAAGACTGGAGAACTCATTTTCCCAGAACAAACATATCAAACAGAATTCCACTATCATGCAACAATTTGTAAAAGACTCCTATTTAGGTGTATATAGCCGATACTATGGACTTGAAAAGAGGTGAGAAAATCAATAGGGACGATGTAATTGCCCCACAAACATACACTTAAACTGTTCCAAATGAGCATCTTAAAGAATACATTACGATTCTTTGATGAAACATTAAACATAATGATTAGCTGCTCCTAGAAGCCTCAACAAGCACCCAGCAGACACAATTTTGTAAAACTACCCTTTTACCTCAAGCTAGGAATTCCCATTTAGGAGAAAATCTCTCCCTCCTTTAGTGTATTCACTAGGGAATACATTTTAAAGCTATATAAAAACCCAAGTATGTTCTAATAGACCCTCTCTTTCAAAAATTATTTTGACAGTAGAAGATGCTATAGGTTTTGACGCCACTGAAGAATAGAGAGCATGTGGTGGCTCGCCTCATGCGCCAGGGGTGTGGGGTGAAAGAGGGGGGGACAAGACAAAAAACGACCGGCTCTCCAGGAAAATGGATGGAATGGGATGGAATAGAATAGAATAGAATAGAATAGAATAGAATAGAATAGAATAGAATAGAATAGAATAGGATGGGATGGGATGGGATGGGATGGGATGGGATGGGATGGGATGGGATGGGATGGGGTGGGGTGGGGTGGGATGGGGTGGATGATTCCTGAGGTGCTGGCTGTGCCTAATCATCCTCTCAACATCCTAGGTTCAAATGCTAACTCTGTTCTTTTCCTCATACGCCGTAAGTGAGGAGCTCGGATGGATTTTTTTTTTTTTTTTTTTGGTCTTTCACAGAATCCTAGGCTTTGAGAACTCAGAAGCACCTTTAGAATCGTTTTGCAGTTGGGAAAACTGAGACTGGACAGGAAGAGACCTGCTCTGGGTATTATGGCAGGACATATGGAGGTATGTACTGAAAAGCAGAAAGGTGGGCGGCAGGTGTCCTTACAGGGTGTACAGAAAAAGAAAAGAAAACCACCCCGCATTCTCTACTAGCAATAATACTGGGAGAAAAAAGAAGCACCAAAATGTTGGCTAGAATAAGCCCGACGGTGCCCACAGGACCCCGGGTTCATCCCATGGGTCAACCTGGATACCCCAGGTTAACAATATAAACAATCCTGTAACCTAATTAGTACAGACACAGACAGGGGTGGGCGGCTAATGGTGGGATGGCTCCTATGTGTCTGCTGACTTTTTGGCCCAGGCAGCAGAAGGCGTCTGCGGGAAGAGGAGGCTGTTGTGGACATCACATCATCCTACAGGCAGCTTGCACTTCAGGCTGAAGGACTTTCCAAGCAAATCTTTGCCCAGCAAGCAAGTCAAGCACTTTGCTGTAGTTATCTTTGCTGTGAGGGTTAACTCCAGAGGTGCTGAAGTTGGCAAGAGATGTTTTGCTAAAACAGCCACACAATGCAGACCCTCTGATCAAAGCAAGGAAAAGAAGTGACTCATTGTGTTTATGGGTGGCCATGAGTTACAGGTTATCACAGCTGTTTGCTGCTAGCAATAACATTAGCCATTTTTACCTGGTCTCAGGGAGGCCACTGGGTTTGGGACTGGCTAGGTAAGAAGAAGATGTCCAGGTTACCAGCAGCTAAAAGCAATCCTGGCTGAGACTCCAATTAGTGCTCCCTGGTTTCTAAAGTGGTGTGTGCTCACACTGGTGGTTCTTGATCCAAGAGATAAAGTGCATCCTGGTATGGCCCTGGTAGAGAGAGGGCACTTGGAGCCTGTACTTGGCCTCTCCAGACCCTATGCTGGAAGGCATCCTGTGGTTGTGACGCATATCCTTGTTTTAATGTTGTTGCTGTACTGTAGGCTTTTCCTGTCTACAGTCAGGAACTGTAGATTTGTAAGGACTGTCATTTGGGTTCCGTGAGTCCTCGTCAGCTATTGAGCTTAACTATCAACCCCGGAGCAACTGGTGCCAGAATGCAGATTGTTTAGAAGACCCCAACTCATTCTTAGCTGAAAATATGGGTAAGGCACTATTTTAAAAGGAAAAAAAGATGATTCTAATAAAAGGGATGAAAATAAACCATTGATGCTGGTTGCCAAGCTACCCTTGGTTTGAAGTAGCGCAGGCTTTGAAATTCGTTATCAATAATACAACTTTCTACTGGAAACTGGAAATGGTAGAACCTGAACTCCAGGAGCTAACGGAATGGATTAGAAGGGGATAGCAAACTGATGGTAAGTCTGCTAAAAATTCAATTCCTTGGTTGCAGGAGCAAAAGGTCAAATAAGTTCAGAACCTTCTTCCATTGAGCGTCACCCTCTCCGGCCTGCAGGTAGAGTTCCAACTAAAGGAACCTGGGAACTAGCACTTTTTGATAAATGGGCGACACCTGAGAGACCAATTACAGTTAAAAAGATAATTCAAGTGGGGGAACTTACAGGTGTTCCCTACTTTGCCACTAGTTTCTTTTTCAGTGCCATACTAGTAGTCCCTGGACTGGGGCTACAATTAAGAGTCTCAAAGGCTGGTAAAAATCCCAAAACAATACCTTACCTAGTTGAAAGGTAAGTGCAAGAATTCCACAGGGACTGATGGACTGGATTACCCCTTCCTCACACCTCGCCTAATTGGGGCTGACCGTCACACATGTTTTGCTGCCTAGTGGACAGGACAGTCCCATTTTTCTGTATGGAACCAATGTGACCCCTTCTCAAAAATTGGGAAGAGAAGGGGAAGGGAAAGGGGAAGCCCAGGCATGTCTTATCTTGCTACCAGCTAAATATGGACTAGTCCAGTGGCTGAACCCAGGGGATATACTCTTTGTTGGGGGAGAGAGTTTGGATGAAAATGTAACAATAAGGAGGAAAGGTAAGATTGTTGCCGAAGGGAAGAAAGCCACCAAATGGGTGTTAAAAAGGGAAAATCGAACATAATGCTGGTGCCTAGAGAGAGGCTTAAAATAAGAGAATAATATGCTCCCTTGGCCATGACTCAGATGCCCTTTTAAAAAGCCAAGAAGTGAGCAGGACAGCTGGCCAATCTATCGAACACACTGGGTGAAGAGGTGGGAGTTCTGACTGCGACCAAGACTCCGTGGAGCAGTATTACAGTGGTTATGGCTTTCGGTGCTTGTTTCACAGGATACATCTGTCATTAAGCACCTGCTTTGGAAAGTACCCTGTGGGAATATTTACCCAGTCATATCTGGAGAACACTGATTTATAATAATCTGAATGAACACGGCATGGTCATTAATTGTGATGATGAAGGATTACGAAAGGTATTGGGTATGTGGTAGAAAGGTTATATGGTATATGCCTCATCTGTCACAATATTCTGTCTTAAAAAAAAAAAAAAAAAGCTAGTGTTAGTGTGTGAGGAAAGCTACAAATCAGGATGCTTGGATCATCGAGGAAAAGCTAAGTTGAATTTGGTAGGCCTACTTCCCTGAGATTGAAAGGCCAGAAATTTTTTTGTTGTTGTTACTTAGACATTCAGATTTATTGTTGACACCTGTTTTCTTCATAGTGAAGTCTTCACATAGAAGTCTGGATTAAGTTGATAATATGGATGTAATATACATTTACTTTTGAGAATTTTCAATTCCATTTTAAATGATCAAGTATTTTGTAAATCATAGGTGAAACCTTTTAAGATGTTTCGAGTACAGAAGTTTGTTTGACATAGGCAGGATTCATGAGATATGTTGTGGATAAATGGTAAGAACAGCATGTTTATATTAAACATAGAAAGGGACTGAAGGACCAAGAGATATGTAATATTCCAGAGGCAACTGAGTACAAAGTGTTCATTGTATATGAAATATACAAGAGACATTAATTATACACATGGATACTTAATATTCATGAGGTCTTAATTCGGGCACCCATCAGTGAGACACATTCTGGCCCCATGTGTCCTCTGCTCCAGAAACTCAAGTAAAAACCATGGCCATTGACCAGGCTAAGTATCACACTATAACTGTGGTCAGGTGCGCTTGTCTCCGTGCCCTCAATAGAGCAAGTTTATGTCACTGGCCTTAGGTGAAAAGCCAGAAATTTGCTGTGGACGGCTATAGATATTTCTGTGGCATACCCAAACCAAAGTTCATTTAGGAGTGACTACTATTCCTATGATGTTTGCCTGGGAGAGTCAACATTTCTGTATCTCAATTGTATTTCCTAGTTATAGTAAAGACGTTAGTACACTGTGGCAACAACATGTCTGGTGGACCAAAGAGCACGGGACTGCTTGAAATAAAAGAATCTTAGGAGAATTAGGAGCTGGGCGAGGACTACCTGGCAGGGTAGAATTTGCTGTGAGTGAGAAAAGAGAAACCGATGGAAAAGACCGCCTAGTGCAAAAAGAACACATCAAGGGAATCCAATTCCAGGAGAAGAGGATATCAACTAGAAATGGAACCAATGATAACCCGAGAAAGGAACCTACAAGGTCCTCCTTAACAGCCTCAGCACCATGACTGAGAACCCACCCTTCTTTCCCTTAGTGAGCGACTCGTGGGTACTGGACACATTTCGAACAGGACTACAGTGCTCCCCCTGGGGGAGAGATGCCTCCTGTTACCGGACCCCTCTCTTGGGGCACCGATACCCATCAAACCATGTAAGTGGAGAAAACGAGTTTGGCTCCGTCCTCAAGATGTTTTGAATTCTGAAATAACAGAGACCTGGCCTCCAACCTACGTGAAAAATAATATAATGGTATACTGGAAAAGGAGATTTTTGCGGGGAAGGGACAAATAATTACACTGGCCTCTCGGGTCCCCTTGCTGTTGAGGTAGCTGGTGGCTGTGGAGGCATACTGTAACACTGTTGCCTTCTTGGAACCCTTGCCTGCAAGAGACTGTAGATTTGTAAGCAACGTTACCGTGGATCCTGTGAGTCTTCTTTAGTGACCAAACCCTATCTGCTGCCACCTTTCAGTGCAGGCACAAAAGGTGAGGTGCGTATGCCCAGAAGGGAGCACCTTTTTTTACCTGGTATGTCACGGTAAGGATGAGTCTGGCCATTGTGCCTCTATTCAGACAACTCCAGGCTGTAAAAAATTTCTCTCCTGTGTGATTTAGTTGCTGAACAGAAGCAAATTGTTCTATACTTCTTGTTTGCAGAATATCTGTCACATTTATCAACTGCAGTATATTTAGCCCTATGGTTTGGGCTCTCTCCAACCCACCACACACTAATAAACTAAATACATGGGCTCTGTTAAGTGCATTTTTATTTCTGCTCTTAGAAGTTGGCTATATTTTTAATTTTAGAAGCTGCAAACCTATAGGATGTTCATGAGAACTACAGCCGGAGAAAGGAAAAGCTTAGATTCTCTTCATAACTTTCAGTGGGGTATCAGCCATATGAACTGGCTTATAAATCCTTCTTACCCAGATTTTCTCTTTGTCTCCGCTTTTCTGTCGAGTTTAATTTTCATTCACAATGCCTTGAAAGGCAGTATGGAGTCATGCAACGTTAAACGGATTACAAACTGGGGACATTACAGGCCAATGGTGATGCTCTAGACTTAAATAGCAAATCCTCTACAGTGGATAAAACTGTGGTATTCAGGTTTCTGCAATACTGAAGCTTTGATAGTGAAGTGAAAAAAATAAGACCAAGTGCTTAGCGGCGGTAGCATGGCATATTTTCTAAGGCATCTGTAATTCAAACTCTTCACTGGCATCAGGAAATCACTGAGATAACGTCATTAATTTTCATTAGAGTAAGAGTCAGTGGACACGACCTTCAGTTGGAAAAGGTAGCCAGGACAAGTTTTGTTTGTCTGTACCCCAGACAATAGCTCTTTATCATGGCTTTACAGGCACAGAAATGACAAAAAGGCCGGAAGATAAACCTAAGCAAATCTAAAATTAAGAGGAAATTCTGAAATCATTTACTGAACAGTTAGTTAAGTAATGTGACCACGCATGTTTTCAATAATAAAAGGAAAGGTGAACTCTTCATTCTATATTCATACTACACGTGGAAACCTCCTACCATTCTTGAGAATCTAGTACTTAATTTAGATAAATACACCCTAATTTTGCTGTACCTAAATCTTTTTCAAATATGAGAAAAGTCATGCTTAGAAAGGAAATGCTGAGAATTTCAAATCTGTTTAAAAGTGAAAATTCTACAGTCCACATTCAGAGCTTAGCTTTATTACAAGCTTATAATCGCCCACGGCCAAAATTTTTTATAATATCAAATCCCCCTGTTTTTCCAACGTTTATTGGAAATGTTAACATGCACTGAAATAACAGACAATGAGACACACATGTGAAGAGAAAGAGTTTTTAACAGGAGGAGAACTGAATAATGCCTAAATCCAAGGTCAAAAGGAACATTATGGAAAGGGGTTTTCCAATGTAGTCAATCTGGGGGCTTTTTCATAGTATAACCTGGAACAGCCGATTATCTTTTCTGAACTTTTAGTGTCTCACTTTTACATCTCTCTATGTACTATAGCACTTTACAGTAACCATTTCATAATTGCCCCTTTCTCAATGGAAGGCACTACCTCTGGCATGGGGCGGGGACAGAAGAAGACAAAGAGGCAGAAGACTCTCTCCTTCCAGTCTCCTGACTCCACTCCATCTCAAACTGCCTCTTTCCAGCTTTGGTACATTAACAGGTCCCTAGGGCTTCCCTGGTGGCGCAGTGGTTGAGAGTCCGCCTGCCGAAGACTCTCTCCTTCCAGTCTCCTGACTCCACTCCATCTCAAACTGCCTCTTTCCAGCTTTGGTACATTAACAGGTCCCTAGGGCTTCCCTGGTGGCGCAGTGGTTGAGAGTCCGCCTGCCGATGCAGGGGACGCGGGTTCGTGCCCCGGTCCGGGAAGACCCCACATGCCGCGGAGCGGCTGGGCCCGTGAGCCACGGCCACTGAGCCTGCGCGTCCGGAGCCTGTGCTCCGCAACGGGAGAGGCCGCAACAGTGAGAGCCCTGCGTACCGCAAAACAAACAAACAAACAAACAAACAAAAAAAAACAAACAAAAAACAACAACAACAACAAAAAAAAACCCCAGGTCCCTAAGGAAATCCTAGGCCTGGGGAGTCCTTTAAAAACCACTTGGCAGCTATATAGCTGAAAAATGATAGCTTCAGACTATAAGCTATACGGAAATGGAAGCCTGAATTTACTTTCATTCATGCATCCATTCCTTGAAAACAGATTAAGCCCTTCTCTGTGCCAGGCTTTGTGCTCAGCACTGGAGACCAAGATAAGGAGGAAAAGCCTACTCTCTCCTTCCAAATAATTTCACTTCTAGGCCACTTCTTCTCCATCTCCATGTAGAAAACCGCACACGAGCAACACCAGCTGACTAGCTTACTGCTGGCCTCTGCAGACCCCCTGGGAAGGAGAGACGCCTTCACTGCTGAAGACCTGGTAGCCAGGGGTCACAGCCCCCTGCTCTTCCCCAGTTGTGGCCCAATTCGGGGTGATTTCAACCTTGGCAGCGAGGACTCGTGCATCACTCTAGCCTCTCAGTTCATCAGCTTCCTATTTCATCTCCATGGAAATTCACATCTAGTCCGCCTCTGCCACCCACGCAAATGGTCACATCCTAGACCTAGCCAGCCGAACTGTTCCGCTTCTGAAATAACGTTTAGCTTTGCTGCTGTCTGACCACAACTTCTTGGCTTTCCAGTCACTTTCGCCCAATCTCTTCCTCTACCTCCCTGAACAGCTGGCCTCTCCATCCCTCTACCTCCTAATTACCAGCTTCCACCCAAATGCACAGCCTCTCCTACCCCATGCAGACTCGACGGACGGCACTCCAACCACTTAACCACTCTTTTGCCCAAATCCCTACTTCACTTGCCAGGCTGGCCTCTGCCCACCTGGGACAGAACCATCCGGCTCCTGACTACTGGCTGTGCCTGAAGAACTACCCTGCGGATGGGTGCCGTCGTAAACCGCTGAGCAGACTCTGGGCTCCATGATGCTGCTTCGCAAAATAGCCCTCTCTTTCTCCACAGAGGTTAAGGCCAACCTCGACTCTATCCCCTTCTGCCATTAGCTGCAGCACAGGACCTGTCCTCCACCTTCACACAGAAAACAGAGCCCTCCCCGCGGGCATCCCTCGCCAGCTTCCCACTAGGTCTCCTTTAGTTACCTAGCCCAGCCCAGATCCTTTCCTCAGCCCCACTCCTTACAGTGGAAGAGAGGCGTCCCCTTTCTTCTCTTGGCCTCTGGATTACCTTCCCCTCTCCTCTGAGGACTCCCAAGTTTTAGTATCTCCTGAGCCAGCAACTTCAATTTCGTCCCCGCTTCTCATATTCATTTAAACAGACTCAAGCGTCTCTCAACCTATGTGCACATGCACTCCATTAACTCCTCAGCCCCTTCCAGCTAACTACCGCCCCTCTCCCCTCCCCCTCACAACTAAATTTCTCCAAGAATCGTCTCAACTGTCTTTACATCCCCACTTTTGCTTTACTTTGAAGCCCACTTCACCACCTCCACCGTGCCTCTAAAACCTCACCAAAGTTATTAAGGACCTCCTTGTTGCTACATCCAATGGACACTTTTGCCAACCTCATCCTGACCTCCCAGCAACGTCTGACCCCAGTGGCAGGCCCTTCTTTCTGCCCATGCAGTATGTGCCACTATACCTTCCCTGTGTCTTCCTTTGCAGTCCCCTCTGTACCTTGTTCGCCCCCTGTCCTGAATCCTGTTTTCTTGTCACATTACACTCTCCCCGAGCATCTGCACGCTTATGATTCCTAAGCATTGCCCGTATGTTTCTCCAGAGCGCCACAGCTCTACGTCCAGCTCTGCCAGGCACGTCCACCACTCACCCCGGGTGAGCACCTCAGTATCTTCCTTGATTCCCCCTCACCTAGCACATCAAACTCATCACTAAGCCCCATCAATTTCACCTCGTATTTTTCAACTCTCCCCACTTATCTCCATTCCTCCTTTGCCAATTCAGGCCACCATGTTGCTGGTTTAGACGACTGAAACTGCTCACCAAGTCTCTCCCCCAGCAGGTGTACACCACCGTCAGGGTGCAGGCTCTATTCCGCAGCCAGAGTCACCTTTCTAAATGACAATCCCAAAGTGCCATCCCACTGCACGGCTCCCCACTGACCTCTAAACTCTTTAACTTAAGTTTAAAAGGCCTTTCACGATCTGCCTCCTGCCTCTCCTCCAGCCAAATATTTTACCACAGTCCCTCCCTGGAGTTCCTGTGCTTTAGCCATGCTGCAGTATTTTCAGTTCTTGACTGCATCTCTGGACCCCACGCCTCAGCACATGCTCTGCCTTCTGATGAGAACGTTCTTTCTGGAGTGAGCTCTACTTACCCTTCTGGACTCACGTATCATAGATACCACCTCTTCAAGCAAACCCCACAACTCATGGTACCCATTCTTCCACTGTCACATGACTAAATATATGACTTTGAAACTGTCCCTTCACTTTTTCTCAGGGTGTCCATAAAGCCTGAATAGAGGTGTTTTTGTTTTTGTTTTTTGGTTTTTTTTTTTTTTTTTTTTTTTTTTTTTTTTTTTTTTTTTACAGATTGTAGATGTTCTTGATGGTCTTATACACATGCACCTATGTCTCTAGACTTATGGACACCCTGTATATCCCTCATTAGACTGTAAGTTCCATTAGGGTAGGGACTGTGCCTATCTGTTTCGAGGTCACATTAACAACATACATGGGCTCTCAAACAATACTATACGTGGTAACAGATATATAAACTATCTGATGAAGAGACAGCATTGTATGACACTTTGGGAATTTTTCCCACTGATGTAAGCTATTTAGCAAAAGCAGAAAAACAATCTTGCCATCTTTCTTCTATGACAGTATTTATCTGAACATTAGCATTCAAGCTAAAAAACAATACACACCTGTGAACTTTGGTTTGGGTGAGGCAATCTGATGCTAATACTTCAAATATTCAATACATTTTATAAGAAGAAGTAAAGGTAGAACAGGTGGAGATAATTCAAGTTCCATAAAGATAATTCTGGATGCCAACGCCATTAGTTAGAAAATAAAAATTACTGGTATCTTATCAATTCAACATCAGTAGCTGAGGAATGGTGACGGGAATGATTCTAAACAATGTAACAAAGCAGTCTAGGTGAACACTCAGCCAAAGATACTTTAAAAAAATGAATTCTATGTAACACCTGGACTTGAGAGAGCTATTTCTCCCCGCTCCAACAGCAAATACTCCCAGCCATTTTTTTTTAAACCAAAGAATAACTATCAAGTATTTCGAGCACTGGTTAATACTTACAGCAAAGGGCCTTCTGCAGTCTTCGGAGTTTCATGGCAGTCCTATAAGCCGAGAACCTGACATTATTCAGGTCAGCTGAAGAAAAAAGGGGGAAAACAAAGATCATTTGTTATTTTCTCAAAAGGCACAGATAAACTCCCAATGATTTGCCAACAACAACAGCAAGAGGCTAGGGGAAAAAAATCTCTTGTATATGCCCCAATTTTGGAAAGGTGAATTTCTGTCAATGTGGGGAAAGAAAAAAAATGTCTTTTTGCTCTTTGACAATCAGGAAAGCTAAGTTCTGTGAGGGACGACGGTGGCATAGCCTGCAGGGAGCTCATATAGTTCTAGTGCCCAAGAGGGAAAAGAAGGACAGGTATTTCTTTTTTCTAGACTGTAATCTTGGTTCTACTGTAGTGAACCTTGCTACACAAGGTGAAAGAGAACAGGGAAGAGAACAGCTATGAGAATTTAGCAAACAATCCAGTGGCAACACAACATGTTCTTCTGATTATCAAAGTTATACACGCTCACTGTGGAAAACTTAGAAATTAAAGGAAGCTATAAAATCAAGTAAACAAATCATCTGTAATCCTATTACGCAAAGATATGCACCGTTAACATTTTCAATATTTCTTACCCAACACAGGCGTGTGTCTCTGTGTATGAGATGTATTTTAAAATTCAATTGGCACAGTTAACCCTCATTCCAGGTTTAGGTCCACCTGATCCCACAGGTTCCTTCTATTCAACTATTTTCCATTTACCTAGAAAGTAACTAATTCAGCAGGATAAAAGAGAGCTGGCTTAAAAAGAAGTTCACAAACTCACGTGTGTACACACACACGTACTAATTGGAAGTTTCTGCTCAAAAATTTGGATGCAAGCTAAACATACAAAAATGATACTAGATGTCAACAAGAAAAGTTGCGAATCCATTATCAGAATGGATATTTGTTTCTGCACGTATTCTGTACTAATGAAGATACTGCTATTCTAAAAGAGATTGAAATAAGTAAAATAAAATTGGGACTAAAATAAACATTTAGCTTTACATTCTAAGGTGCAATCATTCTAATATTCTGCACGGATTAACAGCTCAACAATTTCTGCTACAGTGGTTTCTACTGTCACCTGGCTATCAAGCCCCAACTCACCTCACCTAGCAGCAATCTGTATTTAGATGATGCCCTCACTCAGTTTTGCGTAAGCCTTGATATACGCCAAGATATATTTCTTTTCTTGCATTTTTGTGTATTTATGCTTCATACACCCAGCTCCAAAAAGCTCCCTGAAGACAAGTACCCTGTCCCCTTCTTCTGTCGTATTTCCCAGTGACTTAACATACAACTGCTCTCCGAAAGAAAACAGGTCTAATACAGCTCAGGGACTGACTGACAAACTGAACGAATATATGAACAAAAGAATGAAAAAAAGAAAAAATATACTGGCAAACGTGACTAACTGCCATAATCAAATAGCACCCACAGAACCAATTCTAATTGGAGGTTAAGAAAGGGAGATAATTTAATCCATATCCAAGTTGCTTGGGTCAACATTATTAGATTGATGGCCTTTGCAGAGACCGAATATAACAACCTAAACTGAAATTAGGGGAAAGAAAAACAATGTCTGTAATTTACTTTAAAATATTCAATGTAAAAACCAAAAAGACTGACAATACTAAATGTTGGCGAGGATGTGGAGCAACTGGAACTCTCAGACACTGTTGGTGGGAATATAAAATAGTACGACTACTTTGGAAAACCAGGTTAGCAATTTCTCATGAAATTCAACATACATCTATCTTATGACCCAAAATTCGACTCCTGGATATTCAGCCAAAAGAAATAAAAACATTGTCCACAAAAAGATGTGTACGTGAATGCACATAGTAGCTTTAATTTAGAATAGCCAAAAAACTGGAAAGAAAACTATAGTAGAATGAATAAACAAATTGTGGTGTAGTCACACACAACAGGATACTACTCTGTAATAAAAAGGAACTAACTACCGATAAAGCAACATTGTGAGCTGATCTGAAAAACATTACCCTGGGTAAAAGCAGTCAGGCACAAAGAGTAAAAAATAAATAAATAAATAAAATAAAATACAGTCTGATTCCGCTTATATGAAATTCTCGAAGAGGTAAATCTCACCTATACACTGACAGAAGGCAGATAGATGGTATAGCGGGGACGGGGTGGGTAACTAATTGAAAGGAACACAGGGGTATTTTTTAGGTGATTGAAATGTTACATATCTTGATTGATATGAAGGTTATTTGAGTGCATACGTCTGTCAAAAACTCAAACTGTACACTTAAAATGGGTACATTTTATTGTGTTTAAAGTATGCCTCAATAAAGTACATTTTAAGAGTTAAAAAAAAACCCTCACAGGGACCGTACAATATGAAGTATGTGTGTGTTAGCTTAGCTACATTGCAGAGGCGGTCAGTTGTCTTAATCAGGAAAGCACACTCCAGGGGTGGTTGGCTATAGCAATTAATCAAAAAGCCTCACTCCAGAGCCGCCACTGTTAAGTGCTTCAGCTATATTTAGCTCTTGTTACACCTAAAATCCTATTAATACACCTAGTATCCAAATTAATGTTGGATGGGCTTGTGTTAGTGATATTAGTGGTGTACAAAATACCAGGACTGTTGAAAAGGGTTTAGAATAGAAACGTTCCCTGCCCTTCCATTAACAGGGCGTGGGAAGAATCTAGCAGGCCCCCCACCTTTAAAAGTGGTGCCCTAGGCCAGATTCCAAAATCTCCAGCTGTAGTTCGTTGGATTCTTGGTTGCCTGAATTCAATTAGATGGCTGACAAAATCCTGCTGTTACAGCAGGGGTTTGCCAACTTGAGCATACACCAGAATCACCTGGAGGGCTAGTTAAAAATGCACATTCCCAAGCCCCATGCTCAGACGTTCTCATTACGCAGGTCTGGAGAGGGCCTGAGAATCTGCATCTCTAACAAGTTTCCAGGTGCTCCTGATGCTGCTGGTCCAGAGACCACACTTTGAGAACCACTGTGTTAAGGACTGTGGCAGGTAGGTGTGGGTTGTGAGGCTCTCCCGCCAAGCACTCAAAAAGGCAGGGGCTGCGACTTCACCGTGCCTTGGGCACAAGGCTTTAAAATTGTTCTCTGCTCTGTGGCTAGTTAAGTGTTCATATGTGACAGAGCTTGTTCTGAGACTTGCTTTCATTATAAACCTGGTAGCCAAGGTGTGGATAAGAAGGCAGCCCTCACCTATGTCTTAACCATGGGTGGCTCTACCAACACACACCTACCCCAGAGAGCCTGGGCAGATCCTTTTTACCCAAATTATGATTCGAGGACCAACAGCACCAGCACCTCTGTGGACCTTGTTAGGAATGCAGAATCTCAGGCCCCACCCAGCTCTACGAATCAGAGTCAACATTTTAACAAGATCCCCAGGTAATTCATAGGCACCTTCAAGTACAACGGAGTCTTTAATCGTACATTTTAATACAGTTTCTTGTTCCATGTTGTTAAAGTGCAAGGACAAACTCTCTACAGAGACCTGTGTGGTCTTTTGTTTTTGTCTTTCTACATTCCATTTTGCGGGCTTTTAGAGTATTTAATGACTATTACAGTCAATTAGACCAAAAACTCACCTCTGGGATATATTTGTGGGTCTCTTGTTTATGATGAATGCCAGGAAAAGGTATTCAATAAGTTAAGAGTGTCTACTCTGTCCGATTTTCCTGGATCTATTCCGAATTCAGGACAAATGGTCTAAATGAGGTCAGAAGCTCCATCCAATCCTCACAGCTCATATCAAGAACTGGCAAATTCCAGGAGCTAGAGATCCAAGTGGGAGAGGCAAGGATGATCTGATTCTTTCAGGGCGTGGTTCACGGTAGAATACTATCAGAGACAAGCATCTGGAACATTCCTGCTCCAGCAGTGCTCTCAGCTTCCCTAAAGCAGTTTAAACTTTCTTCCCTTTCAAATCCTTCTAACTATGGCACATTCTGCCTGGCGTTAATCCACTCTGACACCCTTTCAAGCACACCCCCAAACACAATGCAGAGAACAAGACTTCTGCCACCAGTTTTCTATGTACCACAGTCCAACCAATTATCAAACAGTGATTCAGGAAGACCAAAAGAAAGTAGCAGGGAAAATGTCTAGTTTTCAACATAATGCAACAGAAGCCATACAAATTTACATCCAGTAACCATCAGTGAACTGCAACGGAGTTCTGGTACCCTGAAAGTCCTACTCCAGAGAGTTAACCATCTGTGTTGTCTGAATCCGCCCTCTGGCTTACAGCTGGAAGAGATAAGTCTCCGCAGCCTTGTGAAAATGTGTAGGATACACACTGAAACCTCAAGATGCGGTCCAGCTGCAGACAATGTGACACTGTCCCGGGCTGAGGCTGGAGCTGATCTCGTAGCTAAAGTATGCATGCAGAATAAAGCTTCAAGTCCTGATCCCCATCCCCCGTGGGAGGCCGGCCTCCACTTTCCCTGGGAGCTGGCTTTCCAGGACTTTGGCCCAAGTTGTGATGAGCTCACTAGCTCTCACAACCGGAACTCAAGAGGCGTGAGACTATCCAAGAAACGAGTCACACGATGTTTGCATGGCAGCTGGTAGAGAGTGCACTTGGAAGGATAAACATGCTGAACTGTACATTCCTCTTCATGGCTTGAATTATTTTATCCAGGGCTGGTTCTGGCCTAAACGTGGAGAAACCTAGAAACTTAAGGAACAAGGGGAAATAGTACACCATCTACGCTCTCAAGTTGAATCACCAGCTACTGAAGTGATGGTCCATTTGACTTTTATTTTGAGGCACAAAACAAATAACAGGTTTTGCCGCACCTTTCTTTAGCCTTGAATTTCCCTTGACTTTGGTAAGTATTTCTGTTGCATGACTTTTACTTTCATTCTGTGGAAGGTAGTGGTGGAAGGTGCCAAATTCACCAGAAAAGAGGAATGACCGATCAAGTTTGAGCCATAAACCTGCACACTGTCGGACTTGCTCTTGCAAAACGACTGAAAAACACCTCAGCATTTGAAAGTTATGGGAAATTTTGGAAAATATTATGGAAATAAAACATTAAGCCCCTTCATTTCAATTTTACAGCTGCTTTCTGCCTTTTAATCATACTTCAAAAATCCTGCTACCTATGACCGAACTGAGGTCTAGAGTTTAAAACAAGGAGTATTTCGGTCCAGCTTTCCAATGGCTTGTGGGCACTTTTTAGAAAGGCCCAAAGTTTCAGTATGTTTATCTATATTAGGCAGAAAGAATGACAATGACCTCATAAATGTAATGAGTGGCAAGAGCTGGATGGCTGAAGATTATCCCAGCAGACGAATTCGTGGTGTGATCTTTGTTTCCTACCAACTCTATTTCCCAGTAGAAATGTATTCCAAATCACTCAGGTGATCATGAGTGAAAAATAAAATCTAGACGAAGTATGATTTTTGGGGGGGTATAGTTCCAACTTCAGGGTTGGCATACAATGGGAATTAAACTACTACTGCATGTCCATTTTAACAATTCTCCAAATTCTCTAAAGAAGCCACAACAAGGTAGTCTCCCCCTACACTAATATAATATATAGAAAGGCAGTAGATTTTAAAATATTAATATAATAATATATCTCTGATTCCCCAGCCTCACTCTTCCTATAGCATTCTAATGGACTCTCCACACGACAAGTATTAGTCTTATCAGTTCAAACTCACTAGAACAGACAAGAGCCACGGACAGGCCTTTATGAGGCTTGAGATAAACTGAGTAATTTAAACCAAGTCTGGCTTGAAAGCAAATTAAGCCAAGATATCCAGGCTTCAGAAGCTTTAGAGTACAAAGCAGAATTCCGGGGAACTCTTCAAGAACTCTTCAATAATACGGAGGATTTCTGGAACGTATCTTTAAAGAATTAGCCGAGAGAGAAGAGGTACACTAACACATGACACTTGGTCTATAATTTTTTAGATATATTTGAGGCCTTTTACAATCTACGCTCATTAAAACCTCATCGTCAACACTGAGCTTTACTTAAATGGGGAAAAAATAAACCTACATAGAGATAAATAGGAATGACACATTCATACTTGTATGAACTGCAGAAAGCTGAGTCTGTGAATTTATAATTACTATCAAGTTGTTTCCAGGTGTGAAATGGTATTACTTATTGGCCACCAGTTATTATCTAGAATTCTTCTGAAAAATGAGGAGAAGCAATAAAGTACCCAGGGTAGCACAAATGTGGAAGACTTAGAATTGTGAAAGAGAGACACAAACCAACCCAAACCAAAAATAAAAATATAGGGAAGTTCAACTGTGAAGTAAAGGAGAGCACCAAATCCTGACTGTGGGTTGTTCAAGGCGTTTCTGGCTCCCTCCTTTTGCTTGGCCTTCCTCAGCTCAATCTCACTACTTCTTAGCAACATTGTTCTCGTGGAAGAGTTGAAATTCAAATCAGCTTTGCTTTCTTGTTCGATGCTCTGGTAAAAGGTTTGTTGAGAAAGCAGTTTCTATAACAAATGGTCAATGTAAAGTTCTGCGGGGGGTGGGGGGAGACACCGGGTATCTTAAATACTATTTCTGGGCCTGAATTCTCCCCCAGGTAATGGAGAGGTGACTCATGTGGACACTGCTGCACCGTGTTCCTTCTACTTAAGCTTCAAATCAGAAAGGATTCGGGCTCTAATTCTCAAAGCCTTGTCCACCAAAAAATATATATATAATAATATTAATGATTCAGAAAGACTCTTTAGGCAAAACTGGTTTATAGCTTTTTAAAAGACATCCACCAAATAAAAACAAACACACAGAGCGAACAGAGTAGTGGTTACTAGAAGGCAAGGCAGGGAGGGGAAAATGGGTAAAGAAGGTCAACTGTACGGTGATGGAGGGAAACTAATTTTTTGGTGGTGAGCACACTGTAGGGTATACAGAAGTAGAAATATAATGTCGTACACCTGAAACTCATTTAATGTTATAAATCAATGTTACTCAAGGAAAAAAAAAATTAAAAAGACCTCCATCTATTCATAATCCTTCCACCTATCTTTTCAATGCTTATCGAGAGTGAGCACAGAGGGAAACACAGGCCAGGAAGGCCTCTCTGAGAGAGTGACATTTAAGCAAAGATCTGAAGGGTGATGGGAGTTAGCCAGGTGAAGAGTAGGAAGAGCAAGGCAAGATGAAAGGTCAGCATGTTCAAAACAGGCTCTTAAGCAGAGAAGAGGGTAGACCATTAAGAATCCTAAGAAGGCCCAGACTGCTGAAATCTCAGAGCGCAAGGATGAAGAATGACCCCCCAGGTAGGCAGGCGGAGGCCCACTGTAGGGCCCTGCGCTTCATGTTAAGGACTTAGGTCTTGGGACTTCCAGCTAAACGTGGCAGATGGAACAGACTCGTTTACTTCTCATGTCCAACTACTAGGATGACAGAAAAAGAATTAAAAATGACATCTACCTAAAAGAAAAGAGACAAAACTGGAGAGGAGATGAGAAGAGACTCCGGTGTCTTGGAAGCTTGGAACATGACCTGATGGTAGCTGATTCAGGAGAAATCCCAAGCCTAAATTCATGTGAGGGGAAGAGGGGCAGTTGGGGCACTAACAAGAAGCACATGCCCATTTACACAGCCAAGAAGTCCCAGAAATTAGAGGCCTCGGGTTCTTCGGAGGGCTGTGATGTGGCTGAAAATGCAGGGAGTAGTTGCAACTCTTTAAAGCCCTCAACACCTTCTCCCCTAGCCCATGCAGCCAAGGATGCAGCCAAGCATCCTAGCCACCCTGGCTTCACCCTGACAGAAAGCTGGAAGGTTGATCTCAGAAGAAGCTGCACCAGACATGGAGGCATCAGAAGTAACTAAACCTGGGAGTGCCTTAAAGGGATCAAGTGCCATGACACTCAAAGAATGTAAATCCTTAACTTCATTCCCTACTCCCGAATTCCATATTGTGGCTTTTCTCCTTCGGTCAACTCACTGAAAAAGCTATTCCAGCTAAGCACTTCCTTATTTGCCATCCTTATGGTCAGAAGAAACATCAATCGGCAAGGTCTCTAAACTGATCCTCTATCTCTGATCAGCCTTCTCTGTCATCTTCTTCATGCTCCGATTAGAACCACACCAAATCAAGCCAATGCTCTTTCCTTCTGGTCTCCCTCGTAACAAGAGACTAACAGTCACACAAGCCCACTCTCATCACTGGGCTGAACGGTATCCTTCCCTTTCTCTGACTCAGAACCTTCAGTCACTGCTCTCCCGTGTGTTCCTTGAGCCTTAACACGGGCAACTCAACTAACCGACGCAACTATCAGAACTCCACAAACTTATAAAATTACCCCAGTCTCCTTCAGCTCTCTTCTACACTTCATTAATTAACCATCCTTTCCACACTCTCTTCACAAATGAACACACATCCCAGATTCTCTAGGGCAGAGACAGTTTAATTAAATTTTACTCTGTATAATAAAGGTGAGACCTTTTTTTTGCGGTACGCGGGCCTCTCACTGCTGTGGCCTCTCCCGTTGCAGAGCGCAGGCTCCGGACGCGCAGGCTCAGCGGCCGTGGCTCACCGGCCCAGCCGCTCCGCGGCACGTGGGATCCTCCCGGACCGGGGCGCGAACCCGCGTCCCCTGCATCGGCAGGCGGACTCTCAACCACTGCGCCACCAGGGAAGCCCCAAGGTGAGACATTTTTAAATGATCAAATGTGACTTGATTTTCATACCTTTTACAATTTTTCATATGACCAAATGCACAAACAGTTTTTAAAAATTTTGTGCCCTATTTGTCGGGGGCTGGAAAAACATACTTTTTTTGTAATAGGGTTGACACTACCTATTTCAAATCTACCATCCTTTCTCACAGTTGGGGAATCTGGGGGAAATCTATTTTCATGATAAAAAGAAACAGCAGTGAACGTCCATTTCCTTTAATGCTAGCCTCAACTTTCAATGATTTCTCCGGTAACCACAGACCATAGGGCACAAACTGGCTGAATTTAGTCTGCAGATCCGTTTTTTGTTTCTGTTTGTTTGGTTGGTTTTGGCTCCCGTAATGGTTTTTTAAATTGTTGAATGATTTGCCAACAGTTAAAAATCTGGAGGCTTCCCATCGTCTTGCTTCTCTGGAAGAACCTAAAGACTCACCTTCTTGCATGTCAGTGGGGGAAGCTGAGGCCCAATTAGCCCCAAGAGAAGCTTTTCAGGTTGACCCACTTCCCACCCAGCCGCCTTCAGTCATTTAAATGACCAGTTTGGCCCCAGGAGGCATTTCTTTTTGGAGCTCTGCCTCAGCCAGACCACTTCCTATTCTCCCCCCAAATTTACTTCCACTCTCTTTTTCATGTCTATGTCAAAGCTTTTACTGTCGAGTCCCTCCAATAACTACCTGTTATCTGGCTTTCACTCAAATTACGCTGTGGAAACATCTCTTACAGGGTTTTCCAAAAATTTTCCAGCTATTAATTCTTTAGACTCCACCATTTACTAATGCATTCAAACTAAAGGACTGTGCCACCAAAAATATTGCCTCAGTACGCTTACTTTTCCAGCACAAGAATATGGGAAGACAGAACCAAAACCCATAGCTAGTCTACTGACTGTATATCATGAAGTGACCATTACTTATACATTTAAAAATCATCAATTCACATTTATCTAAGCACCTACTGCGGGCCTAACTGTATACTAAGCTCAGGGGTTGAAGATTCAGGCTTCTAAAATACTGGGAAAAACACAAAGATAAATATTTCACTCACACAAAAATCAATATGTATTTTCTTTGGTTATGTGAGCAGGCTTCTGTACGTACAGAAACATACACTGCAAAGAACCGTGTACATATCAGATGCAAAAGTAGTTTCCAACACGACATAAACTATTCCAGTGAACATTTGTAAGGTTAATGGAACTGAAAATTTTCCCTATAAGCCATGTTATTTATGAAATAGTGATTAATTTCTACGTTAGCCCACAAAGGCTTAAGATTTATTTAAATACTCAATATACAATAAAAATAAAGTCTATAGCAATACTGGTAAAAATGAATGATACAACTAACTAGAAGTAGCTTTATCTTTCATTCTTTTACTTGAGGAAGAAAAGATGAGAAAAGGAAATGGAGACTTCTGGAAAGATTGTGTTGTGTTCAATATCACTGGCACCGAAGGGCAATAAATGTTGGTGCTCAATAAATGGTTTGAATTGAATGAGCTTCGGAAAGGAACGTCCCTACTTTTACCAGGTTTAAGCCGTTGGTGACATTGATACCACATTTGATTTCTCTTCAAATAATATCACTTCCCACTGCTCTGGATGAATCACTGGAATAATTCTCTTGCTTACCCCTTACAGCCTGAGCTTGGGCTTCTTTTCTGAAACGCACGTTAACATAGATATCAAGACTTCCCCAGACATAAAGGAGCTGGAATACGAGGAGAAAGAACAAAGGTGATCGAGAGAGAATGCTTGTAATCTAGAAAGCTGACTCAGCTGTATTTAACTGTGGCAGATTCTGTAGGTTGTTTCACGCAATACTCATTTTCAAAGTCTTTCTCCCTGGCCTTTCTCTACTACAAAGTCTGGAGGATCTCAATTCTCTAATCTATAGCCACTGGCAGCCATGTGGACATGGTTTTGGTCAATGCTTGACAAGATACCTGCAGGGAAGGGTTTCCTTTTCCAAAATGAAAGACAAAGAGCCTGAGAGGGAGAAGGTCCTTTCTCCTTCCTGCCTGAGGGGCAGCGGGCATTAAGCAACCGGGAGGTCAAAGGTCACTCACTAAAGATACTACAGCAGAACAAAGGTCCAGATCTCCGACGGCATCACTGAACTCTTCCTTAGCTCTCTACTGTCTCCAGACTTCTTGTTATACAAAAAACATCAACCCCTATGTGGTTGAGATACAGCTGGTCAGGTATTTTGTTACTTGCAGCAAATGTACTTCTGACACATGAATTGAACTATGAGCAACAAAACGCATAATACCAAGTAGAGAGCACCATCCTTCCCTTGCAATCCTTCTTGGGGCAGAGGAACAAAGCAGTAAGATCTTGGATCACAGGGTTCCCCATTCTTGCTACCAAGTGGTGTCACTGATGCAGGACAGCTTGACAGTTAATTTAATGTTTAAAACAACGTTACAGTAGACGGCTTATATGGCTAAGGCACTCTTCCAGACATAAATAGATCTGCGGAGCATCTAACTAGACATTTGTTTTGCATGGGACTATCACAAATCTGATTTGGCCCAGATATGAGGATTAGAATTTTTAAATATACAAGTTATTTCTCTGAAAATTAATGTCTACGTGTACATGAACACTTATAAGTAACTAATTTTTCATTAACTCTTTAGACATGTTTATATCTTTATCTCTTTATTAGTGCAAAATCTCCTTAAAGCCAAGTAGCATCTTTCCTTACTCATCGCTCTTAAGATAAATGTTATTTAAAAAATGTTAAGCTTTGGTAACTTTCAACTATTCAGAAGCCTTAAAACTCAGATTAAGATTTCGTAGTCTATCCTTTATCTAAGAGTGTAAGTTTTAGGTTCTAATTGAAAATGATTTGCATCCTCTGTCTGCCTCTCTCCATTCTCTGGTCCCCAATTCCCACACACCCCCAATATCCATTCCCCTCAACACCACTGTGAATAAAACAGATGCCAAAGTGGACATCAGTGGAAATCTGACCTTAATTACCATGGGAAAAACAAATTAACCTTTCGCAAAACTCTTTTTTTTGGAACGTTCCTGCCTTAGGCTGGTACTCACCATTTAATCTTATTAGGGAAAATAAATTGTTTAGGTTTTTTATTATTGTTGTTGCTATTTGAGAGGTGGAAGAAGATAATTGGTTAAATCCTTAAGCCTGAATAGTTAGCCCAAGATAGTACACAGTTCAAGATATGTAAGTGGCCAGGAACATGATAAAATGTGCCTGTTTCTGTGTTGTGCATACTCTAGCTGACTCAAACTGCCCATGCATCCAGAAGTCTCATGATAGTATGATGTTTATAAAAATGAAGTATGTTTCAGTTTTATGTGTTACTTTTTCTGGAGACTAGGTACTAGCGATTAGATCCTTTTAAAGATACTAATATAGAAATCATTCTTAAAAAAGAAAAAAAAGACCCACCACTTAGCTGCAGCTGTTATAAAATTAATCAGTGGCAGGAGCTTTTCATTAGATAATGGACCGCCTTGTCCCCTGACATAGACTGAGTTGCTTTTAATGAGAAAGGATGCCTTAGGGAGAGATCCGCATTCGCCCGTCTCTGTGTCTAGACAATACATTTGAATCAAGAAATGAAATTTTCATGTTAGTGGGAAAAGACTCTTCTTTATCACCTCAAAACTCTGACGTAGTTGGAAGTTGCCTGATATGAAGCATGTCCTCCCTCACTTGACCCGTTTGAGGGTTCAGTCCAAGAATTAGGCAGACTCCGAGTTCCTCTGTACATCTCCTAGATGGCTCTGAAGTCTCACAAATGAGTGTTCCCCTCTCCCTTTTCAGTAGCCATGTCCAGGCTCCCCTCACCCCCTTTTTATTGACTCCTACTGCACAAAAGGCAGGAACCATTCCCCCCTTCTCTACCTCTTATCTCAGCTTCCACTGAATCTCACCCAGCCTTTATTCTCCTTTGACTCCTGGACAAAACTACTTGGGGACAAGCTTAAAGCAGCCTTTTTAAAAAACGCAGGTGACTCTTACTTCAACCCTTTTTGTACCCAAGTATTCCCTGTAGAGTTTAAGAGAAAAATGGAAGTGGTGAGCCGATGGCAAAAGGAACGCTAACCTTCACTGAGCGCTCAAGGGCAGATGGTGTTGTACCTGACGCCACTGAGTCCTCACAGCGCCCTGAGTTCCATATCACCAACCTAATTCAAGATCAGAAAAATGAGGCTCACAGACTTTTAGTAACTTCCCCAAGGTTGCATCCCAGAGCCTGGATTCAAGGCCAAATCTTTCTGACACCCAAAGCACCTGATGGCCTTCGCCACTCCTCCTCTGTTATGGGAGAAATGGGGCTTCGCTTGCCCAGTGTGCTTGTAATCCTAACCAGCATGAGGGTGATGGGTGGTACGCTCAGAAGGACCATGATGCAGGGCAGGGGAGAGCGGGTGGGGCAGGTTGAGAGATCACAGAAACCTTCATATAAAGAAAAATGAGGACCGGAGAAAGGGAAGCTGAAAGGTCAGTGGAGTGACCAGGAAGGCAACTAGACCTCTTATGATTAAATGTCCGGCTCTTCTTATCCAGAGAAGCTTTGGGAGTAGAGAAATAAACCCCGGCAATGTGAGTTTCTACCCCAGAAGCATTTTGTTCCCATAGAAACACGTAGCTGCATTCTATTCATACCCTGCAGTGCACGAGGCACTCTGAGGGTTACATTAGACGTTGTGACTCGGGGACCTAACCACCCTTTATAACATATTTTATTCCAAGTTGTAAGCAACTAACTTACAAATAAACTTTCGGAACACAGCCCGAGGGTAAGTTCAAAAAGGACTAAATCTTGTCTCAAGGCAGGAATGCGGTTCTTGCCTGAGTGCTGAGGGATTTCATGGTTACTCGGCAACCAGGAATGAAATTCTTTACGTAGCTTTAATTTCTCTCTATCTACTCCTTATGGGTATCCCTTTGGGGATAAAAAAAAAAACCCAACAACATTACTTTCATCAAATAAGAAAGTGATATAGCATCTTAGAACTAGAAATCTCTCATTTTAAATCTTCCTTTTCCAGACGAGAAAGCAAAGGACTAGAAAGTTCTTGGTAACTTGTCCTGGGTTCCCTAGTCAGAAGAGAAACAAGGAGTAGGAGCCAAGGGTCTCTTTTTCCCTCCTCCCTGCAGAGAAAGGGTGCTTTAGTTAAATCAATAAAGTAGCTGAGGAACTCAAACGGGCAAATGCCAAAAATTTTCACATAAGCCCGAAGCACCATTGTTCCTGTATGTTCCCCCACCTTCTCTTATTTATCATTTTATTTTATTGTAATAAGAACGCTTCACTTCCTGACGCAGCATCCCTCCCCTGACCGAGCCAGAGAACAAAATACAAAGGCTCATTCTCAGCGGGACTTTGAAACTACCCTTTTGGCTTAAGGGCTCGCACTTGCTCCCAATTTGAACAGAGACCCCGAATTTCTTTAACCCTGACAAGTATTTGACACGTTCACGTTACATCTGAAAAACGAAATTTTCCCAGAAGCGAGCAAGTCCTGATGTTCCCCCGTGAGAGGAGTTTCTAGACCTTGTGATCTTCTTACATTTTCAAGATTCAGCTCCTTCTAAACCACCCTGACACAGAAAGTCACGATTGTTCGGAGGCGGAGCATGTTACAGGCGGAAGTCAGGAAGGGAGGACAGGCACGGTTTCTTTTCAAGAACATCAGCAGTCCAAAGCCCAAAGAAGGCAGCCAACTCCTAAGCACGCCCTTCAACGCGTCAGCCTATAAAACAGTTCCTCTCCGTCCTTTTAGTAATCTTAATTTCTCCATTTAATAATAATAGTTTTTGTTTGTTTTAGACATCCTGAGAACCAGTTAGCAAGCATTTATACAGTTTTTAATGGTTGTCTAGTTTGACTTAAAGGCCACTAGTTGCCAATTTTGAACCTCTTACATTTATTTCTGGGTTTGTCTCATAAAAATACGAATATAACCCTCCATATAACAGATTTTCATAATCTGTCAGGCTGTTATTCTACAGAAGAAAAGTGCTTTAGTTTAGTTATGTAAAAGGTGATGGCATCAAAGAAGAGAACACTGTCTGTTATGGTATCACTGTGTAAAAAGGGGGCATGTTTATGTCTATGTATGTTTGTATACACATAAAATATCTAAAGAAGGAAACAGAGAACTCTACCATTAACTGCCTCTGGAGAGTGACATTGGGGGATTAATATCAGGGCTGAGAGGGAGACTTACTTTGCTCATTACCCAGGTGTACTGTTTCATTTTTAAAAATCATGTGCACATATTACTTTAAAAAATTACTGAGTGTTAAATCTATCTTCTTTTCCATACTTCTCTGTGATTTCTTCCAAATTCTTCGTTTCATCCACTATCTTCCGCAAGAGTACTACTGTATAATGGAAAAACTAATGGCTAGAGAAGAAAAGTCGATGGGTTCCAGCTATGACTTTGCGATAAAAGAACAGTACTAATGACTGCCATTTACTGGGTGCTTACGGTTAGTAAAAAAATACATACATTCTCGGATAATATTTCCAACCTTTGCTATTGTTGTTTCAGTCCCATCTTACGGACAAGCAAACCAAAGGCCGAAGGACTGAAACTCAAATCTGTTAGACGCTAAAGCCACTCCCCTTAATCGTGAAGCAGTCTCCCAGTATGCTTGGGCAAGCGACCTTAACTTCCCTAAACTGCAGTTCCTTCACTGGTAAAGGGAACCTGTTCTGAGGGCTGCTGTGAAGACTACACGAGACATGGTATCTTAAAAGCTCCTAGGAGAGAGATATCCAGGATATCCACTAGCTAGGTAAAAGTTAGGAACCTTACCTGCCCCTAGTATTTCCTATATAAACTGCAATAGAAACACAAGGAATCTTTTTATCACGTTGATGATTCTAAAATACTTTTTTCGTTCCCCTTTCGAAAAGCCATCAGGATAGTTCCTCCTCAAATTGCCACTATCACTTCCCAGGAAGAAAGTTTAGCTCAGGGGCTAAATCACTGAGTTAGGAGTTGAAAGTACATTTAAATCCCAGCTATGCCAAGTGAACAAATCACCCACATTCTCTGAGCCTCATCTGTACAGTGGAGATAATAATATACTTCACAGGGCTTCTGACAAGATTAATGAGAAATATATGCTTATGATATCAAAGTTCATACACTTACATGAGCTACCCCAAATAACTCTTTGTAGAAAGATAAATAAATCCAGAAGTACATAAAAATCAATAAAATTCTGATACTTCCTACTGTCCCAATCAATTTGCAATTTCCTCTTTTTGTTCAGTGGTATCACCATTCTCTGGGTCATCAAGGCTGAAAATCTAGAAGGTATCTTATAACTCTTCTCTTTTCTTTAAAACCTACCAATCTGTCATTACTTTCAGACAATTCTACCTTGGAAAGAAAACTTCCAGAGTCATGCCCTCACGTCTTGCCCCCATTGCTATCCTAAGGTCTTTATCATCTCAAGGGCCACAACGCAAAACAAAACAGAATAACTAATCTCTCTCCTCTCTTGCTTCAACCATGCCATCACATTCTCATTCCTAAAAACAGAACACAGACTTCATCATGTCTCTCTTCTAAAGGTTCAACATTTTCCCCACTACCAATCAAATGAAATTTAAATTTCTCGTTCTATAATTTAAGGCATTTTAATTTACCCTGAATTTAATGGCACCGAATCAGGTTTTCTTTCAAAAACCTGGAGAAGGTTCTCACAAAACAACGTCCTCACTGACCCTTAAACAAGCTAGCCTTTCTCTCAATTATACCTTTGCTTACGCTGTTACACTATCTGGAATACCCTAGCCTACATTTTAATTTACATAAGTCTTACAAAATTCCTTCCTAGAACAATGTTTTATTCTACTCTCCAAATAGCCTTCCCCAATGATTCTCATCAGTACTGCTCTTTCTACCTGTACAAGGTGCCGTACATTTGACCTTGATAGTATGTAAGTTAGTATATAGTCTTATTGCATTTATTAACTATTCCATGTATATCAATTTTATTCCCCAAAGGAGACAGTATGGTCTTTTGTGAAGCTGACATACTGCTTTTCTAGAATCTGTACACAACAAATAGCATGAAACCAGGCAATGATAAGCTCCGTGTGCGTATATGTTAGCTTGAATTTAAACCTTCCGTCATTCCAACTTGAGACATTTAAATCTGCCTTGGAGAACAAAATGGGTATATGCTGGCATTAACGAACTATCAGCAACAAAAGAAAATAACATGGTTGTCATCTGGGTTGCAAAGGCAGAAAGGACTCAGGATAACTTAAGCACTCCCCCACTGGCCCCAAGCAGAGCTGGTGCTGTGCCTGTCACTCTCATAAGGCAAGGACTTCTATCACATCGCAGGGTCCATCGCGTGGCTGGGTTCATACCGATGTGGTAGATGGACAGAGATCATGCCTGATGTTTCTTTGTATCCTGTTACTCAGAGCAGGGCCTGGAACATTCTAAGTACTCCATACCTACAGGGGAAAAAATCAACACCTCACATGGTACTGTATAACTATGGGAGGCGTAAGCTTCCATCACTCAAGAGGCAGGAAGCAACCTTCCTTCTCCACCCATACTGAATCGCCCTTTATTAAGAGAACTACTGTAGTTTAGGGTTCTGCATATACAAGAAAACGTGAAGAAACTGAAGCTGGCACAGAGAATAAGAAAATCTAACATAATGGGTAGATAATAGGTCCACTGAGGACGGATAAACGGATTAGGCTTATTTAGTTTGCAGAAGAGAAAGCTAAAGCATAATTCAAAAACTGTACTGATGTAATCAGGAGTCTCGCATCACCAAGGGTCCCTCAACACAATGAAAAAAAAAAAAAAGATTACATTATGGAAGAAAAGTCTGGAAGAGTTTTGTTCAGTTAAATTGGTTTTGCTTTCACATTACTCACAAAAGAGGAAAAATGCTCAGTGAACGTTTAAAAGAAAATGTTCATGATCACTAGTAATCAAAGATATGCAAATAATGATGACGATATGGTTTTCCTTTACAATTTCAAAAATAAAACTAACGCTCCACACCGGCAAGGGCACATAAGATGCGCACTCTCACGTATTAAGTGTATAAATGGACACCACCTTTTGAGAGAGTTTCAGGAAGTATATATACCACAAAACTTAAAACATTACTATCCTTTGACTCAGTGATTACACTTCAATGAAACAAATATGGAAAGGCTTTGTGCACAGAGATGTTCCTCACAGGCTGTACTTCGAGCAGTGAAAAAATTGGAAACAACCGTGGAATATATTATTAGCTCCATACTCTTTAAGCGCACCTTGGCCAGAAAATGTAACTGAAGTAAGAGGCTACAAGCCTTAATTGACAGTGTAACAGAGAACCTTGAACAGAATGTGCTCATTGTAAGCACAAATGTTTTGCGAAGATAATGTGTGTGTTCTGCTAGCCATTCTCTTTCCAGATAGGTAAGTTAAAGGTAAGTGAATTTTTGACAATTATAATAAGTGATTGCAAACACAACGGGGATCAGACAGCAGGCTCTTGCTCTACAGAAACTGAAGAAACTGGAAGATAGAGCTGAGGAAATGTCACAGATTACAGCTGAAAGATGACGTCTTTATGGAAGATAGCACAGAACGCACCCACACGTATCTGTGAGGTGTTCCAAAGAGCCAGGACAGAGAGAAGAGAAAAGCGGCAATAACTGAACGAACAATGCTCACAAATTTCCAAAATCGATTCAAGACACAAATTCTCAAAGTGGAGACAAAATGAAACATAAATCTCAAGCAAGATAAATAATACATTCAGCATAGGCACAGTGTAGGGAAACTGCAGAACACTGAAATGAAACTAAGTATTTTAAAAAGAGAGATCGTTTAGTAAAGGGAATAGGGACAGACGGCAAGAGGCAGTAAGACCCGTCCTGGGTGAGCGCCAACAGTGAGAGAAGGCGGATGGATGGCATTAGAACAGCCAAGACACGGGAGCAACCCAGTGCCCAGTAACAGACAATGGGCTTCAGAAGGTGTGAGATATACATGCACAATAGAATACCACTCAGCCATAAAAAAGAGTAGAATAATGCCATTTGCAGCAACATGGATGGACCTAGAGATTACTGTACTAAGTGAAGTAAGTCAGACAGAGAAAGACAAATTCTGTAGGACATCACTTATATGTGGACTCTAAAATACGATACAAATTAATGTATATAGCAAAACAGAAAGACTCATGGACACAGAAAACAAATTTACGGCTACCAAAGGGGAGGGGGAGGTACAAATTAGGAGTTTGGGATTAACAGATTCAAACTGCAGTTCATAAACTAGATAAGCAACAAAGCTTTACTGTATAGCACAAGGAATTACATCCAATATCTTGTAATAACCTATAATGAAGTATAATCTGCCAAAAACCTGAATCACTAGGATGCCACACCTGAAACTAGCACAACATTGTAAATCAACTGTACTTCAATACACAAGAATAGTCTGGAGATTAATATCTGAAAAAAATAGGTAAGTGAATTTTTACACATCCGTTATTATAAAAATTAAAACTTACAGGAACTTATCATAAAATTGAGTTTCTGTCTAAATTTGTTTGCTAAGAAGGCAAAGATTTTCTGTAACACTGAAAGTTTCCAAGGATAGTTGCCTTGTCACCTTGAGAGCATAAATATTTGGCAAAAGAAATGTTATCGATTAAAATATTTGTGGTAGAAAAGTGTTTGTTCATGTACATTTATAAACTGTATTTATCATAGGATAAATTTTTCTTACCGGCCTTATGATTACTGACTGCCTATTTTTGACTACACTGACTTTTGTTCTGTAACATCTCTAATACGTAAGTAGCTTTCTGGACAGAAGGCATCATAACACTTTACTTGGCTTTCTTCTCAGAAGCCTGTTTGTAATAGGTCTCCAGAATCTTAAGGATTTATTTCTATAAATTCAACATGAATTTGAGTTTCCTTTGTCATAAATTAATTTTTGAAAAATGGGAAATTATTTTTAAAAAGTAATATTTCAGGAAAATGCCACTTGGGAAAAATAACGTACCCAAAGAATTTAAGAATGAGAGAAAACTTGGGACATTTAGTGAATAAAGTAGCATACAACGTTATAAACAGGACATTGCCTCAAACAACTATATAAGAAATGCATAGAAAAAAAGACTGGAAGCAATCCTCTAAAATGTAAATGGTGGTTATTTCTGTGCGCTGAGATTGAAATTGATTTTTGTTTTCTTTTACACTTCATCTTTCCAAATTTTTGGAATGAACATATGTCTTGTAATGTTCAAAAAAATAAGATTACTGTAAAAATGTTTATACCTTCAATAATATTTTTAGCCTGTTGTCCTAAAGTGTAGGATTCACAATGCCTGGCACACTCTTAAGTGTTTATTGAGTTAAGAAACCAATGAATAATTGAGGCTACCAGCACACCAAATTGTGTTCAGTGTTTCCTTGTTATTTAAATTCCAAATCCACGGTGACCCTTTCTTTTTCTCTTTTTAAATATTTATTTATTTATTTGGCTGCACCAGGTCTTAGTTGTGGCATGCGAACTCTTAGTTGTGGCATGTGGGATCTAGTTCCCTGACCAGGGATTGAACCTGGGCCCCCTGCATTGGGAGCACGGAGCCTTCGCCACCGGACCACCAGGGAAGTCCCTCAAGGGTCTTAGCTCCTTGATTATCAATGAGTTATTCCTTTTAGAATAAAATTAATTCCAGGGTAGCAGTTCACCTGGTTGTGCTAAGATATCAAATTGCCAATAAAATTTACAACTTAACTGACCTTCCTAATTTTTCTTACCATGATGCTTTATCTTCTACTTTCTGGAAAGAACTCCATCTCTCCAGAGACTTCCATCTTGCTAGTTTAATAATCTGCCTTAGGAAAATATCATCTATATCTTTCTGTCTTCTTTTTATTTTTTATTTATTTATCTATTTTTAACATCTTTATTGGAGCAAAATTGCTTTACAATGGTGTGTTAGTTTCTGCTGTATAACAAAGTGAATCAGCTATACGTATACATATATCCCCATATCTCCTCCCTCTTGCGTCTCCCTCCCCCCCTCCCTATCCCACCCCTCTAGGTGGACACAACTTTCTGTCTTCTTGAGTGGTATTTGTCTTCTTCCTCAGCAAAATCACTCTCGCTTGCTCTACTGTGTTTCATTCAATGAACATTTATTTATTCAGAGACTACCATGCACTGGGCGCTAGTGACAAAGATGAGGAAGACAGTTCCTGCTTTAAAGGAATTCATTACTTAGTCTTGAGACACTTAAGCATAAACAACTATAAATAATGCAAGTACTACAATCAAATGCACGAGAGCTTATTCTTAGTGTTTGGACTTCTGTGCAGATAACTTTTTGACTGCTACCTCCTCTTTGCTTGTTTTTAGGTCAGTTTCCTTTGAACCCAGTGTACCCTTTCAGTGCCTCACTTAAGTTGCTTCAGACTCAGAAAATCCTATGCAAGCTTTTAAGGCTTTGTGTTTCTCTTCCCTGCATATTGGCATAGATGGTTGACTGCATCACAGTCCGTGAGGCCTCCTGCACTTCAGCCACGTGCTCGCTGGTTCTCAGATCTGTTCTCTGAAGTTCCCCTGCTCTGCCCTCTAGTACAGAGAATGGCATTTTCCTGCTCCCTTACAATTGGCTTCTAAGTAAGTATGGCCAATGGCGGTCACTGGCAGAAGAACTGAGGGAAAGGCCAGGAGGAAGGAGAGGCCAGGCTATTTCTCCCTTTCTCTCTCTGTCTTCAGCACAAGCTCTGGCAGTAGGTGTGTCCCCTCCCTGGATCCCGCCTCCCCACCCCCCCCATTAACCCCTCCCTCAGTGGTCCCAACTGGCCACTGGTTCTAGCTCCAGCTGATGGCTCTGGCTTCTGGGGCTCTGGTGATACTACCTCTTGGCACTGTCCCTCCAGCCCTGGGTACAGCAGAGGCTCCCTGCCGTCTGTTTGGTTTCTTAGCTCTTCCCTCACTGGGTAACCAATTTCCGGCATAAATCCCCTCTGTATGAAATAACTAAAGTGGTTTCTATTTTTTTTTTAAATTTATTTATTTTTGGCTGCACTGGGTCTTCGTTGCTGCGCGTGGGCTTTTCTCTATGCAGCGAGCAGGGGCTACTCTTCGTTGCGGTACACGGGCTTCTCGTTGCGGTGGCTTCTCTTGTTGCAGAGCATGGGCTCTAGGCACGCAGGCTTCAGTAGTTGTGGCACGTGGGCTCAGTAGTTGTGGCTCGCGGGCTCTAGAGCGCAGGCTCAGTAGTTGTGGCGCACAGGCTTAGTCGCTCCGCGGCATGTGGGATCTTCCCGGACCAGGGCTCGAACCCGTGTCCCCTGCATCGGCAGGCGGATTCTCAACCACTGCGCCACCAGGGAAGCCCAGTTTCTATTTTCTGACTGGACCCTGATTGATGCTTCACCCAAGTCGAAAATCTTAGCATCAAAGCCTTCAACATGTCATATGAGCTTTTTATGGTCTCATCCCTCCTTACCTCTGCAGCCATTCCCTCGTCCCCTCCCTACCGTAAGAGTACCACCACGATTTGTCAGGTGCTTGCTCTGTATCAGGCATTTTTCTGGGCATGTCACATTATTTCACAGGCTTTCTCCTTTCCTTTCACTCTTGAATTATTGTGCATGTTTCTTTCTTTTGGATAAGGAGGGACATGGGGTATGATAGTAGTGCTGCATCATCACCATCATCAATAGTTATTATAGTTCCTTGCGCAGTTTCTATGTCAGACATTTTGTAATTTTACATCTATTATTTCTAATCCCCATCATAACCACTTGATAAATCACAAAACTGGGGTTCAAAATTGTTACTGCCTTTGTCTTGGCCACAGAGAACTGGTGGCAAAGCCAGAATTTCAAATCCATGTCTCACCAGCCTCAAAGTCAATGAACTATTATGCTGCTACATCACTTTACCTCCCAGCCTCAACTCATAAAGTGACACAAAGTCACAGTATAATCAATCAGTTCCCCATTGACTTCAACACACAACATAAAGAGTACACATGCCACATTTTATGTTCTAGATAAAAACAAATTTGTATTTGAAAACTGTGATATGTTATACACTACATTTAATTATAGGGGTAGAGGAGGCATGAAATTAGGCAGCAGGGATCCTGCCACTTCATACCCAGCCCTTTCCTGTATTGGGTGGTCCTGTTACTTTGGCCTCCAAAATAATTGCTAAGGAGGCCTATGAAATGGGAAAGGATACAGATCCTTCCTTTGCCTGAACCTGACTCAACTGGCAAAATAGAAAATCCATAAATAACACTTTTCAGGTGTTCTTGTTTGGTGTCAGTTAATTACCCTCTCCCAAGGTCACCTGATTTGAGTTTACATTTATACTTTCAAAAATTAAATGCTCTAGAACAGTGCTACTCAAAGTACGGTTTTCCACACACACAGAAACTAGGAATGTGTTAATCAACTTTTATAGCAACTTGACATTGCCATGACATCCAAATGCGTAATCAATGGGTCCATTTCACGGAACAAGGTACAGACTAGGT
Source organism: Physeter macrocephalus (assembly GCF_002837175.3). Classification (NCBI taxonomy): domain Eukaryota; kingdom Metazoa; phylum Chordata; class Mammalia; order Artiodactyla; family Physeteridae; genus Physeter; species Physeter macrocephalus. Next base: position 15,120,937 of record NC_041234.1, read on the forward strand.
CAAGTGCGGCTGAACTTGTGCGGTGAGTTATGTGTGATGTGAGTGTACACTAGTCAGTTTCAATAAGACCACCTCAAAGTCCGTGACATACTGGATGTTTTAAAAACAATTGTCCCTCACCAGTTGGAGAAGCACTGCTCTAAAACTGACAGCCTTTTTATAGAACTAGAAAGCAAAATATAAAATGAAGCACTTTCCACCAAAATTAATGCTTGATAAAAAAATATGTATGCAAACATATAAATATACGTGCATGCAGGTATGCGTGCACACAAACGCAAACTCATATATAACGTATGTCCTAGTTACCTAAGCTTCAATTTATGAGGGGGCACAAGGACTTCCCTGAAGTTGTGCAAGGGATCAAGACTTTGTGGAATGGCAAATTCTGAAACATTCTCACAGAATAACACCGGTTCACAAATAAGCTAATGACTCATCCACTATGTCGTAAGAGACTCTTTCAGAATATTTCTAGGTCACTTTATTACTACTGTAGAGAGTATGGACTTTAAAAACTCACTATCTATTTTATGTGAGTGTTCCGACGGTTCTAAATCTCTTTCCAGCAAAACTGCAGCTCCCGAGAGACGTACAGAGGTAATCAGACTCGTGTGCTTAAAAAAGAAATATTGGAAATGTCTGAAAAAGAGCAGACACGTTTTTAGACGCCTTTACTTCGTGTGCAAAAATTGTCTTCTGCAGACCCAGCTACATAAAATTGTACACATCCAGCACTTTTCTCACAGCTGCAGGTGTAACCTTAATGCTCCTCTTATTTAGATCAAGTAAACTACCAAAAAATTGGCGGCTCTTCTCACTTGTAAACCAGTCTAAGTCTGAAAGAGAATCCTTTTGAGTTTCCTTCTGAAATAAGCTTTGCAAGATGCAATTCAGAAACATCTATTTATTTATGTTCTTCAATTAGAAGCTTTAAATCAAGTTATTTGAACAAGAAAAATATTATAAAAGAATATCCCATTAAAACACCATAAATTTTGATTCGAAGATTACATTTCTCTTTTACAAATGGGGACAATCAATCGATTCTAACTGAAGTGAAAAGAACAGATTATTTTTCTTTTCTCTTTTATAAGCAGGATAGACATAAACGAAGAACATTTGTAACAGCTTTAATGTCTTATGCCTTCTGTTTTGCAAATCGGAGTAAATCTCCTGTGTTAACTTTGTCAGCTAGGGAATAAAGAATGTCATTTGCGATTCCATAGCTTAATTATGCTGATAAAGCAGTTTTATAAATCATGCTACAAGTAATGGATGTTCCTTTGAGAACAGCAAACTAGGAGCCATAAAATGTGTTCTCTGGACTTGGTTCCTTATCTTCTACCCATATGTCCGTGTGAATAAGTCAAAGCAAGTCTTGCGCCTCAGCCTGCTCAAGTCCAAATAGAAAGGAGGAGGAAACAGTTGCCCCATCCACTCATATGATAGCATAATTTTCTAAATCAAAAACAGGAGCCTACTCAAACAGATGGCAGGACAGGAGATCTGAAAATGACAGAAAATTCAGGTCACGTGCCACCTATATACCTAATTTACAGCTGCGTAAAGATTAAATACGGTTACTTCTGAAAGCTCTCTGCACCCTGTAAAGTGCTACAGAAATGAAAGTACAGAAATTACTCATTCAATGATCTTATTATTCCTATCTTCCAGGCTGGTGGGGACAAAGGGAAACTGGGGTGTTGGGCACAGCATTCATAAGGCCAAGCCAAATCCAGTCCGAAGTTAAAGTAAAACCAGACACTTAGAGATGGAAGGTTGCTGCCCGACCTGATAAGCCAGAAATCTGAGACTGAGGGAAAGCAAGGGACCAGCTCAAGGTCACACCAAAGCTGGGACCTGAAATGAGGTATTCTTTCCAGTTCAAGGCCCTATGGTAGTAGAAAATCCAGAGGCAGAAGTTTTAATACTTGGCAATACTTAAAGAACTAGAGATAAGAGAAGGAATATGCTAAACACTGAGTCGCTCGGTTGAGAACAGTTGAGTTTACAAAATATGCTGAGAAAACCATTAGGACATGCTCCCCACGCAGAAGGAATTCATAGTCGTTCAGAGTCCCGCAGTTCCTAATCGGTAGAGCATCCTCAGGAGGGAATACTTAATGGAATGTAGAAAGCCTATCAAAAGAGGGAGGGAATAAGCCGACTTATTTTCCTTCCTCGTGGTAAACTGAGGAAAGAGGTACAGGATTTGTATGGCAGTGTTTCCAACTCTATCTGAGCAGCTGCAATTATTTATTAATAACAATATTGATGTATCCTGAAGAAGCTCTTAGCCTCTTGACTTGACTGGTGGTCCTCTTAACTAGGACTGCTGAAGAATCACACCAGCCTCAGACCCATCAGACCCTAGAACTGAGCCCTCATTTGAACATTCTGAAGCTCTTCTCAGGCAACAGACATGAGGCTTGGGGCCACGTGCTGACAGACTGCACAGGCTCCGGACGCGCAGGCTCGGCGGCCATGGCTCACGGGCCCAGCCGCTCCGCGGCGTGTGGGATCCTCCCGGACCGGGGCACGAACCCGCGTCCCCTGCATCGGCAGGCGGACTCTCAACCGCTTGCGCCACCAGGGAAGCCCCACAAGGGTTTTTAAGACCACTTTTCCTAAGAATTCCTAAAACATTTATAAGTCCAGTTTTGAAAACTGAGAGATTCTGCATCATTTGGGGAAGCATCATGGAGAGTGGGCTCCAGAATTTGGGCAACAGCTAAGAGGGGCTAGATCCTTCTGGAGAATGCCAGACCCGCAGGAAAAGAGGGGAACCAACACCCCTAGAGAAAAAAAAGCTGGTGGTGAAAGGGCTTCAAAGAAGGAAAAGGAAATTGGGATAAGAAATGTCAGATCAGCCAGCACATCTAGATTTTAGTAAATGGTTTGAAATGAAATCAGTTAACCTTCTGAAGCTTAATGATTCTCTCTTCACCTTAGCCTATTTTTTTTAACCTATGTCTCCTCTGCAAACTGCTATTACTGCACTGCACTGCTCGTATCCCTCATGCGAACACCTCATACTGTAGGGGAGAAAGAAGCCAGGGAGGGGACCACATAAAGATTTTATTGTATTTATAATTAATATATTCACAATAAGAGAGACTAAGAAATACTTTTTTTTTTTTTTTTTTTTTTTTTCGGTACGCGGGCCTCTCCCTGCTGTGGCCTCTCCCGTTGCGGAGCACAGGCTCCGGACGCGCAGGCTCAGCGGCCGTGGCTCACGGGCCCAGCCGCGCCGCGGCACGTGGGATCTTCCCGGACCGGGGCACGAACCCGTGTCCCCTGCGTCGGCAGGCGG
>NC_041234.1:15124450-15158757 GCF_002837175.3 Physeter macrocephalus
GGGCCCAGCCGCTCCGCGGCACGTGGGATCCTCCCGGACCGGGGCACGAGCCCGTGTCCCCTGCATCGGCAGGCGGACTCTCAACCACTGCGCCACCAGGGAAGCCCAAGAGAGACTAAGAAATACTTTTTAAAAGTATTTTTAAGCAGCACATATTATATGGGTGTGGGGGGGAATGGGTTTTTTTTAATGTTAAAATTTCAGTGATGAACTTAAGAATCTAGACGTAAATTGTGAGAAAATGAGAGGCTTTTTATCATATAACGGCACTCCATATAAATCAATAGTATATTAGTATTTCAAAATAAATTCCAGAGCACATTACTATCTAACATCTACTGAGTTTTAAAATGCCTTCTGGTGCCTTAAAGAGCTTTACGTTTTAAATCACCAAGATAAGCGTTTGGAACAACAGTTTGCCATTCCATTTGTAAAGATGCTAACAGAAATCTGAAATTCACCTCAGGAATGGAACATATTATTACTTCTAGGAAATGAGGAAGAATATGCCTTCTCAACAGCAAATAGATGGCCCAGCAGGTATATTTCCAGAGAGCCTCCCTACTTGATATCAGCCTGTCTCACTTGGCCTGTAAGACAGGGAGGGACGGCAGGATCTTCTCCCTGTTGCTTGTTTGCCAAGAATGTGCATTTTTAAAAATAGGAATGATTAAATTTTTAGAAATCCATTTGTCTGCAGAATCAGCCAAAGGTACTTCTTGAAAATTATGATCACAGCAAGTTTTGGAAACAACCTGCCCCACCCCCGCCCAAAGCAAGAGAAAAACAAAATTCTTCAACACTTTGGTCCAATACCCTCATTCTAAGGATAAGGATAATAAGGCCACGTAAAAAAAGATATGGGAAATTTTTTTTATATACCACTCACCCCACCACATTGGGGGTAGTCAGAGAAAAATGCTGAAAGAAAACTGTTTTCGAGTTGTTCTTATTGATTTCTTCTCTGTGCGAACAAGACAGTGCTTTTGCCAAACCGTTAACGTTGCGTAAAAAATTTTCTGGAGACCTTCCAATGCTCCAATTCCTAATGACTGTCAGGTCATGTCTGTGAATGTTTAAATTATTTCTTTACTATGCCTTGTTCTGTGTTTGTGTGGGAGCCCAACACTTTTTTCCTTCATAACCTGGAATTTTTTGAGTGGGTACACAGCCTAACTACATGGGGAAAACACAATATTTTTAACGTTTGATGAAAGCTCACTCAAAAAAGCCATTATAGATCTGTTGAGAATAACCTGAAATGAATTCTTTTACATTTTTTAAATAAAAAATTTAGTGGTAAAGAAGACAAGGCTAACTTTTTTTAAGTCAGCTTTTTGTGAATGGACGTATTTAGAGACTAATGACGCATGAGATGATCTCCTTGTGTTTAAATTTACCTGATAAAGTTTATGGGAATCAGGACTTAAGCATAAATTTTTTATATGCATACGTATGTGTGATGCATGTGTGTGTGTGGCTATTGCTGCTTTTCTGTCATAGGTTCTCATTGGTTGATGAATTAGAGCTGTAGGGACACTAAGGAATGGGATAAGGGGTACTGATGAAGAAACTTTTTTGCTAAATATCTAATTGTAAATAATATAAACTCATTGTAGAAAGTCGGGAAAGGAAGAAAGAAAATCACCTAGAATTCTACTAAGTAGAGATCTCTAAGATTAACATTTCGAGTAATACCATAGCCTTCCATCAGTTAATGCCCAAGTCCTACTTTTTCAGTCCTTACCAAATGACTCTGGCTTATAGTACTGTGGTGTTTGGACCAAGGGTCAGGGGCAGATCACGTGAACGCGTTTGGGGGCAAGGCAGAAAACAGAGTGTGTCAAATAGGCTGGTTGGGGGTTTTGGCAAATTAGAGAATGGAAATCCCCTCAGAGGTGGGCATATTTAGGAATGTGTAACATTTCCTGCATGCTGTGAGCCACTGTAGCTTCTACAGTAGAGTTATGTCTGGAGTTGGCGGTATGGTGGGGATTAGCAACTTCTTGATATTTTCAACATGTCACCACAGACAAGAGGTTCAGGTTCTGTTAGGAGAGGGCCCGAGGTATGGTCTAACACCGTGACCACACCAGACCAGTTTTGCTTTCATGATACCTTTCACGAACTAAGTGTAGTTGAAGGCTTCCAACCATCTCATCCAGTTCAAAATAGCAACTTGGACCTAAAGGGATACCTCGTGAGGAAAAACATATGCCAATATATAAAGATGAAAAAGAAACTAAAGACTTCTTTTCAGTATGTTATGCTTATGGTTCAACTTCGAAACACTGTAATTTGGGAGTGGGAAGGGCACTAGTGGCACCTAATCCTGTAGGTTATCTCAGGGATATAGACACACAACAAACCACTAAATCAATCATTCCACGTGTGCCTGGCAACGGGGAAAGGAAGCGTGTCCACTGTTCAGGAATCCACCATACTATTTCTAGAAATGTAATGGTTTGTTCCAGAAATACCATTCAAATAACTGTCTATCCATAGGTAAAACCGTCAATCTGTACCTATTTGTAGCAGGTGCGTGGTAATCTACATGGACATACTTTGCTAAGTTAATAATATCAATGAGATAAGTGCAAACACTAACAGAAGATCTGGGGTAGATCCCAGTGTAGAGCCATACATACGGCTGTGTATCCCTGACAAAGGGTTTCTCTGCGCCTGACTTCACTGCCCTGTGAAAGAAGGCTGTTGATGACATCTACCAGGCACGATGGTTGCTCACAAACATTTCCATGCGCAGCACACACAGTACGCTCTCAATAAATGGAAGATGTTATGTCATGTGTCACCATTTGAATAAAAGTTAGCCCAAGTAATATGTGATTATAACGAAAATATTGGAAATATAAGTTTTGAAAGCTGAAAATCAAATTTCAACACCTAGTTGATTTCCAAGATGTTTGTTGCCAGGATAACAAAAACCAAAACTTCAAAGGGGCAGTGGGGGCGGAGAGCGGCTGGTGGTGGTGGAATTGACCACATATTAATGATGGCAGCATTTTAATCTATACAACTGATCTCAATTAAGTCGATTTCATCAAAGAAAAAGTCTGTTAACAAATGAGCTCTAAATTTCCCTGCAACTGTAAAATTCCATTATCTTCCAAAGTCGGGTGATTTGCCCAAGGTTACAAATCATGCCAGATTACCAGCTTTGAGTTTACCACCGCATTTGACCTACTGAGAAAACTTTAGAAATATGACGATAAAAAGCATATTTAATTCCTATTGAAGGTGCAAACACCTCTTCACTGAGAGTTCATAATTAGCTTTTTATCAACCATGTTTGTGATTTCTCATTACAGAGTAATTAAAAGTAAGCTGGTAGAGAACACAATGCAATGAAATGGAAAGATGGCCATGGTCCATTACCTTTAGGTGAATAAAAGCTGATTATAAAACAACACGACCCAACTTTTGTAAAAATGTATGTATAGAAAGAAATTTTTGAGGATACCTACTAGATTGTTAAACGTTAGTTAACTAAGAGGTGGGTTATAGATGACTTCTTTTTTGTTAACTTGTCTATGTTTTTTAAACTTTAAAAAATATGAACAAGTATTGATTCTATAATAATTATAATTTTCAAATAAAATACTAGAACTAGAGATCACTGCGATTAGAGTAGAAAAAAATTATAAGTAGGCTGAGCCTATGTACACCAGAGGTTATAAGCAGGAGGCCCAGTTTCAATGAGCTCTTTATTGAAAGATTTCTAGTTTGTCTTGAAAAATCCAAAGTCTTGAGAGCACTGGGCTAGGACGACCAGCTCCTCTAGCACAGCCACTGCCCACTTCAGATGAAGTCTCATTCTCTCACTTGCCAAGATATAAGCATTCAAGCTTTCCACCTGTGGTCTAAACAGTGCGGCATAAAAGCCGGAAACATTCTGCAGGGGCTGAAAATGTAGCACTTGAAGATGAGCTGATCCTGATTTTCCGTAAGTTTTTAAAAGGGAGTGTGTGTACATATGTGCCTGTACACACACACACACTCTTACTGCTAGACTGAGCTGACATAATATTACTTGAAATGTATTGGTATCTCTGGCTAGTAGAATTATAAGTGACTTTGCTTTTTCACGCTTTGCATTTTTTCAGATTTCTAGAAGGAACTTCTATCATTTATAATAATGTTGCGTTAGTTTCAGGTATACAGCAAAGTGATTCAGTTACACATATACATGTATCTATTCTTGTTCAAATTCTTTTCCCATTTAGGTTATTACAGAATACTGAGCAGAGTTCCCTGTGCTATACAGTAGGTCCTTATTGGAAAGAGTTTAGGGAAAAATCTGGGGGGGCTAATATCTCCTACTCCATGCCTTAACGTCTCTATAGCTGCAATTCATTAACCAATGGGAACCTACAAGAGAAAGGCAGCAGCAGCTACACACAGATCCATGGACACACATACACACACATCCAAAATTTATGTTTGAGCACCCGGATTCCCATGGGCTTAGCCACATAACTTAAAACCCAAAGAGTTTTCACCTCACGCATTTCAGTCTTTAAATATGTCCATTCGCAAAAAGGGACTTAAAAAATGTTTAGTAGTAGAGACAGCATGACGATTTTTAAATTAAAACAACAACTAGTTACAATGTGAAGTAATTCATTTCAGGTTATTCCCGAGGGATCGAAAATGGTAATAGAGTGGACTCTCATCGAGCACGCATGCTGATGACCAGACAGGCTTGGGAATTAGCAGCACTGAGTGACTGCAGGAAATTCCTTTACACGGCATTCGTGGCTTGGCAAAAGTGCCTTCTTGGTTTCACAAGGAAGAAATCAATAAGAATAACTTGAAACCCTTTTCTTTCTTTGGGGGGAAAGCATAGCCTTCAATTGCAAGTATTTTTTCCATCCTTTTAGGCAAAAAAGAAAACTAGCAAGACCTTTTGGCCCTCTCAGATAGACTGAATTTTCGGGAATCATTGCAACCCTCAAACTTATTTTGAAGCAACCTCGGAAAAAAAGAAAGTTGACTGTCAATTCTGAATAGAAAGGTGTCGCTGTTTTCACCCCTTAAACAATCTAGCGATGTATTTAGACAACAAATGGCTTGCACGCTACCAACTACTTTATCCTACGAGTCATTTGTCATTTCACCTGGAGGAAACATGGCCATGTCCTTACCTAAAGACTGGTAGAGTTCTGTCATTTTGGGATGGTCCCAGCAAGTTGTTTGGGTCTCGTGGCTAAAACATAAAATACAAAGAGAGACTTTAGAATTTAGAATGAGTAGTAGAGAAAAGGAGACAAGAAAAAAAAAAAAAAAGCACAGTATGCCTTTGGCTCATTTGGCTTCATTACTTCACAGGCCTTCCATCTTGCGGCGACGAATGTTTATTTTACAAGGAGAGAGACCCCAACCTTTGCTCTCAACAGGAAAAGCAATATGATCATTATTTGGTAACCAGCATTGGTTTCTTTTTTGTACCCACAAGTCAGATGCACTTCTGTTATAAGAAAATGACCTTGTTAGGTCATAATCAAAAATCAGGATTTCTTCAGCTGTCCAGTTCAGAACATACAGAAAGGACACTGACAAGTGTTATTCAACTCTGTCAAAGAGATACTGACATTAGTTTAATAAATAAATCGCCTCAGTTCTCATTTGCTTTCACTGTCCCAGACACTTTTCCATTACTTTCTTCTCCGTGCCCAGATCTCATCTCTATGATGACTGTATTTCACTTCGGCTTAAGGTTCATCCATTGCCTGACTCAGAGATAGCATCTTCCCTCTTACCATTACTTTTAGAATGTCTTTTTAACTCGGCACTCTATATACCACCACACCTTTTCCTATGTTTACTTGGGCCTGAATGAAGCATTCACAGTTCTCTTCCATTTCTTGAAGTTTAGCTAAGTGTGTTTGCTGGCTATCAGCTCCTGCCACAGCAAGAACAAAACACCTTTGTTCCGCATTCGATTCCGTGAATAAACCTGGGAGAGATAACTACATATACTTTTCCTTACTTTGGCCCATCTACATAAATCACCATAGCATCGTATTTCCAGTTTTTGGGGATTACTTGACTGGGCTTTGATGCAGTAAAATGCAGCCCTGAACAATATTTCAGTACTCATAAGCAGAGCCTATTCATTATCTTTGAGGGAAAGGTGGGAGTGGAGAGAGGAGAAATAGCTTAAATGTGGACACTTCAAGGGGAGCAGAAAGCACAGCGGCTGCACACAGAGAGAGGAGCTTAGGGAGGCCAACAATGTCAAGTGTAGGTGTTAAATCTTAGGACTGGATTCTGGCTCTGTGGCCTACTAGCTGTGAAATTTGGGGCCAGCCCGCTTACCCGGGAGCGTTAAAGGATGAGCTGATATAGGACGAGCTGATATAGACTGATACCTTCTGGTGCTCAATATGTGGTCATTTCTGTTATTATGTGGCCCCCAAATTACTGCCCACTAAAAGCAAAGCTTTCATTAGTTGATTATAATATAGATGAGGATCCAACTGTGGTTAAGTCAGCCACACACCTAAGACCCTTCATAGAGGGCAAAAGTAACACTCGATGTGTATTACCTCTGTTTTCAAGAAAATAACCAAAGAGGGAAACATTTATTGTGGTTTGATAAATAGAACACAATCACAAATGACAAAAAACATGTGGAAATTCCCCAAAGGGTGCAACTTCAGAGACCATCCCTCTGATATTTACCATTCAGCAATTGAATGGTGAAGGCTGGTGAAAGAAATTTACAAGACAGTGTTCATTGGGGAAGGGCTGTTTCAGTCTCTTCCAAACCTGTTTGTTTCTGTTTGACTTTTCCACAGAGACACTTGGCGGCTGAGGAGTAAGTCAGTCGAGGGAATGTACCAGAGTAGAATCCAAATCTTACAGAGCAAGACAAGCAAAAGATACAGTCCATGCTTTAGGGGGTTTCTGAAAGCCCCATGTCCACATTGGTTTATGATCTGGAGAAGGGGTGGGAGAGACTGGTACTTTATATGCACAGCACAAGGAGGCTGCAGCTTGCTGCTTCATGGAAAAAGTGTTGCTTATTCTCGGGTGTTTTTTTTAGCTCCGAAAGAGGTTGTGTACCAATTCCATACACAAGTGTCCAGCAAGGAAAGGTTACCTTCTATTGAGACCACCCTGCATTTAGACCTCTGCCATTTCCAAAGGCCATCATATGTGAGCACCAGCGAGGGAGGAAGGGAGAAAAGGGGGAAAGCACATGAGTCCACATGTACAGGCTCTTACCACACTACGTAATAATAACGTCCCATCTCTACCACATGTGGGAGGATTGTAGCATCTTCAGTCGATGGGCAGAAAAACGTCTGTCTGAGCTGGCAAACCTAACCTGACAGAGACAACCAGTCTGAAAAGCCACCGTCTGTAATGGACTTCAAATCGGAGGAACACGGGCAAGAAATAACTTGTACCAAACGCAATTCCAAAGGAAAAGAGAAACTTGCCTACGAGTGACAGGAGAATCCCACATAGACTGAATGGGAGCTTCATGTAGCTCCCTCCCTCCAAAAAAGATTTCATGACTGTTGATACACCTACACTTCCACTTTTTTAAGGAATTTATTCCAGTGGTTAAAAATTACGAAAGGGATTTTAGAAATTATTATTTAATCCATCTGTCCATAGCTAAATTGAAATGTCCTTTACTGGAGGAAGGAAGAAATTCTAAGCCCCTAACTTCTGCACTCCATTCATGTGCTAACACATACCAGTTAGTCCTTTCTAGGTATTCATTCTTTCTCCCAATTAGTTGTGATTCTGGGGTATGTGAATAACCTAGATAAACGAACTCAAACAAATCCAAAAGCTAACCTTTTACCTTCCTCCCCTCCAACACGCAAGCCTTTTATTTTTAAGCAATGCAAAGTAACTAGAAAACCAGATTTCTATTTCACCTTTGCCGAGTTAGTTTCACTTCCATTACAACCGGCAGTAAGTGAAAGAAGTGAGCACAAGTGGAAAGAAAAGAATAAAGGGTGTGACTAATCCTCCAAACTAGAAAAATAATCTTTTAATCATTTAATGCTAAAAACAATTGGCAACAGAGCTGAAATGACTCTACCTTTGGGGGTAACTATATGATGAACCGAATAGTCACTTCACTGTATGTGGGTATTTTCAATCTGTGATGAATCCAAAGCCCTGGTGGGACATTATTTAACCTCCTAAACAGATAGGAAATGAGTATGAACAGGATGAAATGGTAAACACGAATTTGCATAACTCCTATCTATAGTCTACCTTATAGAACAAACCAACTTTTGGTCTGTGATCAATACAGGTTTTACAGCTGTATTTCTGACTCTGCCTATCTTCAAAAACAGGAGAGGATTCTCAGTAGCTCCACGAGAAGCACTTCAGGTTCACCTGGAATACACAGACAATACAGAAAAATATGCTGTGCTGGGGAGCTGGTGTGGAAGGGTGGGTGGTACCGTTTTTTTGGTTACTGTCTCTTTTCCGCACGTCACTTTTCACATCGGAAATGCACTGCCCATACACCACAGCCAACCAGAATGGCAATTCCAGACCCTGTTCACAGGTTAATGGTTACATCTTTGTTCAGTCTTCCTGAAAACAATGATGTTCAACATAGATCAAAATTCTACATATGCATTAACACAGAAACCAGCCTCATAAATAATCCTTAAAACGCCCTTTAAATCTTTTAAAAAACGTTATTGATTTTGGCCCTGATGGTTCCAAAACCTGGCATCAGATATGCCTCTCTGAACAGCCTTCAAAGTCTGATTTCCCCTCCTTTTTTTAAAAAAAATGTGTATAAGCTACAATAATCTCTCCTTCCCCTTTTATTTTCAGCTGTGATAAGAACTGGAAACAAATTAAAATACAAAATCACTGGATATGACAAAAGACCCCGGCAACACCTACTTGTCAATAATAAGAAATTAAAGCATTACTCCACTGAGCACAGGGCTGACCTAATTTCCTACCACACAATTTAAATTTTCTCTCACCTTCTTTAGTTTCAAGTAGTGTGCAAGGTTATTCTAACCACCTCAGAGCTGTTCCTGCTGTCAGTGCTGGAATATCAGACTTATTGGAACTGCTTTTTTAGTTTCTTTAAAAACAAATATTAAACACTTATAAAAAGTAACAAATTTCTACTGCTCTCCCCGGGAAAATGGCAGTTGCCTAATTAAAATAAGATTTCTTCTGCCACCACTGTTATTCGGTACTGAAAATATTCCAAACAGTTGCCTTTTAAAAAAAATATCTTTCCACTACTTCCCAGGGAGGAAACTAATCGCTATGCAGTGATATAAAAAGGTAACATTCTCTTGCGATTTGCAGAGGATTAGAGTTTGGCTTCATATATAATCTGAAGCCCATTGATCCACACACACAAAATCATTTCCCTTTAATCTGGGGATCAGACTCTCTTTCTAGAGAAACCTTGGCATTTGCATGGTGAATGTTGAACTTGGCTTGCATGGCTGGAATACTGGCAGGGTGGGAATGGGAAAATATATTTAAAAGTTTCTGCTATTGTGGGTAGGGGGTGAGGAGTGTCGGTCTAAGCGTCAGAAATCCTATTCTAGTCCCCATTTCTTGTTACCTGGAATTGGTAACATTTTACTCTGTTTGGCTCAAGGCAGGGCAAAGATGATTGCCTCGGTGACTGTTCCAGCTGTTACTTGTCCTCCGTTCTGTTTGCTTTCCAGGGCTTAACTCCCACCCACCCTCAACTTTGGCCAAAGCAATTTCACTTCAGGGTCGTGTCCAATCCAAGATCAAACAATGAGGACTGAAACCAATTCTACGGTGGTCAAGGGTCAGAAACCTTTCATATACCCATGTTGTTTCATTTGCTCCTCTGCTTCTCCAAGAGCAACCGTATCCTCCAAGGAGGGGATTTGGGACAAGGAAATAAAACATCTAGGCAAAAAAGAAAAGGGTGATGGAGGGGGGTGACAAGGAGAGGAGACAGGGGTAAAGAAGCAGAGAGACCAAGAAGAGCTTGTTGGCCACAAATGTTTATTTCACTTAAAAACTTCGGTTCGTCACTTATTAAACTGGATGAATTTTTTTCATGTTAAAGTATTTTATAATTAATAATATGTCTCCCTCAGGCAACGAAACCCCTTCAATTCAAGCTTCAAACTTAACTCCAAATTTAACGGAGATAAACAGTGTCCTGCCCTTTTCAGTGCCATGATCGGATCGGGAATGACAAACTTTGCTTAAAGACAAGCACAAACACCTGGAGCAAAGCGAGAGAAGGGCACCCAGAAATGACTCCACACTCAACCCCAGAGGGCAAAGAAAAAAAAAACACCCTCAATCCTCTATGTCAAATCCTTGACTTCTGGGCTTCAATTGCTTTTCCTTTCTCTCCCGATTTCTGCAAGTTTTGGGGCATGGGACGAACACAGTAGAAAATGCAACGAGGGAAACGTCAGTTGGAATCCTCGGAAGAAATCAGGCAGAAAGTTGACCTTTTGGCACTTGCAGCGCAATGGAAGGTAGAGCCTGGCGCGCCCCTTCCTTCTGCGAGGTCGCGCGACGATTTAGGAACAGCCTGTCTGGCTCACGTCCACACAGACAGCCCGGAAAGGAGCAAAAAGCTCCCGCGGCCCCAATCCCCGCGTGGGGAACACTCTGTCCCCTCCGGGTACGGCGAGACATCAGCCTTTTCTCTCCGAGCCCGCCCCAAAGCCGGGGGAAGCGTCTCCCAGTGAGCCAGGCGCCGGAGGGAAGCCCCGGGGGCGCACCTGCTGCGGCGCCGCGGAGACCCGCGGGGGAGGTGCCCCTGCGCCCGGACACCGGGGGTCCAGCCGCCGCGCGGTTCCAAGTTTTGGCCGCCTCGGCTCGCACCCTGCTCGCGCCACAAGTGCACTGATTGCGGCGATCCGAGGGCGCCGCGTTGCACTTACCCTTTGAGCTGTTCCCTCATGGCTGCAAGGGCTCCGCGGCCGGGGGAGGGCGCGAGCGGAGGAGTGAGCTTCCCAGAGCCGCCGGGCTCCCCGAAAGTCGAGCGCCGCCGCCGCCGCCGCCGCCCAGGCTCGCAGCTGAAAGCACTGCGGAGGAGCCAGCGCGGGTTAGCGGGCGGGGCGCGCGGGAGGGGGCGCTGCGGGCAGACGGGGCGGCGCTGGGCCGGGCTCCGCCCCCACCTAGCGCCCTGGGAACCCGGACTCGCCGAGACCCGGCAGTCGGGGCTTTCAACACGGAAAGGAAAGAGAAAAGAGAAAGAAAGAAAGACGGAGGAGATTTAAGGTAGTGCCGGGAACCTGGAAGCCGCACACCGCCCTGCCAGCACCCCCTTAAAACCGCCAGCAGGACTACTTGTTGCCTAAATAAATGACCTAGGTGCAAATGACCTCATCGCAGATAATTAAGTGTGTGGGTCAAGAGTTTTCTTTTTAGAGAATGAAAGAGAAAAAAAAATTTCACAAGCATAATTCTTCCCTTCCCGCCGCCCCCCCCCCCAATTGAAGATTAAATTGGTGGAGATGTAAGGACATGACATTCAGGTTCCGCTCATCCTGGGCTAAATGGGCTTTTAAGGAAGCATTTGTCTGTGTATTTGTGATATAGCAGTGGTTCTCATCGTGTAGTCCTGGGACCAGCAGTAGCAGCATCGCCTGGGAACTTCTTAGAAATGAAAATTTCCCAGGGCCCCCAGCCCAGAGAGAGCTACTGAATCAGAAACTTCGAGCACACTGAAGTTTGAGAACCAGTGGTATAGACTCTTTAAATAAAAACCACCACCAATGGTGTGGCACGGTGTGGTCTTTTAGTATTCTTTAGAGAAATCTAAAAGGAAACCATTTCCAATGGAACGTTCCATTGGAAAAGTTACAGGGCCTGGTAGTTCAAATATTTCTAATTGTAGAGTTTGCAATATGACGACACAGATTAAGTATGCAAAATTCTCACAGGCTTGGAAATATTCTGAAGAGAAGAAAGCCTTCATTAGCACAAAAATTTTTCTCAGCCTTCACATAATATCTTCGATTAGAGTCCAAAGGGTATTTTCAGATAAACTCCCTTAGTGGTTTCATTGTCCCCTTTTGTCCGTTTATTTTGTTGGCCTGCTTTTTCTTTTCATCTTCTTTCAACCATTTCCTTTTCACTCTCTGTTCTGGTTGATTTGTTCTACTTCAGTTTACAGTTTAAAAAGTGTTCCCCTTTATCTTTTAAAATATCCTCTTTTTTTTTTCCTCAACATTTCCCCCAGCCCCGGAGAATGTTCGAGCTGAAAGGACTCTAGACATCAATCTCCCTTTACCGTCTGCTACAGCGCGACAAAAGAGGCAAAAATAAAGTGCAGGAACCAAAGGGAAAGGGAGTGCCAAGTTTCTTCATTACCCTTGACAAACCAAATACAAATGTAAATGTTATCACGGAAGACACGTGCATGCAGATCTGATTGGTGTTGCTATTTTAAAGCAAATAGGGCACCTCTGGCATTCTGCCTGCTAAACTGAGACCTTACTGCTATCTTTCAGTCATTTTGAGCCAGTGAGTTGTGGACGCGGCTGCTCTTAAGGTCTGGGGGGCAGGGGGGGCACGCTAGAACTGGCTTTGGGTGAGGCTGTCCCTTGGTCTTACTGGAGATTCTACATCTGCCCCTATCTTTGACTGGGGGAGGAGGATTAGTGTTCTGTGATAAGGAAGTGGTGGCCTTTGCACTTAATCAGTGACAATCTCTGTGTCATTCAGTGATGTAATCCCTAATCTCTGTGTCAATGTATCAAGCACATCCCTTAAATACTGTTTATGTCTATTCCAATGAAAAGACACAAACCTCCCAGCATGGGCATTTGTAAATATTAGAAATCAATCAACCAAAGGTTTGTAACACCTATGTGATAGGATACATTGTCTTTCTCTGTTTTTTTTTTCTTCTGTCTGTCTGTTTGTTTTACACTTTTAAATTACCTGCTCAAGATTCAGGAGTTCTGATATGTTTCTCTAAAATATAAATGCTCAAATCTATTTTCTCAGTGTCCAGCTAGAAAACTACTCGGAACAATTTATTGAAAAAAAAATGGAAAATTAGAAATCACTATTCAATTTTTTTCTTAAATTTGACAGATGGCAATCCTCAAAAATACATCTTTAAGTTCTTTTTTAGACTGGAGTTACAGGCACTTGAAGGCTTGTTCCCAAATCTTGATGTTGTTTTAGAAATTAAATACAGAAAGTATTATTAAGAAATGACATGGGCAGGGCTTCCCTGGTGGTGCAGTGGTTAAGAATCCGCCTGCCGATGCAGGGGACACGGGTTCGGCCCTGGTCCGGGAAGACCCCACATGCCGCGGAGCAACTAAGCCCGTGAGCCACAACTACTGAGCCTGTGCTCTAGAGCCCATGAGCCACAGCCACCGAGCCTGCGTGCCACACCTACTGAAGCCTGTGCGCCTAGAGCCTGTGCTCTGCAACAAGAGAAGCCACCGCAATGAAGCCCGCGCACCGCAACGAAGAGTAGCCCCCGCTCGCCGCAACTAGAGAAAGCCCGTGCACAGCAACAAAGACCCAACACAGCCAAAAAGTAAAAAAATAAATTAATTAAAAAAAAAAAAGTAATGACATGTGCCTCACTGCGACTGCTTTGTTGTTAATTTCACTTAGCTTATGAATATTGTTTTATTAGGGAAAGACATTAAGAACATAATTTATATATCCTCATTTCATATATGAATTATAGAGTGATGCCATGTATGATAATACATTAATTGCCTACTTGTAGTAGCTCTCCTCTTCCTCCTTATTATTATTATTGTTTTGATGTAAACCACAGATATGACAGCAGCATAAAAAAACTTAAGTTGAAATCCTGCTTTTAAAACCTACCATGAGCTACTTGTCCTCAATACCATGGCTAGAATGTGGCAGTCCAAGGATTGGAACTAGGGAGCCTGGCTTCAAGGCCCGTGCTGTTAGCCACTCTGTCATGCTGCCATCCAGAGAAGTGGCTTCTTTTACTCTGGGGGGAAGATCTGTATTTTTCTTGTGTGCTCATAAGTGATCTCACTGCTGGCTGACAGCAGAGGAGAATCAATTTGCTAGAAACAGAGGTAAGGAAGGAATGAGATAAGATAAGGTCTAGGAAGGCAACCTAGTAAATTTTTCCATACACCAAACTCCAGTTTTTAAACCACTTAAATGTTGTAGGTACTTAGAAAAATGAGGACCTCTCTGACCTAAGGGACTGTGCTGGGCATTTCCCCATTCTTCCTTCCAGCTCTATCCTCTGCCCTTTTCCACTCTGCTGTGTGGCCCACGATGTTGGACCTCTGTGGATGGCCATCAATCAGGCTCTCTTGCCCACTGGCTTCCTTTCACTTTCAGCCAATGGGAGGTAGTGATGAAAGGCCTGTAGCAGGAGATGAAAGGACAGGAGGAGAGAGATGTTGGGGTATTTATTCCCCAAGCTCCCTCCTGTTGGTCTTGAGCCTGGCAGTGGCCGAGTTTCTTTACCCCCGGCCACGAGTCTTGTGGGACAGTCATTTCTATAACAGCAGCTTGCTCCAGGTTCCTTAAACCGTTCCTTCCCCTTGCCCTTGTTATTTCTCCTACACGGCTCGGATTTTAGTAAACAGCCTTTTTCATAACACTCTCTTCAAGGACCACTTTTGAATGTACCGTTTCTCCCAGGACCCAGACCAAACAGGGACCCACCCAGTCAAAGCCACCCTCTGGGTCACTTGATTGGCTGCTGAGTAGGGACCACTGATGGGAGAGAAAGTTAACTCCACCTGTTAGAGCTGAAAAGATTAGGCTCACTCACTGGAGAGCTACTTCTAGAAGCCCCCTCTGTAGGCCCAAAAGGAGTTTCTGGCCCATTGGGGGTAATGGCAAGTCAGTAATTATGAACGGTGGTAACAGCAGGAGTGAAGGTAAAATAGGCAAGAAACAGCTTATTCTTTCTAAGAGCTTCAGTGCTCTCCTTGATCTTTGAGAGAGAATGTCCAGATAGAGATTAGAGAGGTGGGCAAATTCAGAAGGACCTGGTGTGATGACCCAGAGTTTGATCTGTATCCTGAAAGGTATGGGTGAGCTTTTTAAAGAAGGAATTTAAGCAGCAGTGTGGCTCTGTCAGATTTGTCTTTCAGAAAAATCACTTGGGCAATGGTGTGGGGCTGGATCAGAAGAGTGTGCAGTAAGGATACCAGATACAGGGTGACTGCAGTGTGATGAGGATCTGAACAATGGCAGTGGGAGAGAGACGGGGGAAAAATACAATAATGTTAAAACTACAGGAGTCTTGACTGATTGGAGGTAAGAATGAACGAGAGGGAAGACCTAGGGCAATGGTCCTCAAGCCTGGCCACCACTGGAATCACCTGGGGAGCGTTAAAAAAAATTCGGACGCCTGGGTTTCACCAGCCTGAGATTTCGATTTAACTGGCCTTGGGCCGTGGGATTTTTAAGGCTCCCCAGGTGATTCTAAAAGGCAGGCAAGGTTAAGGATTACTGCTGTAGGCTGACTCTCAAGAGTGGATGAGTAACACTCACCAAGCCAGGACTTTCAGGAGGAGGGGACAGGTTTAGGCAGAAGAGGGTCAGGGAGAGATGATCAATTCAGTCTTGAGCCTGCTGACTTGGAGGTGGCAGCGTGATGTGAAAGGCAGTTGGACATCTGAGTCTGGAACTCAGAGGGAAGATGTCTGGATTGGAGCTATCAATATGAACTGTCAGTATTTGGAGGGTGTGGGTTTGGATGATCCCGTTTAGTGGACGGTGTGAAGGGTCAAGGACGGAGGCCGGGCTGCTCCTATCTTCCACAAACCCATCCTTTTCCTTTTCGGCTGCTCGCGGTTTCAATGTTAGCCTGATTTTACCAGGGTAAAATGAGGGGCAGAAAGGGAAAGGAAAAGACGGGGAATGGTCTGCAGTGGGCACTTGCCTGGGGATGGCCCTGAGGGACTTCACCACCCCCTAGGGTCCAGCTGCCCTCTGGCTCCAAGAGACTCTATCTGAACTGCTTTTCGTTCTATAACTAATCTTAAGTATAACCTGCATCATTTAATAAAAATCCATTTGGAGTATAGGTATTGCTTCAATTAAGCACAGCACATAGTTTATGGCAAAGTTTCAACATTTGGGTATCCAGTAAACGCATAAGGATTCCATGTTTCTCTTTGCATAGTACAAGTATTAGCCAGGAACAGTGAATCGGATGTCTAACAAATGCGTACAGTGATGGTGAGTCATTGTCAGGACAGATACCATGGTGTACTAATTAAAATATGTATAACAATCCCTTTAGGTCAATCTGAAACCAGCATCTTCTGGATATAAGCATATCCAGTCAGTTCGCATTAACTAGTAAATGAAGAGGCCTCTACATTCAGACACAGAGCACGTCACACACACACACACACACACACACACACACACACACACACGCTTATTTTTCCATCTAAACCAGAGATTTCACCAAACAGGTTCCAGGGAAAGCCAAGCTTCACGGAGCCACCTATATCAAAGCGAACATCTGAAAAGATGTGAAGTTTAGCATCTTCACTAAAATAAAGCCACACTTCTTTAACCTCACAGGCCCGGCGGTTGCTCCGCGTTACCTATTAGCCTGCCAGCTACAGTGCTGTACGCCGGGTATACGGAGCACACCACCTCCCGCTAAACATGGATATTGGTTACGGTGGTTCAAGCAGATCTGACTACGGCATTCGTGGTCCACCTTAACAACAGCCCAAAGCTGTAACTATTGGTCTGCCTTTCCCAAATGGTGGTGCCAAATAACAGGAATTTCAAAACTAGGCAGAAATTCTGACACTCTGCATAATCTGCCTTCCTCCCCAGCTACAAATAAGGCTTTGTATTCCGTTAGACTCACAGCAGGTGAAAACCCCAATTAGTGCATTCATTCTGGGGCCTCTTTCTACCTTCCTCCCACACACCACAGTGAAAAAAAAAAAAAAAAAAAAAAAGGAAGTCTCAGCCTTTTCTCAAATCACAACTACATTAACCCTTGGATCTGCCCAATCAAGCCATGTACCACATGAAGAGTTTTCATAGGAAAGTGGCAGGCTGTTGAAAGATGTGTACCTTTCTTGACTTCATAATGGGGGTTACAGAAAATTCTATTTCTCCAGATTTTACTGTTTTCTCCAAGTCCATAAATACTCTCAGATTTTCTGATCAATCTAGAAATTAGTTTTCTTTTTACCTGAATACTCACAAAGCCAATATCATCTAAAGAATGATTAATGGACAGTCTGCTACAAGAGAGGATTATTTTTAAGTTATGTTCTTATTTCGGTGTATTCGAGGAGAGAGAAAATACTAAATTTTAGTTTAAACACTATGTTATGGCCTTAGGAAGCGCACAAACTCTACATTTCATACTTTGTAAATATTTATTTGTCAAAGGAAATTCATCATTGGACTAGGATAGTGATTTGGTTTGAACGTTCAAAAAAAAGCAAGACAGCTTTAGTTCCTAGAGTGATTTACTTTTACTGTGTCAACTGCTTCTCTGGAAATAATTCACAACCCAGCTTTATTTATGAGCCTATGATTAAAAAAGAGCAGCTTTGTCTTTTTTAATTGTTTTAGTCCTGTCACTTTTCTTGAAACAAGCCGTAGGACTTATTATCCACAAGAAAATACTGAACATACATCAAATAGTAACACAGCTTTTAGAGGTAGTCATCTGTTACTGTCAGAGGTTCATTTCATTTTGAGGCTTTTTAATTAAAATGCAAAATTCTACACACATTCCTGCCTAACTTGCCCCTTTCTGAAATCTCGAATTTCATAAAAAAGTTAAATGCTAATGTAACCATTTTTAATACTCATGACTTGGTTCTTGAGATTCCGAAAAAAGTAAACAAAGGAATTACCAGTCAATTAAGCGAACAAGGAAGTCCTCCTAAGTTGAAACAGATAAGGAAAATTTAATATTCAAATGCTACCGAATGAAGACACTGGGTTGTTTTTTTTTTTCCCCTTTGAGATGAATATCTACCAGGATCAAAAGCAGCATCTTAATCTTCAGCAAGCGTGGCTGT
Organism: Physeter macrocephalus; assembly: GCF_002837175.3. Taxonomy (NCBI): domain Eukaryota; kingdom Metazoa; phylum Chordata; class Mammalia; order Artiodactyla; family Physeteridae; genus Physeter; species Physeter macrocephalus. The sequence continues at coordinate 15,142,480 of NC_041234.1, forward strand.
ATATTCTGGCAGAAGCACCAACTCCAGCAAGGCAGAGCTCTACACCGATTCTGCCCCTAGAGGCCAGTCACTTAACCCTCAGAGACCAGTCACTTAACCCCTCTGGAGCTCTGGTGACTCTTCTGTAAAATTCGGACACTACTGCCACAGGCCAAAGTAGGAGTCAAGTGACATAATGACTATGAAAGCGATTGGAAGGCTGGGGGATGCCATGGTAATGCAAAATAGCCTGTTGTGCAGGGGTAATTCCTTAAAGGAAACCCAATAAGTCCAGGAATAGTGTTAGGAATATGGCACAAAATAAATCAGCACTGTCACTTTAACTTTTCATTTTTAGACTGTTGTATGAGGGAAGACAAGCGGTCCAAGAGTTTCAGTCTTTTCTCTTTAACAACTTGCAAAGGGAACTTTTACTTCTTTTGTTTTCTACATTTAAGAAGGAAGCAAGTAGGTAAAATAAGATTTCTTTTTTAGTTTTTTGGAAAATAAATCACTAACCACAAGCCTGAGATGGGAGTAAAATTCACACCATACTCTATCACTTTTGGGGGCTGAGGTTAAAATATCAATACTATTCACACATGTTACAAGATGTATTCACATTCATACTGGCAGAGAGCAGAACCCTAGAGTAGTAAGAGAACAAGTGAATATTGGTTTTATGGGGGACAGTGGGAGGGAAAGATTCCCTGCACCCTGATGGAGAAGTACTCTTGGTGCAGGCATTGAACAGCCAGGATGTGGTAGGAATCCCTAAAAGGGGAAATGGAGGTTAGAAACCAATTTAACCGGGACTTCCCTGGTGACACAGTGGTCGGGAATCCGCCTGTCAATGCAGGGGACAGGGGTTCGATCCCTGGTCCGGGAAGATCCCACATGCTGCAGAGCAACTAAGCCCGTGCGCCACAACTGCTGAGCCTGCGCTCTGGAGCCTGCGAGCCACAGCTACTGAGGCCGCATGCCTAGAGCCCATGCTCTGCAACAGAAGAAGCCACCACAATGAGAAGGCCACGCACCGCAGCGAAGAGTAGCCCCCGCTCGCCACAACTAGAGAAATCCTGCGTGCAGCAATGAAGACCCAACTCAGCCATAAATAAATAAGTAAACACTCTTACTTTAAACAAACAAACAAACCAATTTAACCAATTAATGATTTACCAAGGGCTGAATCTTATACTTCAGTTCTAGTTTATTTTTGTCAAGACATTTTTTGAAGATAAAAGGGAAATACGAATACAAGGAATTTTAATTAATCCACAAACTCCCAAGAAATCTTTTTCATGTCCCATACCTAGACTAAGTTTCGCTATTAAATATTCCCCTATATTCATTTCTTTAAATGACTGCAATTGCGGTATATTTATGGGGCATTTATATATGTCTTTGCTTGTGAAACTCTTCTCATTTTTCATTACTATTAGTAAAACCTGGGAAGTGTTTGGAGGATGGACTTGGGAATATTTTAATATTTCAACATTGTAATCAGTTTCCTCTACCAGAGGGACTCAAATATGGCCTTGATCTGAAGGAGCTTACAATCTAGTGGAGGGGAGGAGACAGACTCACACATGATGAAGCACAATATCAGACTGATTCTAAATACAGAAATAGAGACATGGAAAAAAAAGCAAAAAGAGAAAGGGGGTTAGTTTGATCTCTTGGGATTAGGGAACATACATTTTAATTAACAGCTAACTAGGCTTAAGTCACCAGGTTTCATGCATGTTTTTGTTAGTGGAAGAAGAGCTAAAGCAAGTTTCTTAAGTTGACTCTGCGATCTAATCTCTCATATTAATAATTTACTAAGGCACAGATATTTTTTTAATGTTAACATACTGCTCTGTTATGAAATCAGATTATGCTTTGCTGCAGTTCAAAAACGTATCGCGCCAATATAGGGTTTTGTATCTCAGGAAGACTAATACGCAGAAAATACCAACATCCCCATTAGAATATGAGATCACATTCCTGAGTTAATATCGAGCCTGTAGTGTGGCAATCTAGGTCTTCACAGCTTGAATTACTCTCATCCCTTAGAAGCTTCTTCTCATATATTGGATAGAGAAGAAAAAATTGCCATCACCTGTACTTCTGAATGTTTTTCGTTTTAAACAGAAATTAAATTAAATTTGGAGTGGGAAGAAACAAGCTTGAAAAAGAGGATATGGATTAGAGTGGGAATGTATACTACGGAGACTACATTACACTAGTCCAGTTACGAGAAGATAAAGGCCTGGGACAAAGAAAATGGCACTGGGAATTGGTGGAAAGGTTGAATTCAAGATAGGTCGTAGGATAAAATCAACACTGCTTTTCAACCAATTGGAGGTGAGGACTGGAGGAAAGGGCAGACTAGGATTTTTGATAACGGCAGCATTAGCTGAGGATTCAGATTTGTGTTTATACTATGTATGTATTTATACCTCACATTGTTCCATAGAGGCTTTAGGGCAACTGATAAGAATGTATAAATTTCAAAAATTAATAGTTAAAATTAAGGATTAAGGAAATAGAATAAAATATGAAGAAGGGAGGAAAAGTTATAACACACATTTGAAGACCACAGGGCTTGGTATACCTAGTAAATTTAGCTATGTACACCAGCCAGAATGAGAAAGACAGACAATACAAACAAAGTGTTGGGAAGGATGTGGAGCAACTAGAACTCTCACGCTTTGCTGGTAGGAATTTAAGTTGGTACAACCACATTGGAAAACTGCTCGGCAGAATGTATAAAAGCTGAACGTATACATTCCCTATGACCCAGAAATGTCACTCCTTGATATATTTCCAAAAGGGATGTATACATATGTTCAACAAAAGACACATTTTAGGATGTTTATAACATCATTTTTTGTATCAAATGTCCATCAACAGTAGATTATAACATTTAGCACATTTACACAATGAATTATTATACAGCAATGAGAATGAACAACTTCATGCAACGGGGATGAATCCAAGTCTTAAAAAGTCAGACATAAGAGAGTACATGCTGTATGATTCCATTTATATAATGTACAGAACCAGGCCAGATGAATTTATGGTGTTCAAAGTCAAGATAGTGGTTACCCTTGGAGGGTGGGTAATAATTAGAAGCGGGCACAAGGGAGCTTCGCTGTAATATTCTATTTCTTGATCTGGATGCTGGTTACATGGGTGTGTTCAGACTGTGAAAATTCTGTGTATATTTAAGACTAAGCCTTTTTTGATATATCAGTATATTTCAATAAAAATTTTAAAGGAAATATAATTTCGCTGTGGGCTTCCTGGATGCCAAAGTGAAAGGAAAAATATAAAAGGAAATATGATCGATTTTATTATTTGGATTATTGATAAGGGGAAAAGAACACAATTCTTTAAGTGAAGCAAAGTAAAATCTAAATTCTGTTCTTAGATCTAAATAAAATCATTGCCTGGATTTTCAGATGGGAGACACTGCATGATGTCAATCTTCAATAAAATCACTTTCAGTAGTTATCTCTACAGTGCCTCTCAACATAAGTTAAGGGTATGATGTAATCTTATGGGGACCAAGGCAAAGTGGTCCAAGAATGCAGATTTCTGACGGCCAGGCCTGAGGTATGGATAAAACACGGTACAGCATTTTCCCACACTACAGGTCATGAACCGTTAATAGGTCTTGAAATCTATACAGTGGATCACCACTTATGTTGTTTGTAATGAAATAGAAAAGAATAGGAAATATGAGGATGAATTAGGTGGCAAGGATAAGTCATGTTTTGTGAAACTCTTCTTTCCATCGCATAAACATACATGGAGAAACATTTATAGATAGAGATATGTGTGTGTTTGCATTGGCATGCTATATAATATGTAATTTTTACTGTGGATTGGTCAAAAAAGATGAAAGCTAGAAACCTCTACTGCATAGAGAAACGGATAGACTGTATGCTTATGGGACAATTATGCAAAAATAGAATTTCTCTAGACTAAGATCTGGAAGTAAGCTAGGGGCAGACAGTTTGCAGTTTTCTTCCCCAGTAAGGGCTGGAGCATTACAAGAGATTGAAGGGGAATGAAAAGATTCAGGAGAGGGAACAAGCTAGGGAGGCATTCATCAAGTCTGAAGTTCAAGCCACACGAGGTGCTGCAGGGGCTGAGAGTATGTTTCAAGTTTTAGGGAGTGTCTTCTCTGCCAGCTGTTCGTTTGCATGGCTGTTTGAAAGTATGCTCAGAATCACTCAGCCCTTTCTTTTTATTCCGAATGGCATGGTGATACTGTCACACTGCAGAAGGAAAAACATTGCTGCTAAAAGTATTGCCAAGGGAAGTAACAGGTAGCTCACGCTACTAAACACAACTGTATGTTGCCTGTCTGAGCAGCACACTTCAAAACATAGACTGAGAAATAAACCTTCTGCTGTCGTGTTGCAAGGGGACCTCATCTGAAGCCCTTGCTAGCATGCCCCGGTCGAGGCCAACAAACTGGCAAGTGTGTGCCTGATAGAATAGTGACATTTTAGGGCTGAATGGTCTCCATTCTATTTAATACCTATACATTTATCCTATTACGTGCTTGGGGGAAATTATCTGAATAAGTGTTTTTGAAGACTGGCAATGATTATGCTTACACAAAAAGACAAAAAAAGGAGAGATTCTTATATGACTGTAGGGACACTTTTTTTTTTTTTTTCTTTTTGAATTGTTTCGAGGTTACACTGGTTTATAACATTATGTAAGTTTCATGTGTACTATATTATATTTCTACTTCTGTATACAGTCTACAGCTATGGGGATACGATGTGTATTAGGAATAACAACAGTGACAGCTTTGAGAATAAAATTCTCTTCAAGAGTGGCCAGCTAAGAGAGTAACCAGAAGAAAGTCATAACCTTTCTTCAGTATTAAATCACAGCAGTATTCATTAAATTCCCAGCAGTAAGTGGTTAATAGATGATATTTCTCATCTGTATTTTGTATATTTTAAAATCACTAGACTATGGATACTGTATTTCCACCATTGGCTGAGAAGCTACAAACCAATTGCCTAGCTCAGCAACGATTACTCACAAAGCAAGAATTATCATAGCACATCTCGTTTTACATGCATCTAAATTCAGAGTCCTCTCAGTCTACAAAACATGCCGATAACTTTTCTCCAGTACCTTGTGATATACTGCAAAATGGACACAAATTCTGGCCCTCTCCCTAGTATCCAGCTCTTGCAGTGTATTTCCTCCCATCAGAAGGTGGAGTCTTTCTCCACACGTTGCATCTGGAATGACTCTATGACATGACTTGCTTTGGCTGATAGACAATATCAAATGTGACACGAGCACAAACTTGACAAGTCTCCATGTAAAATAGCCTGGGCTAGCCTGTTGGATGATGAGACACACAGACCTAGTTGCATCTGTTCCTAAATGACCTGTCAACCATAAGACGTGCGAATCACGTCATGATAGCTCATCCAGCCACTAGCTGACCACAGATGCATAAGCAGGCCCAGCAAAGAATACAACAGTCGCCCTCATGCACATTTTGGCTTTCCACGATTTCAGTCGCCCGTGGCCAGCTGTGGTCTGAAGATGTTAAATGGAAAATTCCAGAAATGAACAATTCTTAAGGTTTAAATTGCACGCCATTCTAAGTAGTGTGCTGAAATCTCATGCCATCAGTCTCATCCAGGATGATCCCTTTGTCCAGCATATCCTGCCCGTTAGTGACTTAATGGCACCGTCTGGGTTATCAGATTGACTGTTGCAGTATCACATTGCTTGTGTTCAAGTCACCCTTATTTTCCTTAATAATGGCCCCAAAGCATAGGAGTAGTGATGCTGGCAATTCAGATATGCCAAAGAGAAGCCGTAGATGTTTCCTTTAAGTGAAAAGGTGAAACTTCTTGACTTAATAAGGTAAGAAAAAAAGTTATATGACGAGGTTGCTAAGATCTACAGTAAGAACGAATCTTCAATCTGTGAAATTGTGAAGAAGGAAAAAGAAATTCATGCTACTTTTGCTGTTGCACCTCAAACTGCCAAAGTTAGGGCCACAATGCATGATAAGAGCTTAGTTAAGATGGAAAAGGCATTAAATTTGTACAATGATATTCTGAGAGAAAGACCACACTCATAACTTTTATTACAGTATATTGTTATAATTGCTCTACTTTATTATTATTGTTGTTAATCCCTTACTGTGCCTAATTTATAAATTAAACCTTTTTTTTTTTTTTGCGGTATGCAGGCCTCTCACTGCTGTGGCCTCTCCCGTTGCGGAGCACAGGCTCCGGACGCGCAGGCTCAGCGGCCATGGCTCACGGGCCCAGCCGCTCCGCGGCATGTGGGATCTTCCCGGACTAGGGCACGAACCTGTGTCCCCTGCATCAGCAGGCGGACTCTCAACCACTGCGCCACCAGGGAAGCCCTAAATTAAACCTTTTCATAGGTATGTATAGAAAAAACATAGCATATGTAGGGTTCGGTACTATCCGTAATCTCAGGCATCCACTGGAGGTCTCAGAACGTATCTGCCATGGATAAAAGGGGGCCACTGTAGTAGCTGGTCCAGAGGACCAAAATGGGCCAGTCTCTCCATCAAATAGTGAGCTAAATAAATAGTTGCTCTGTTAAGGGATCTACAAAGTATGGCTCATAGACCAATCTGGCCTGTGGCCTGTTTTCATACAGCCTCCCACCTAAGTATGATTGTTACATTTTTAAAGAGTTGTAAAAAACATAATATGCAACAGTGTCCATATGTAGCCCACAAAGCCTGAAATATTTACTACCTGGTCCTTTATAGAAATGTTTGCTGACCCCTGTGGTAAGCCATTAAGTTTTGGGGTAGTTTGTTATACAGCAAAAGATAGCTAGCTGATACACATCTACTCCCAAGAAAGAATGTTAGACACTGAGACTTTCTCACAGAACTCAGCTGATATCTGCTCAATTTATCCTTGGCACTTGCCATCTAGGTGCTTGTTAACTAAGATAACACTTGAAGTTCTTTTTGTATTGTGCTTCTCAAAATTAAGATTTCTAAGGCTAGGTAGTAGAACAAGTATACAGTTTTTAGCAGCTTTATTCATAATATTCCCCAAACTGGAAACAACCCAAATGTCCACCAGCAGCCGAACAGGTCAACAAAATGTGGTATATCCATACAACAGAAAGTACTACACAATTAAAAAGAAACGAACTACTGATTTTCAGACTACTGATATTCGAAGTCATTAAGCTGAGTGTAAGAAACCAGCCACACAAAAATACCGTATGATTCCACTTATGTAAAATACTCAAAAATGCAGACTAATCTAAAGTGACAGAAAGCAGACCAGTGGTTGCCTGGGGCCAGGGGTGAAGGGAAGGATGGCCTGCAAAGGAGCAAAAGGAGGCTTTTGGAGGGATAAGAGTATTTTGTACTCTGACTGTAGTAGTGGTTTCATGGGTATATATCTGTCAAAAATCAGTAAATTGTACACTTTAAATGGATGCAGGTTATTCTGTGTAAATTATCCTTTAATAAAGTTGATTTTTAAAGTTTTTTTTAAAAAAGCATTTGCCCTAAAATAAAATTTAACATTCACAAATGTATACAGCTGGACAAAAAACGAGGTACATTACACAGGATGTTTATATAAATATAGGACAGATTCAGGTCATGCTGTTAGTCCCTTCTGATTAATTCTGAAAATATCAAAACATTAGATTCAAAAGCGACCTTAAAGCTTAATGAATTACATCTTCTCATCCAATATGGAAATTGCCTTTAGGGGTGAGACAGTCATTTCAGCCCTGAGTATCTACTGTTTAAGGAGTTTACTGCTTTTTAAGGCAGTAGATTCTGTGTTTTGGTAGCTCAGTTACAAAATTTTCTTTAATATTTACTAAAAATTTGCTTTCTTGTAACTTCCACATATGTACTTGAATCTGTCCTTAGGGCAAAACAGGAAAAAATAAAGTGAGGAAAAATACAAACAAATGAACAAAACCAAACAAGAAAACACCAACCAAAACGCAATAAAACACATTTCCTCTAACCTTCTAAATATTTGAGGCCCCCTACTGCATTCTCCTTAATACCACTTCTCTCTAAGCTAAATCCAAATACCTGTATTTACCTCTATTTTTTTTAGCCTTATATAATACAGCCTATAGACCCTTGGCTATTCTGGTGACACGTTAAGAAACAAGATCCATTTAAAATGTGATATCCAGAGCTGAGTAAGTGGTACGCTTACATCCTTTATTGCCCTATTAATGCCATCTACAACTGTTGCAGCATTTTAGTTTTGTACATGCCATCAAACTTTTTGTCATACTGAATTTGTGGATTACTAAAAACCCAAGGGTTTTTAAACACAATCTGATATTATAATTAGGCTCTCTTTCCTCCTGTGTTTTTAAATTGATTACTGAGTCTAAATGTGAGATTTATGTCTTATTTAAACATGTTTTCATATTTCATCTTGTAATAAGAAATTATCTCTCTGATTTCAATCTATTAGAATTTTGATATATTTATCATATAAAGTATTAACAACTTTTGTCAATTTCAAATTTATTAATCAATATAGCTATTATCTACAATGATTCCATCAATAACTGAGTACCTATTGTGGATTCAGTTATACAAGGTAGTAAAGAGACCACAATGGATCAAAATGGTCCTTATCTACTTGGCATTCATAGACTAGAGCAGGAAACATACGTATAAACAAACAATCCCAATTTAGTTAGATAAGTGCTGGTGAAAAGCTGTGCTCACTGAATACAGCCAAAGGAGGGTTCACAGAGGTAGTGATGCATGGGTAAAATTGACTAACTGACGTCTTCAGGTAGAGGGCTGAGACTGTGGAAGAAAAGTTGATGGAAGAAGAAACAGCCATGTATAAAGGCATGGCTATCTAAAATACAGGTCCAAGGATAGAGATTCTACTGAATGTTAACTCTGATCTACCAATTGACATTCTTTGGATGTCTTTATCAGCTGCAAATTCACCCTATTACCCAGCCCACTGTTCTTTATTTTGTTCCCAAGATCCTCAAAAGAGAACCTGAAAAATGTGGTGTAAAATCATAATATACACTGTCTGTAATAGTCCTCTCATCTAACCATTGAGTAGCCATAATAAAAATGGAAGTGAAGTGAATGTGGCATGACACATTTTGAGGATATCGTGCTGACTCCTGGGAGCATATTCTTCTAAGTACCCATTATTCATCACTTCAATGTCATTTTCCAGGATTTTATTGCTTGTCAACATCAAGCTGATTGGTTTGCAATTTTAAAAATTCAACTTCTTTTAATGCAAATCAAAACTACAATCAGGGGCTTCCCTGGTGGCGCAGTGGTTGAGAATCCACCTGCCAATGCAGGGGACACGGGTTCGAGCCCTGGTCCGGGAAGATCCCACATGCCACGGAGCAACTAAGCCTGTGCGCCACAACTACTGAGCCTGCGCTCCGCAACAAGAGAGGCCCGCGCACTGCGATGAAGAGTGGCCCCCGCTCGCCACAACTAGAGAAAGCCCTCGCACAGAAACGAAGATCCAACACAGCCATAAATAAATAAATAAATAAATAAATAAATAAATAAATAAATAAATAAATAAATAAATAAATAAATAAATAAATAAATAAATAAATAAATAAATAAATAAATAAATAAATAAATAAATAAATAAATAAATAAATAAATAAATAAATAAATAAATAAATAAATAAATAAATAAATAAATAAATAAATAAATAAATTTATAAACAACAGCAACAACAAAACAAAACTACAATCAGGTACCACCGCACACTGGTCAGAATGGCCATGATGAAAAAGTCTGCAAATAACAAATGCTGGAGAGGGTGTGGAGAAAAGGGAACCTTTCTACACTGTTGGTGGGTATGTAAATTGGTGCAGCCACTATGGAAAACACTATGGCAGTTCCTCAAAAAGCTAAAAAGAGAGCTACCGTATGATCCAGCAATCTTACTCCTGGGCATATATCTGGACAAAACTATAATTCGAAAACATACATGCACCCCTATGTTCACAGCAACACTATTTACAATAGCCAAGACATGAAAACAACCTAAATGTCCATTGACAGATGAATGGAGAAAGAAGATGTGATATATACACAATGGAATACTACTCAGCTATAAAAAAGAATGAAATAATGCCATTTGCAGCAACATGGATGGACCTAGAGACTATTATACTAAATGAAGTACGTGAGAAGGAGAAAGACAAATGCCATATGACATCACTTATATGTGGAATCTAAAATATGATACAAATGAACTTATCCACGAGACAGAAACAGACTCACAGACATAGCACACAGACTTGTGGTTGCCAAGGGGAAGGGGGAGGTGGGGGAGTGATGGATTGGGAGTTTGGGATTAGCAGAGGTAACCTATTATATATATGATGGATAAACAAGGTCCTACTGTATAGCACAGGGAACTATATTCAATGTCCTGTAATAAACCATAATGGAAAAGAATATGAAAAATTATATATGTATAACTGAATCACTTTGTTGTACAGCATAAACTAATACAACATTGTAAATCAACTATACTTCAGTAAAATAAATGTTTAAAAAAAGGAAAAAAATCATCTTCTCTTTACTTTTTAAATGTCAAAATAATGCTTTCTGATCTCCTTATATGACATCACCAATCCTCTTCCCATGTTTTCTCCAAGACTACCACCAGTAGCTCTTTCCATGGGAGGAGGAGTAAGGTTTTAATTGGTATTAGGTAAAAAGAACACATTCCTGTTGAGTAGAATGAGGGGCTATGTACCCAAATAGAGGTTAGACATTAGAATCACATGACAGCACTTCCAGCAAATCAGATGTGCCCTCTGAATTGATTTTATTTATTTTATAATGAAACCACCAGGAGTTGAGACTGCCTCTGAGATAGTCTAGAAAAGAATCCTCTTCCCATTAAACTTGAATAAATTTTGGTTGGATTTATGTCATTTTATTTTATTTTTTATTAGTTATCTATTTTATACATATTAGTGATTGTATATATGTCAATCCCAATCTCCCAATTCATCTGGGTTTATGTCATTTTAAAAGCCAGGATAGTTTCCTAAAAACAAGTGATTTAAATGTTTCAGATTGTATTTAGCTGTTCTTTATTCATCTGTGGCCCTCTAATGAATTTATGTCCTTCAGTAAAGAAGTGATTCTCTATTTCTGACTAATGAGTCATGGCAATGGCAGTGGAAGGGTTACGAAGGTTAGCTGAGATTTGTTTCATTGTTTTTTGGTGATTGCCTTTTGTCTGGTGAGTAAACAAGGTAATATACCTAGCGTTTATTTACTTTTCTGAAATTGTACCCTAAATCTGTGCAAATCTCCAATTTGCATCACCCACAAGCCTGCCTATATTTTGGCAGATTTTAACTAGAGCTAAATAGTTGGCATATATTTATATTCATATTGTAAATATATTTACAATTATAATTAAATGCAAAGACATGTATGCAAAACAGACTTCGCTCAATGCTCTCTTTATAGATGAAATGTGATCGTAGAACTTGACAGTAGATCATTCACTGAGGAGAAAAGTGGTCGATCCTCTCCTTGTCTCTACTCTTCTACCCTTTGATGACACTGGTTATATTTCAAGATTCTGAATGCTGTAAGTGAACATTTTACTGAAGAAGCATCTTTACCCATGGCAAAAATAAATGTGCCACCTAAAACTAACCGTCGTTCATGGGTTTCAATGAAGAGAAAATGCAAATGGTTAAAATAAATTCCATTATTTATCAGCAGTAAATCCAATATTTTTTGGTAAAACAGATTTCACAGAAGCTCTACTTATGTTAGCTTTTCCTAAACCTTCCGACAAAGTGTCAGTTCTTTCTAATATATAATCAAGGGAATTTTGTGTCGGGAAGAAAACTTCTCATCTTTGTAAAGGACAGTTAGAGGAGACGTAGGGAAAAACAACAAGAAAGACCATGCATGAGGAGTAAGTGTAAGGGTATGAACTGAATGCATTTCAACCATTATTTTAAAAAGAATGATGTGAAAAAAAGGTCGTGTTTTGAATCAAGTGGAGTCTGATTTCCAATTTTAGAATATTTCCGAATTCAGTAATAACATGCATTATTCTGAAAATGAAGACAGAAATACAAAACAGCCATAAATAATTCTGAATAAAATTCATCCGCTGGTTTTTCTTTTTAAATTTCATAACTTTCTATATGAATCTATCAACTTGTGTTTCTCGACCCTTCTAACTAAAAGAAACTTCAACAAACTTTAATAATAATGAATTTAATCAAACTTTAGGTGAAATTTCTTAGCGAAAGAGCCAACAGAGTTTGATTAGGTTGTGCCTAAATTTCACTTTTTACATAAAAATGAACAAAAGTACGACAGTTGAAATCCAACAACAAAAAAACCTTCAGAGGACCGAAAATGGTTATGTTTTCACAGATGGGGTTTATATTTATATGTATCTTTTCAACCTGGCAAATTTAAATCTAAGATACAAATTCAGACATAGTTTCCGAATGGTGAGGAAAGCCTAAAATATTGCCAACCCCACTGAATTAAATTATGGTTTTGAAAAATTACACTTTAAGGCCAGGAGGTTTCTTTCTTTTCTGAGGTTAGCTCTCTGAGGCAAGTGCCACCAACTTGTTAAAACAGTAATTACGAAAGTTTTGTATTGTCATAAAAACTCACACTTAATTTGGTCCTCATAACTGCTCTTGCCTGCTCTACTTTTCAACTTAGTCACTATTTATTCTCTGATTTGAGAGTAATGTTAAGGGCCACAAATGTTATGTTGAGAACGATAAAACATGTAGGCTAGTTTTTGTGAAGAGCTTACCTTTAGAGAGAAAAAAGAAAATGAAAATATCAAGCAGATAAAGAAAATATTGTTTTTGACCTCATCTAGGAATGGTAGCGTGGTCAGCAGACTCATAACACCTTCCTCCCCAACGCAATGGCTAGCCATGAGGTGAACATGCTCACGACATGCGTGGTGGCATTTCAACCGCGGAAATAGCTGATATATGGAGGCATTACTAGCAATACTTCTGGCTCCAACCCGGATATTTTATTGATACTTCCCAGTAAGGATCTGCATTTGCAGGAAGAATAGAGAGGAGAAAGATAGTCGTGAAGACAAAGAATTTTTGGTGATAGGATCCTGAGAGAGAGAAAAAAAAGAACCAACTAAAGAGGCTCCGTGGAGCTCAGGAGTTCGGGATCTCAACCTAGAAATTGAGTATATGTTGAGCCATAGAGAACTCAACTCTCAGTTTGGTTATCATTCCTTTCCTATCACTGCCATGGTGAAGTGTCAGAAAGGAAATGTAAACTCCTTCCTCAAGAAGTACAATAAAGAACTGTTTCTTATGATTAAGTTCTGTTCTTCCCATTCCAATTCCCCTTAAAGATAATACTAATGACACACACACACACACACACACACACACACACACACACCTTTTTTAAAAATCACTCTCCTCCTGTCCCTCTTACACCTTGCTTTGGAATTGACTGGTGCTTTGCATTTCCAGTCATTTATCACACATTGTGTAGACCCAAGGTTTTATATATTAAATCATTCAGACTGTCAATCTACGTAGGAAGCATCCTCAATGTCTTTAAAATGCTATTCTGGAGCATTTAAAGAGAGCCATCTGCAATAAGAACGATCATTAGATGATGATCCACAGTACTGGGTCACAGATGGAGAAAGTAATAGTATTTGAGAGCCATTTTCATGTTAATGTTATAGATTACATATTAAAGAAATGTGCCAGTAATGAAGCAAAAAACAAAGAGGGCCATTGGAGAAGAACAGTTATGCTACTGAAAGCAATGATATAATAAGCAGAATGGCCCCAAGCCATCTGCTTTTAAAGCTCACCATATTTAGGCTGTTAGGACCATTCCATTGTCCATGGAGGTGCTATTCTGAGATAACAAGGAAGTGGGAAAAGCCAATATAAATTAAACTACTGTCAATAATTTTTAAAAACTTTATTATAACTTGGTTTTTGTTCCCTACAGACAAATCTAATGCTCTCAGAGCATACCAGTGGGATAATATAAACTTTTTTGCTCTTTTTAGGGCATTAAAGAAGAGTTATGCCAACTTGAGATATTTACCATTTGCGTAAAAAGAAGCAAAATTCTTAAATACATAGATACTTGTGAGTGAAGAGACAAAAATTTCAGCTGGTTCTTTCAACCTTAGAGTTATATCTCTAAGGGATATACAGGGAGATACACACACACACCAACATACATAATAAATATATAAGCACAAAATAATTTAACAAATGGAGAAAATATTGGAAAATACCTCAATTGCTACCTTTCTAATTAATGATCACATATGCACTACAGAATATATGACTAGTTAAAAGGAGGTAACTAGGCTTCCCTGGTGGCGCAGTGGTTGAGAGTCCGCCTGCCGATGCAGGGGACACGGGTTCGTGCCCCGGTCCGGGAAGATCCCACATGCCGCGGAGCGGCTGGGCCCGTGAGCCGTGGCCGCTGGGCCTGTGCGTCCGGAGCCTGTGCTCCGCAACGGGAGAGGCCACAACGGTGAGGGGCCCGGGTACCGCACACACACACAAAAAAAGGAGTTAACTTTTCACATTTGGGATTTTTTGGTTTGTTTCTTAGTGTTAATTTATGCACATCACAACTCTGGAGAGACTAGAAAAGAAGCATAAACTATGGTGCTTACACTCTTAAACTGAGGCTTTTAGATACTGATTTTCATTAATGCTCTCCTCTAAAATGGTTTCAGTCTTTTGTGCTGCCCAAATTAAAACTTTACCCTTAGGTTTTGCAATTTGGATCTTGTAAGGAGATAAAGAAGGAAGAAAAAAAGTTTATGATTCAGGGGCATAATAAACTCCAGCTGGCGTATCATGAGCCTAGTTATGTCAAAATAAATAAATGATCAAAAATAATCTTATTAAAAAACAAAATCATATTGGGACTTTGGAAAATAAATTCAGGTAAAACAAATGAAATGAAAATAGGAAGAATATTAAAATTCAGAACCTGATTGATTATGTATTAGCCAGATCAAAGCCTCCTGGTGATAATGAGCCACTGAACAGGGATTACCACCTGTCCTGTTCAACTAGCAGCTGGACCTACCAAGAATAGCTGGACAAGAACACTTACATAAAATTAGCCTTTAGAAGCATAAGCTAAGTCTTTTCACCTGCTTCTCAGTTCTGCATCTTTATCACTCATGCCAGAAGTAAAAAGCTTTATATACTTTGATGCTGTTTTGCCTTAGGGAAAACACAGCTTTGAACACCAATCTTCCCCACCAGCTTGCTACCAAGTAACAGAGGTTGTCTTCTAGACCTGATAAGCTAGGACGTCAGATGCACTTGGGCTTTCCGGTCACTGCCTCGTCTTGTGCTCTTATATTTAAGCCTCACAAATTCTTTCGAAAGGCAGTGGAAGCATAAATTCTAAACAAACACCAAATTATTAAACTTCATTTATCCCTACACTCCTATTCATATATCAACATTTCCTTGGAACCTATTTAAAATGACAATAGATATGCACACCTGGAAAGTTTATCAAATGATTTTGCTTCAAGATGGCATGTTGAAAAATGAGGCACATGACAATATCTATTTGGTGCTCTAAACTGGCGTAAAGTCAGAAATCTGTTTTGAGAGGTATGATGGAACAAGTGAATGGGTAAGTCAAAAATAATCTACTGCCTTGCTGTTCAAAGTGTGGTTCACAGACCACCGGCGGTGGTGGCGGCGGCACCAAAGAGATTATTAGAAACTCAGAATCTCAGAACTCACTCTAGACTTACTGAGTCAGAATCTGGATTTTTAACAAGATTCTCAGAGGACTCTTATGCACATTAATATTTGAGAATCAATGTTTCTCTGTGTTCAATCAGGACCTCTCTTTCTTTGTTCAATTTGCACTGGAATGCTTTTATTTGAACAATACATTTTAGCACAAACCAATGCCTAGGAAGTCTGTGTATTAAAACAACTCATACTTACGGGATGCCTACCATGTATAAGTGTAGCCCATACAGATTGCACATAAAGAGGAAGTTCAGCATAAGACTATTATACAGGAGGTTTCCTGATATTAGGACATCTGTACAGCAGTATAATGGAATAGCTTTGTTTTTTCATTAGACTCTAATCTGAAAGTTTATGTGTCTGAGATAACTGAGAATAGAATTTTTCTACTCCCACAATGCAAGGTAAAAGGTAGAAGAAGGGAAGAGGGAAGGAGGCGGGAAAGGTGGTGG
>NC_041234.1:15158767-15201514 GCF_002837175.3 Physeter macrocephalus
AGAGAGAGAGAGAGAGAGAGAGAGAGAGAGAGAGAGAGGAAGTGAGAGAAACACAGGAGAGAGAAAACATTCCAGGTGGCAAGTAACTGGCAGCAGGCACTCTGTATAACATCTTGGACATAGCATGCCTTAGCAAGTTGATGAAGAGTCCTTATTTCAAATCTGCACTTGGTGCAACTGCAGAGAGATCAAGAATTCTCGTCAGTGAGCATTAAAAGTTCTGATAGAAGAAAGCAACGTATGTGGCTCAAGACTGGAATAAAGCACAATGAAGAGGATCAATATAAACTGGATGCTGGGAGAAAAGTGTAATCTATAGCAGGATTGGGATAAAATCTCTTTTTCTGAATCTTCTAGTTCCTGATAAGGAGGAACTGAAAGCTAAGATCAGAATGCCTTGGTATGCATTTAGTCATATACACATTTATTTATTTGTGTTTATTTAAATTTTTTAGTTATATGTTTTTATACCTAATCAGGTTTCTATTAAGTATATAGCCAATGGTAAACAATTCTCGTTTACATAGCATGAGTTCAGTCATTCTCAATGAATCTTTTCTGATGCTTTAAAGCCTCCAGTTAAAAGTCTCCTTCACATACTCCAATCAAAGACAGTGAGTGATTAAGAATTCTTCCCCACAGACAAATGTCTGAACCACGCAGTCTTCAAAATGGTAACTACTGTTAGGATTCTATATTCAAAAAAGATGTATCAGTCAATCAGTACGCTAATTGACTGAGGGAGAGAAAAGGATCCCTTCAGGGTAGCTGGAAGAAGAGTGGGAGTGAAAGCAAAGGAAAAAAGGAGAGGAGCAAGACTTAAGAGGCAGTGGGATAGTAAAATGTGTAATGGTTTGAAACGGGACACTAGTCAGGGAATAGAACGTCAAAAGAACACGAGAGTGTTTTTGTTCCTCTCCAAATAGAAAATGCCGTATACCTTAGACAAGCACTTCCTTCACTACTTGAGTCTGTGGGTATCATCTAGTCAGGGCAGGTAGGATATTTGGTATCTTCAGTCTTTTTCAAAGGCTTGAAATCCAGGTGCATACAGGAGTAAGAAAGCCTTTCCCTTCACTACTTTTAAGATAAGGCTGGTCAACTGAGTGAATTTTATGTCAGTTAAAGGAAGTAATGTGGGTAGGTTGCCAACAATTTATCAGATAATCAAGTACAATCCCATTAAGATAACGGTTATACCCCTGAATTGAAGACTTATAGAGCCATATAGAGGTGGCTTTTGTCTGCAAAGGACAAAGGAACTGAATAGTGTCGTCAGTTTTATGCCACAGAGACATTAAGACAAACCAAGAGATTTTATGTGTGCTTTGCCCATTTTATCAGAAATAACAGGTGATTTTATTACACTGAATCCTGTTCAAAATGCTAAGAATAACTGACAGCTGCCAACTTTGGAGGAAAGTTTCCTACCAGTGTAATTAAATTTGTGCTGTTCTAATTTATTCAATTAGTTCAAGATCTAAAATAAATAAATAATAGAAAATTCCAAAATCTTATTTGTAGGACTTTTAGATGTATGACTAGTACTAACATTCTCTATAAACTTTTTTGCTGTCCTTAAAGAAATATGAGGTCATAAAATGTTACCATTCTGATATGCGATTATTATTAAATGTTTAGGACTTCCTTGGTGGCGCAGTGGTTAAGAGTCCACCTGCCAATGCAGGGGACACGGGTTCGAGCCCTGGTCCTGGGAAAATCCCACATGCCGTGGAGCAACTAAGCCCGTGCGCCACAACTACTGAGCCAGCGCTCTAGTACCCGCGAGCCACAACTGCTGAGCCCATGTGCCACAACTACTGAAGCCCGAGTGCCTTGAGCCTGTGCTCTGCAACAAGAGAAGCCACCGCAATGAGAAGCCCACGCACCGCAACGAAGAGTAGCCCCCGCTCGCTGCAACTAGAGAAAGCCCGCGTGTAGCAATGAAGACCCAATGCAGCCAAGAATTAAAAAAAAATGTTTATTATAACTGACAATACAGATATAGCTGTGTTTATTTGGTTGTTTAGATAGTTTTAAATGGAGAATAAATTCTAATTTTTGTTAGTTCCATACTGAATTTAACAAGTAAATAGACCCTTTAAAGTTATGTTTCAGTTATTAATTTGCTTCACAGAACACTTAAAAAGAGATTAACAGAAAAACATGTGAAAGTTTAAAGACCAGGCCTGAGCCCACTCAGCCATCTCCTCTATGAACCTTTGAAGCATCTTACATGAAATGACAGAGATTTCCAGACTTGAGTTAGAAGATGCTGGAACCCAGGCTCTAACACTGTGTGGTGTTGGAAAAAATCACTGCTGTGGTCTGAATGTTTGTCTCCCTAAAATTCATATGTTGCAATCCTAACCCCACCACAAAGGTGATGGTATTAGTAGATGGGGCCTTTGGGAGGGGATTAGGTCATAAGGGTGGAGCCCTTATCAATTGGACTTGTGTTCTTATTTCTTATTTATTTATTTATTTATTTATTTATTTATTTATTGTTGTTTGTAGCTTTGGGCTATTACAAATAAAGCTACTATGAACATGTGCGTACAAGTCTTTGTATGGATATCTATTTTCTCTTCTCTTGGGTGTAAAGCTAGAAGTGCAGTGGCTGGATCACGTGGTAGCTGTATGACTAACGAATAAACTATCACAATGTTTTCCAAAGAGTTACACCATTTTATGTCCTCACCAAAACGAGAGTTCTATTTCCTGTGTAT
Source organism: Physeter macrocephalus (assembly GCF_002837175.3). Lineage (NCBI taxonomy): Eukaryota > Metazoa > Chordata > Mammalia > Artiodactyla > Physeteridae > Physeter > Physeter macrocephalus. The sequence goes on from NC_041234.1 coordinate 15,161,497, forward strand.
GAGAGTTCCAATTCCTCTGCATCCTCGTGAACACTTGGCATGTTAGCTATTTTATCTCTTTGTAGTTTTAATTTGCATTTCCTAACTGAGTAATGATATTGAGTATCCCTTATGTACTATTTACCATTTGTATATCTTCTTTGATGAAGTGTCTGCATATTTTAACAAATTGGGCTGTTTTCTCATTTTTTTTTTTTTTTTGCGGTACGCGGGCCTCTCACTGTCGCGGCCCCTCCCGTTGCGGAGCACAGGCTCCGGACGCGCAGGCTCAGCGGCCATGGCTCACGGGCCCAGCCGCTCCGCGGCATGTGGGATCTTCCCGGACCGGGGCGCGAACCCGTGTCCCCTGCATCGGCAGGCGGACTCTCAACCACTGCGCCACCAGGGAAGCCCTCATTTATTTTTAAAAAAATTTTTTTAGCACTTAAAAAAGTTTTTATTAAACGATACACATACAGAAAGTGCGCAAATTTAAATGTAAAGATCAATGAATTATGCCACAGTGAGCAGACTCTTATAACCACCCCCAAATTAAGAAATGAATCACTACCAGCAACCCAGAAGCCCTGCTTACATCCCTCCCATAATTAGCCCCTCTCTCTTCCTCAAAGGTAACTACTATCCTGACTACAAACACCACAGATTAGTTTTAACTGTCTTTAAAATTTTTGTAAATGGGATTATATATTATGTATTCCTTTCCCTCAATATGTTTGTAAGATTTGTCCAATGTAGTTGTGTATAACAGTAGTTCCTTCATTCACCTTCAAGTTTCATCCACTTTATTTATACATTGGACCACTGATAGATATGTGCGTTTGGGGTTATTATGAGTATTGTTATTATAATTATATATTTTATATAATTCTATATTATATATATATGTTATATATATTTTATATATATATAACATTTTTTTCCACTTTTTCCTTTATTAATTTGAGATACCTTCCATTTAGCTGCTTTCATAATCAGATGCATTTTTGTCTCTACTGATAGGTGAAATAAAATACCAAATGTTTCCCTCATAAACATTCTCCTTCTGAATAAAATGATACTTTTAGACTACTTCATGTTCTTATAAAAGAGACCCCCACAGAGCTCCCTAGCCCCTTCCTTCTTGTGAGGACACAATCACAAATCTGCAACCTGGAAAAGAGCCCTCACCTGGCACGCTGGCACCCTAATCTCAGACTTCCAGCCCCCAGAACTGAAAGCAATAAATTTCTGTTGTTTAGAAGGTATCCAGTCTGTGGTATTTTGTTACAGCAGCCCAAGCAGACTAAGACCTCACATAACCTCTTTAAATATCAGTATTGTTGACAAAAAAAAAAAAATGAGAACAATGCAGCCTATCCTACATACCTTACAGTGTTTTTTTTTGTTTGTTTGTTTTGTTTTTTTGTTTTTTTTTGCGGTACGCGGGCCTCTCACTGTTGTGGCCTCTCCCGTTGCGGAGCACAGGCTCCGGACGCGCAGGCTCAGCGGCCATGGCTCACCGGCCCAGCCGCTCCGCGGCACGTGGGACCTTCCCGGAGCGGGGCACGAACCCGCGTCCCCTGCATCGGCAGGCGGACTCTCAACCACTGCGCCACCAGGGAAGCCCCCTTACAGTGTTTTTTTAAGATTTAATGAGATATTACATACAGGGTACTTTATAAACTAGAAAATTAAATGATTATTTGATTTTTAGTTTAGTGAATTACATAAAAACACTACTTAACTCTTCATATAATATTGTCACTTATTATTTTATTTTCAATTATTTAACTATTTTTCTTTTATTCTAATTTCTTGAATTTTCCCTAGAAGTACAGATAAATAGGTAATGTCTTTGGTAACGGTGGTAATAATGAGATAATACCTAATCCTGAAATTAGCTGAAAAATTACCTTACGCACATACTGATTCTCCAAATACATGAACTGTTGTATGTCAAATAAATACAATTTGAAAATGGTTTGATTATTCAAAGTTCTTATACCTTTAGTGTACTAGTTTATACTTACATATATGTTATTATACTACAAGACTATAAAACACAATCACAGCAGTCTCTATGCATTTTTGTGGTCTCCACTTGCCTAGTACAGTGGCTATAAATACTTGTTGAACAAGTGAAAACAATACTTTTAGAAAGGTGTTCCTATGGATAGTTTTTCATTCATGATGCTTCTATCCTAAGTATCTGATCAACAGATCTTAATCAAAAGTAATCTCAATTCCCTGAAAAAATTAAAAGGAATCTGAGATTCCTTCACCATATAAAACCTTGAAATGTAACTAGGCAAAAAACCCAATAACCTAAAATGAGACTAACCAGCTTTACTTGAGAAAAGGTAGACTAGACATGATCTAGTATGATCTAGACAATTGTAAAACTGACTTTTACAAATCAGTCCTTTGAAAAATCCAAAAAATACTAAGTTTCTTCAGACTCACAGACTTAGAAAACAAACTTCTGGTCACCAAAGGGGAAAGGTCGGGGGGAAAGACAAATTGGGAGTTTGGGACTGACATGTACACACTGCTATATTTAAAATAGCTAACCAACAAGGACCTACTGTACAGCATACGAAACTCTGCTGAATATTCTGTAATAACCTAAATGGGAAAATAATTTGAAAAAGAACAGATACATGTATATGTATAACTGAATCACTTTGCTGTACACCTGAAACTAACACAACATTGTTAATCAACTATACTCCAATATAAAATAAAAATTAAAAAGTACAAACTTCCAGTTACAAGTAAAGTAAGTACTAGGAATGTAATGTACTACACGATAAATATAATTAATGCGCTGTTAAGAGAGTAAATTTTAAGAGTTCTCATCACAAGGAAAACATTTTTTTCTATTTATTTAATTTTATATCTTATGAGATGATGCATGTTCACTAAGCTTACTGTGATAATCATTTCATGGTGTATGTAAGTCAAATCATTTTGCTGCATACCTTAAACTTATACAGTGCTATATGTCAATTATATCTCAATAAAACTGGAAGAAAAAAAATACTAAGTTTCTCATCAAAATAAGATTTAGGGAAAAGCAAATATAAAAGCATGAGAGTAAATGAAAATATTCTAGCTGTTCACAGACTTGGGTGTTTTAAAATCTAAACTTAAAAAATATATGGTATCATTTATTTATCATTTATCAGTAAATGATAAACTAACAAATTCATATTCAAATGTGAGTTAAAATAAATAAATGTCAAGTAGAAATGAATTTTATTATTTAAATATTAAAATTATATCTGTGCTATTGTGCTTTTTTATTAGTTCGGAGTAAAAGTTGCAAACTAGCAATCTTTGGGCTAAATTTGACATGTACACATTTTGTTGAGCCCATACAGTTTTTTGTTTGTTTGTTTGAATTACTCAACACTTAACTATTCAGAGATTTTTAAAGAGTGATCTAAATTTCTGACTTCTCATTTAAAGGGAATCGTTTGGCTATATTGGACTCCCTTTCTTACATGGTAAAAATTGGCTGGAGCTGACATTCACCACTCTGTAAAGGGGCATGCACTCTGTAGTCCCCACCAGTTCTGATTACCTTACACTTGGCCAGCCTTGCTCATTTACATTAGCAAGCTAGCCTCAGTTGGCATTTAAATTTGCAGCCTCTGGTTAGAGCAGCAAGACTTGACCGTGGCAACCTTAGGGTATCTTAATCTGCTTTAAGTTAACTAACACTGACACACGAAGAAAATGAAAGTTGGAATAGCCCTGTAATATTTAAGAAATTGACTCTGTAATTATAAAGTTTCCCTTGTGGAAAACTTCAGGACCAGATCACATCACAGGCAGAAATACCAATCTTACATAAACTCTTCCAGAGAAGAGGCAGTACTTCCTTACTTCCTTTTATGAGACCAGAATCATCCTGATACCAAAGCCTGAGAAGAATTACAGACCAATATCGCTAATGAACATGGATGCAATAATCCTAAACAAAATATTAGCAAATCAAATCCAAAAATGAATGTTTAGAGTCATACATCACAACCAAGTTGGGATTATTTCAAGAATGGAAATGGTGCTGGGCGAGCTGGACACCTATGCTGTAAAAAATGAAACAACTCCTATCTCAAAAGTGACACACACAAGAAAACAACTCCAAGTGGACTATATATCTAAATATGAAAGATTAAAAAAAAAGGTTTCTAGAAGACAAGGTAAGAGAAAATATTCATGATATTGGGTTAGGCAAAGACTCCTTAAATAGCACACAAAAATAATTAACTATAAAGAAAAAGTTATGTATTGGAAAGATCTATACATCAAAAGACACAATTCAGAGAATTAAAAAGGAAGCTATACAATGAGAGAAGATATTTGTGACACATACAGTTTACAAAGGGCTGTAACTCAGAATATGTTAAATTAAAAACTCCTACAAATCAATAATAAAAAGAGGGATGAACCAATAAAAAAGTAGGCAAGTGACTGAATACTTCACACAAGAGCATGCCCCAAATGGCCAACAATACATGTAAAAATATTCACTCCCATAAGTAACCAGAGGAATGCAAATTAAAATCAATTGAGACTCTACTACACACTTATTGCAATGGCTAAAATTTTAAAGACTGACTATATCAAGTATTGTTGAGATGTGAAGCAAGTACTTCAGGTATGGCTAGTGGGAGTGTAAGCTGGTAAAACCACTTTGGAAAAGTGTTTGGAAGTAGCTACTGAAGCTCAGCATATGCACACCCTCATACTTCCAGATATATACCCAACATAAATCTATGCACACGTGCACCAAAAAACACATAAAAGAATGTTCATAAAGGGACTTCCCTGGTGGTCCCGTGGCTAAGACTCCGAGCTCCCAATGCAGGGGGCCTGGGTTCGATCCCTGGTCAGGGAACTAGATCCCCCCTACCGCAACTAAAGACACTGCATGCTGAAACTAAAGATCTCGCGTGCTGCAACGAAGATCCCACGTGCCGCAACTAAGACCCGGCAGAGCCAAATAAATAAATAAATATTTTTTAAAAAAAGAATGTTCATAGAAGCCTTATTCATAATGTCTCCAAACTGGAAAAGAACCAAAATGTCTATTAGCCATAGACTAGATAAGTAAATTAGGGTATATTTTTATAAGAGGATATCATATAGCAATGAAAATGAATGACAGCTACATGCAACAATGGGGGTTCATCTCATAAACAAAATGTTGAGTCACAGACACAAAAGTTTATAAACTGTATGATTCCATTTTTATAGAGTTGAAAAACAGGCAAAACTAAACCATGGTAGTAAAAACACAGGGTAGTGGTTACCTTTAGGATAAGGGAGGAGTAGTGTTTGGAAGAGGGCACAGGGGTGAAGTGGTGGTTTCTGAGGTATTAGTGATGCATTATCTTTCCAACATTTTTATTTTGAAATTTTCAAACCTACCAAAAAGTTAAAAGAATACCCATCAACCATTCACCTAGATACCATATTTGCTTCTATCCTCTCTCTCTCTCTCTCTTTCTCTTTCTTAGATAGATAGATATTTGGATAGGTAGATGATAGACAGATAGATAGATGGATGATAGATAGAGTCTCTTTTTGGGATATTGATAATGTTTTATTCATTGTTCTAGATGGTAAACATGAGTGTGTTCATTTTGTGATGACTGCATTGCGCTGAACACTTATCATTTTTGTACTCTTTCTGAATGCGTTATTCTTCAAGTTAAAAAAAAAATCTGATTTAAGCAACCTGTGTGAAAATGCCCTTGAAAACAATTCATTGAACACAACATATTACTCAAACAGTACAGCCTAATGATTTGCTGTTGTCTTGGCAGCATTTAGGAAAAACTACACCATAATTTTGGATCCATTTATTGAACTGAAATACTTTAGTGTAGTAATAAGGCTTAGATTAAAATCACAGTGTCATAGCCTCACCTGCTGGTTGTTTTCCATAGCCATATTTTATACCTGCCTCTGTATTATATGGAGATCAAAAGTTTCCCCATGCTTGCTGCTTTTAAGATGTATGTAGGACAGGACTGCTTCGGTTACAGAGTGAGACACAGGGCAGGGCTTTAAGGGGTTGGTGGCAGTCTGGGGTAGATATCAAACGGTCATATCAGTTAAGTGACTACATAAAACACAGTTCCGACCCTCAAACAAATGGTTAAACAAGCTAGCTAAAGAAAGAACGTAATATTTTCCCAAGCTTAGGTGAAAGTTGGAATGTCTGGCCTGGGGATGAAAGAGAGACACGATTATCAACATTTTTTCCTTGCATTGCTTATCAGGAGGAATGAATCAACAACATGGCACAACAGCACGAGCCCTCAGCTTAGAGGAAAATGACTTACATCCCACCTTCTACTCCACAGTCAGTGATCTGAGGTAAATCAAAACATCTTGGAGCCTCAGTTTCCACAGCTGAGGATAACCATATATGCTATTCAGACCCTTCACGGGACATTGCAAGAATCAAATGGGGTAACAGATGGGAAAAGGTTTTAGAAAGTACTATACAAACACATGGGACTACCTGTGAATTTCCTACTTGCACAACCATAGGCCTTCTATTCCAACAACCATGGCTTTGTAGAAGTACCACGGGACCAGGTCTCATCAGATCTAGTTTTCTAGGCCAGTTTTAGCCACCTTACCAAAATTACTTTCCCCTTTGGACTTCCGTTTTCTTATCTATAAGGTGAAAACTTTGGGTTGGATAATCTCTAAGATGCTTTCTTCCTCTTACATCTCATGATTTTATCTCTTCACACTTGAGTAAACCCATTTCTGTAGTCTTATTAGCTGACTGTAGATACCAGACTGATGACACATTAAAGAAGTGTGCTATCAGAGGTAAGTTAAAGGGCAAGGTTTCAATCCTAGGGTCTTTGGAGGAGAAGACCCGATCCCGTGAATGATAAGAGCAGAAAATGAACACTGAAGAAAGGTAAGAATTATCTGGTTTACGGCATGTTGAATCTATTTGCTTAAATAGAACTCAAATGCAAAATTCCTGTGCCGAGTGAGGTAGTGTTGACTGAACAGTGCTGATATAGGAGATGCTCTTGAAGTGTCCAGTGTGCATGTGTGTTTCAGTCGCGTGCACTTGAAATTGAGTATTTGTCTGTGTTTGTAAGAGACACTGTGAGTCAGCTTTCAGTATACTTCTAGAGTGTGTGAATTAGTATTATATATTGGTAATATATGCAATTGATTCAAAATTTTTTGGCTGCTCTATTCGGGGGAAATGTGTTAAAAATAAATTAAGACCTATATACCAGCCAAAAAAAAAAAAAAACCCAAGAAACTCTTCGTTTTGAATATTGAGAATAAACTTACAAGAGAAATTTAATGTTCATGATGTATTAGATTCATGTGTACTACCTAAAGCTTGAAAGCAGAAGCCAAAGTGTTAAGCATACTCAGAAGCATGTGTTCTGGGTATGAGAAAAACAATCCAAAGGGCAGGAACGGAGACGCAGAGGTAGAGACCGGACATGTGGACACGGGGGAAGGGGGGGTGGGACGAACTGGGAGATGAGGATTGACCTCTATACACTACCACGTGTCAAATAGCTAGCTAGTGGGAACCTGCTGTACAGCACAGGGAGATCAGCTCGGTGCTCTGTGACCACCTAGATGGGCGGGATGGGGGGCAGGCAGGGAGGTCCAAGAGGGAGGGGATATAGGTATACATATAGCTTTGGAAAATATTACATTCTCTCTTTAGCTAGCTTGTTTAACCATTTGTTTGCGGGTCAGAACTGTGTTTTATGTAGTCACTTAACTGATATGACCGTTTGATATCTACCCCAGACTGCCACCAACCCCTTAAAACCCTGCCCTGTATCTCACTCTGTAACCTAAACAGTCCTGTCCTACATACATCTTAAAAGCAGCAAGCCTCACTGTAGAGCAGAAACTAATACAACACTGTAAAGCAAATATACTCCGATAAAAACATAAATTTAAATAGAGTAGAAAAAAAAAGGGACCGTTTACAATGGGAGACATTAAAAAGTTAGGTAACTAACTCTTCACTATGTCCCTGAGGACAGACCAAAGATTTAAGATCAGAAGAAGCTACTAAGAAAATCTTCCTGGGCTTCCCTGGTGGCGCAGTGGTTGAGAGTCCGCCTGCGGATGCAGGGGACACGGGTTCGTGCCCCGCTCCGGGAAGATCCCACACGCCGCGGAGCGGCTGGGCCCGTGAGCCACGGCCGCCGAGCCTGCCCGTCCGGAGCCTGCGCCCCGCAACGGGAGAGGCCACAGCAGTGAGAGGCCCGCGTACCGCAAAAAAAAAAAAAAAAGAAAAGAAAAAGAAAAAAGAAAATCTTCCTGAGGTGTTAAAACATTGCACATGGACTATCCACAAAAAGGTGGGAGATCTCCTTCCTGAATCAGAAGAGAATAGATTCTTGTTGATGTGGAATGGTTTCAGTTCAGCTCTGCCATGGGAGTAAGTTGAAGGACTGCCCTACAACTGAATAGTTCTTTAAACTGTATTTTATAAATTCTGTAACTATCCGTAAGTATGGCATCTAAAAATAAGACTGATAGCTTGAGGGCTCTTGGTTGTGAAAAACTACTGAAAGTATCACTGACAAGGCCCAACTTTTTTCATTTTCAAAAAGCTAACGGTAACCTTTTTTTTTTAATCCAGTGGATGATGACTTCAGTAAAGACAATTTTGTCAAGAGATTTTTATGGAGACCAGCAGTATATTGAATGATTCCCCTGAGAGAACTCTGTTTACTGCTCCCTTTACAGTGGGTCAAGAGACTCTGCTTTCCAGCACAGGGCTATTTTATAGGCATCTTTCTAAACGGATCTAAAGGCAGACAAGCGGGTCCTAACGTTACAAAGAACTACTCTGAGCTAAGTGAAGGGATTACAGTTGGACGAGTGCTCATAACTGCAATCACTGCTCACACGAAGCATAATATTCCTAGTGCCAAGTCATAAATGTTTTCTCATCTCATCCTATTGGTAGAACTTTCTTATTGGCACCAGGCTTTTCATTATCCTTTACGATTCATGCTCCACACATGGACTAGCATGGCTCTCAACTGGATTAAATCTTAGAGCACCAGAGGTCAAGTAAGATCTTTCTAGACCATTAGCTGTTCTTAATCACTTGAGTTTCTATGTCAAAACACATACTTTGGCATTTGGAGAGTGATCAACTCTTAAGAAAATTAATCTTTTCTAAAGTCTGTACTTAACTTTCCTGACCCTGATATATTTGTATATATAGGAAGCATGGCCACTTGCAAATGCTAATGTCTCAGCCAGGGAAATTAATTGACAAAAAACTGGAGAAAAGGCCCTGCAAATGAAAGTCTGTGATTATATACTACATCTGTAACTGCACTACCTGTATCAGTTTATACCCCACATTCCTCATACAGTGGTAAACTAAGCCTTGTCCGATGCACTCTGTGCCTAAAAAGAAGAAAGAAGAGAACAAAGGCTGAATAAGAGCAAGGGGTTCAGATGTAAATCCAAAGGCCACCATCCTCAGACTGACAGAGCAAGTGACTAGTAGTGGATGTGAGAACCCTCTGTTGGTTTCTTTGGAAATCTGCAGTATAATTATTCTTTGAACTTATATGTATAAGATAAAACATCAGAATACTGAGGAGAAAGATACAATATTTGGGGGTTATTTCCATTGGGATTCTATCTAGTTTTTGGCTTTGTAAGATCTGTTGGAATGAAAAGCTAACTTTGAAATCTTTCCTTTATGTGAGAGAAAAAGAAAGATAGTAGATGTTGGTACCCTAAGGTCAGTGGTGGGTTTCACAGCAGTCAGTCACAGATCCCTGCTTAATGGGTTTGAGTTATCCTCACAAAGTGCATATTATGAACACAGACACCTGATTGGTTTGTACTGCCTCTCAACAGGGTCATGGCAGATGGAAAATCTAAAGTACAAGTTCTTTTCTGGTCACCATTTGATGACCAGCGTGGATTCGGCCAAGATTGGGTGTAGCACTGAAGTGGCGGGTGTATATGTACATGAGCATAGATATGAGTTCGATGGTCCTACTGTCCTGGAGCACACAGTGGAATACGTGGTTTCTGGGAGCCGCTACCTTTCAATGCCACAAAAACACTGGGTTACAGCCCAATGACTGAGTGGCTCAAGTTGGCTGGGTGGCTCAAGTGATCTAGAGACTCATCCAACTGTGAGACAGAACTGATCATAGCACAAATGCACCCCTAACTGAGAGCCATGTCCTCTGCTCCGTTTTGTTTTGTTAGTGTGGGCTAGCACAGGCTTGTCTCTAGGCACTTGAGTGGAATGTACAACTTCTTGTCCTTACATGTAACGGGGAAGACAGCTATGATTCACGTTGAAATGTAAAAGGTACACGCATACCTGTCTACATCCAAGCTTGGGGCAACACTTCTAGGTTTGAGCTCTCACATTTTTGTAAAATAAATGAAAATTTCATGATTACCTACTACTAGTGTGATTTAGAAGCAGCTGGTAGGTCAATATGATACTCTTTTTATGTATTTTAGTACTGAGAAAAAAAGATAAATGCTAGATATACCACTGTTCAAGTTTCCCAGACTATTACAATTCAAACAATACACACACACACACACACACACACACACACACACACACACACACACACACAGTAATAATGTGATGCCATTGCTTGAGACTCAGCTAAGATAACACTAGTCTCTATTTGACTCACTTTTTAATTCTACCTAAGGATGAATGAGAATAATCATTGACCTATATCTACAACATGGTTCTATTTTTTTTTCTAAATGAGTTTGCTAGTGGATCTTACAGCATAAATCTATTTCCCATGAATTAAATGCAAAAATCATGAATGCATATAATGCTTTTAGCTTGAACCAAGTATTTTCATGAATACAGATCCTCTCTGTCCACATAGGAAACCGTATTGGTGAGCAGCGGGTTGGCAATGAGTAAATGCTGCTCAGCAGGTCAGACATGTACAGCTGGAGAAAGATCATGAAATTTAGCTAGTATACTAGAGAAAACACAAATCTGGATAGGAGACGATCCACACTGCAATTTAAAAAATTCTGTATAAGACTTAGAAATCTAGTACGGTACACATGCACACAAGAAAGATAAATATCTACCAAGAGAATTTTAGTAGGCATTGCCTTTGAAGATTTTCTTTCTTTTTTTGGAAAACAAAACACAACAAAACACCTCCTGTTGCCCTGAATGCTAATGATGGAAGACTGTTGCTATGGTGATGCTAATTTCAACACTGTTGCCTGTGGACTTCACATGAACTCGCTGTTTTAACTTCTGCAAATGTCACTTACAAAATGAAAACCCATTAATGATTAGCGAGGGCACAATGTTCCACTTTAATTAGAACAATAAGGAATGCTGATGCACAAAGTACAGGTTTGTGAATTGCTACTGAGTCTACAGTGTGGAAATTAATTACTACCAATGAGGATGTGGTTCTTTTTTTTTTTTTAAGGAAGCTTTATTACATAGAATAGTTGTATTTTGACTTAAAAGGAATTAAAAACTCTCCGTATTTTAATTTGAAGGTTAGAAAACCCCAAAAAGAACATCTCCCAATAGTACATATAAAAACTAACTGTAAAGAGCAAAACAAATTACAAGCAAGGGTCAGATATTTCTAACTGAATAAGAACTGAAGAGAAACCAACTAATTGTTAGTTTCTTAAAAAGGCAGGGGCAATGATGGAGATAAGTTGTTTAAATGCTTAAAAACTACATATCTGAGGAAAGAGCACTGCATATGACAAATATTCTGATGCTGGATACATTCTGATTTATGCGTTCACACAAGGGAATACAGAGAAGACCTAACACAACTGGAAATAGACAAGAGGGAAAAAAATAAGTTATTTTCTCTCTGATGGCAAAAGATTAACTGAGCTTAAAACAAAGATTTTTTTCCACCTGCACAAATTTTGAAGTAAAAGCTAAAGATGAATTGGGAGGGGTGTATTCCGTATTTAAATGTTTCTACATGGTTTGCGACAAAGGTTTCCTTGGATAATTTTATTTTCGACGATCTAAATTGTCATTCTGGGTCATCCTCTAGTCAGTGAAATCATTTTGTGCCACTGATACAACCAATTAAGTACTGGTGGTGTTTTTACCAGATGTATAAAAGGAGCAAAACACATTTTCAATATTAAATAAATCTTCCTATAGAAGTTCCAAACCTCTGGGCTCTGGAAAGGCAAGATGAAGGGGAATGACACCAATACTCTATATATTCTCTAGAGTGATCCTCAGAAAAACCCCCATCATGTTCTGGGTCTTGAGCCAAGCAATATTATAGGGTCTGTATACAATTATCAAATTACCTGTGTTATTGAGGTGAACGTAGAATTTGCTGTGGTCTTACTTGCCTGCCTGATATTAAGCCAAGAGTACTTCACTTGGGAAGATAGCTGACATCTGTCTTCAAAAGGGTAAAGTAAGAACTTAGAGCACCGTTGTATTTTAGTATAAAGTTGCATCGCTCAACAGAAGGTAGGGTACAAAACTGTATAAACAATATCTTCTGTATTTTATTAGGAAATTTAAAAAAAACTGGAAGAAGACACTACCAATATGTTCATAGCTGTTGTCTGGGTTGTTATGGGCGATTCAAAATTTTTTTCTTTACCCTTTTCTGTGTTTTCCACAGTAAACATTTATTATGTTTGTTATAAGAGGGAAAACTTAGAAATATTAATTTTCCAAAATCTTGATAACACTTCGCGTTTCAACTGAGAGATGTAGAGAGCTACAAAGAGGTAGCTCCCATACTGACAGCAAGAAAAAAGTTGGAAAGGTAAATTAATGACTTTTCATCAACTTATCAGAGAAATGAGGTCATAGGACAAACAAACCACCCTGAAATCTGAAGAGAGTCATCTTCAGTAAGACAAAGGGCCTGAACATTTGGATACCTGGGGCAGAAGCCACCAGACGCTATATAAACTGGTAGGGAGATTAAATTCCTGGAGGCCATGTGAGGGTGTGAGAGTGTGAAGCTCCTGGGGCCACAGTCACAGCAGGGTTCCCGACTTTTTGCAGGTTTCTTCCTCTAGGAACTGGACCAGGCTCTCACAGGGAGAGGGCATGGGGAGAATCTGGAGAAAGCCCTCTACCCTGAGTGGTGCTGACTGGGGAAAGGTCACAGCAGCCAGCCACTGTGAACCTGCCCAAACTCTTCTCCCTTAAGGAAGGAAAGGCTTAATCAGCACAGGGAAGGACATCACTTGAGGGCACTGGTGAAACATCATGACAGTTGAGGTAAGGGAATACCACCTAGATCTAGACCCTTCCCATTTCACTTAGGTGAAAAGAGAAAAGAAAGGAAAATAAAGCCTTAATCCGCAGGGGAAAGGGCCTCAGAACCATAGACTGAGAGCAATGGTGGACACTCACTGCAGCCAGAGGAGGGGAATGGGAGGTTGAGGAAGTTCTTCCCCTGGAGGAGGCCACACGCCTAAGATCCAGGCCAACTGTGTATTAATCAGAACATTAGAGAATGCCCCTGCCCCACGCTCCATCACCACACTAACAAGCCTCCAGTAATAAAACAGGGTTACCAGAGGAATTTGAAGGCTCTGGTGCCCAGAGTAACAACGTATCTCAACAATAACCATAGCAACGCTTCAAACACAGTCCACCTCCCAACCAGATTAAGATAAGTCACCACAACAAAAGTCTATTTACCTCAGTATCTACTACTCTATACAAGATATCTGGCTTTCACCCCCCAAAATACAAGGCATGACTTAAAAAAGAAAAATCACAGTCTAAAGAGACAAAGCCATCATCAGAACCAGGCTCAGATATATTTCAGATGCTGCAATTATCAGACAGGAGATTTAAAATAACCATAATCAATACGTTACAAGCACTAATGGAAAAGGAAGACAGTATGCAAAATCAAATAAGTAATTTCAGCAGAGGTGGGAACTGAAGAATGAATCACATGGAAATGCTAGAAATCAAAAACACAGTAACAAAAATAAAGAATGCCTTAAATGGACTCCTCTGTAGATTTGCCACAGTCAAGGAAAGAACCAGTGAACTTGAAGGTAGGGTAATAGAAATTACATAAACTGAAAAGGAAAAAAGTGAAAAAAATTCTTCCGTTTTAATACAAATGTAATAGTTTTCCAGTATGACTTTGGTGTCTAGAAAACAGATATTTGTCAGATTAAATAACTTTGGTGCAATTATGATGATCAAGTATAAAGAACTAAGAATTGAAGAGTTTATTCACAGAAGTAAGCTCTGCTAGGCAATCAAGTTGGTACAAAGCATTTAACGGGCTAGTGACATTCCACTTGCTTATAATGATGTATTTTTAAAATGTTTTAGATTAAGAGTTTTAGGAAATAAAAAAGGTCCAGAATACAAAGTAACAAGAATATTTTCTCCCACTGCCCAGTATTAGTAATGGTTAACACTTGGTCATTGCATAAAGCTTCTGTTTAAACAGAATAAAACAATGAAGATGAAACTCAGGTCCCCTTTGATGGCCCCTCCCTTACGTTACAACTATTATGATAACTTTGATGTATATTTTTCCAGGCTTTAAAATTATTTTATTCTATTGTTTTTAAAAAATTTTGTTTTTTTTAATACTGCAACTGCCCTTCAAAAAGTAAACAGCTTTAAAAATTGTCCTTCCAAAATTTAGCATTAGAATCTCACTCACAACCCATGGTTTCAGTTACCAGTTATATCCCAATGCAATCTAAATCAATAACTTCAACCAAGACCCACCTACTTCTCTTTTGAACTCTAGACACATATTATCTGTCTACCTGGCAGTGCTTCTTGGATGTAACAAATCACCTCAAACTCAAATGTCAACAATCAAATTGCCACCCCAAATCTGGTCTTTGTTCAGCGTTCCCTATCTCACTCTAAAGTATCATCAACTGTCTGTTGCCCAGAATATCTGTCTACCTGGCAGTGCTTCTTGGATGTAACAAATCACCTCAAACTCAAATGTCAACAATCAAATTGCCACCCCAAATCTGGTCTTTGTTCAGCGTTCCCTATCTCACTCTAAAGTATCATCAACTGTCTGTTGCCCAGAAATCAGGTGTGACCCCTCGACATGTTTTTCTTCTTTGCGACCCCTGCCCATGTTATCTATCCTCGAGCCCTAAGGATTTTCACCTCCTAAATTTCTCTCAAATCTCTCTGCTTTTCAACATCTCCAACCCACCATTATCATGGTCCAAGTACCATCATGTCTCACCCGGATTTCATCAGTAAACTTCAAATATTTATATCCATGTGGTCCCCATCCAACTGCATCAGCCAGAGAGCTTTTCAAGTTTTCTCTCCACCCCCTCCAACAATAGTCACACTGTCATTTTAATTCCTTATATTGGACCAGTTCCCTTCTGCTGAAGTGCCTTGACACATTAACTTCCCTCTTTTCAGTGTTAATACAGTAAGTCCCCTACATACAAACCTTCAAGTTGCGAACTTTCAAAGATGCTAACGTGCGTTCGCATGTCCAGTCACATAAGTTAGTTCATGTGTCTGGCGTACATTGTCAAGTGCATGCATCCTCTACAGGTGGTGGTGCTTTTGTGTACTTTACTGTAGGGTACTGTATAGAGCACAGTAGTACAGTATCTTTATTTCAAGCCCAGGATGTCTGGAAGCAAGTGTAAAAGCAGTGGTGATGTTAACTGGTACTGCTAAGAAGCACCAGCTGTTGTACTGTACTACTGTACTTTTCAAGATACTGTATGTAAGATTAAAAATGTTTTCTTTGGGCTTCTCTGGTGGCGCAGTGGTTGAGAGTCCGCCTGCCGGTGCAGGGGACACGGGTTCGCGCCCCGGTCCGGGAGGATCCCGCGTGCCGCGGAGCGGCTGGGCCCGTGGGCCGTGGCCGCTGAGCCTGCGCGTCCGGAGCCTGTGCTCCGCGACGGGAGAGGCCACAATGAGAGGCCCGCATAACGCAAAAAAAAAAAAAAAAAAAAAAAAAAAAAAGTTTCCTTTTTTTTTTTTTTTTTTTTTTTTGTGGTACGCGGGCCTCCCTTCGGCCACGGCCCACGGGCCCAGCCGCTCCGCGGCACGCGGGATCCTCCCGGACCGGGGCGCGAACCCGGTTCCCCTGCACCGGCAGGCGGACGCGCAACCACTGCGCCACCAGGGAAGCACCTTTATTTTTTTTGTGTTTGTTTTTTCTGTATTATTTGTGTGAAAAGTATTATAAACCTATTACAGTACAGTACTATATAGCTGACTGTGTTAGTTGGGTACCTAGTCTAACTTTGTTGGACTTACGAACAAATTGAACTCACGAGCGCGCTCTCGGAACGGAACTCGTTCGTATGTAGGGGACTTACTGTACTTATTCACACTTAGTATATCTCAACTCCATTATCTTCTCTCTGGCTATACTTTGAAGATAGCATGGGTATTACTTACACAAAGCTATCCTCTACATCTAGCACGTACACTATGGTAAATAAAGAATTAGTGAATGAATGAATCAATCAATCAGTCAAGAGCATATCTTTAAATAACTACCTGAGGTTTTTCTTAGGCAAGGAGAATCCAACCATTTCTTTTTTCAAAAATATTTATTTATTTATTTTTGGCTGTGTTGGGTCTTGGTTGCTGTGTTGGGTCTTGGTTGCTGTGCTTGGGCTTTCTCTAGTTGTGGCGAACGGGGGCTACTCTTCATTGTAGTGTGCAGGCTTCTCATTGCAGCGGCTTCTCTAGTTGCAGAGCACGGGCTCTAGGCACGCAAGCTTCAGTAGTTGTGGCTCACGGGCTCTAGAGCGCACACTCAGCAGTTGTGGCTCCCGGGCTCTACAGCGCAGGCTCCGTAGTTGTATCGCACGGGCTTAGTTGCTCCGCGGCACGTGGAATCTTCCCGGACCAGAGCTCGAACCTGTGTCCCCTGCATTGGCAGGCGGATTCTTAGCCACTGCACCGCCAGGGAAGTCCCCAGCCACTTCTTAGATGCATTAAACAACATTTTAACATTTGTGTCAAATTTTGAAAGCAGTAATAAGTAGCAGTTTCTGTTTTTACAAATATAACTGAGGTTAAACAAAATATACTAAGTAAAAAATAACTTCATACTAAATTGGCTAATTATGGGTGAAATTGGCCACTTATGCTTCAACAATGATCAGAGACACCCTCATAAGCTATGCCTCTTTAATGAATAATAACGCATTTTGTAGTTTTATGCTTTCATTTTAGCATTTCAGAACAGTTCACAAATACACCAATTGATCTGCAATGGTACTGTACTCTTATGTTACAGACCAATTCAAGGAAGTAATAGCACAACCGATTTCAAAAGCACAGGGAAAATTCTTGGATGCTTAAGACAACGCTCTCTACTTCTTGCACCTTGTTTATATACGTTTTTATAGTTTTATATAGATCTTTAATATAGAATTAAAATAAAAACAAAGATAATTATTTTAGCTATTTTATTTGAATCTTTTGCAAATTTATTACTCAATTCATTTATTTTGGGGGCAATTTAAAAAATTGTGGTAAAATATACATAACATGAAATTTATCATATTAACCATTTTAAGTGGACAATTCAGTAGCATTAAGTACTTTCACAATTTTGCACAACCATCACTGCTATCCATTTCTAGAACTTTTCATCATTCCATCGTTCCAAACAGAAACCCTGTATCCATTAAACTATAACTCCCCTTTCCTCTTCACCCACTTCCTAAGCAGGCAACCACGAATCTATTTTCTATCTCAATGAATTTGACAATGGTAGGTACCTTATATGAGTGGAATCGTACAATATTTGTCCTTTTCTGTCTGGCTTATTTCACTTAACATAAGGTTTTCAAGGTTCATCCATGTTATAGGATGTATCAGAATCTCATGCCTTTATAAGGCTGAATAAATATTCCATTGTATCTATTATCACATTTTTTTCTCTGGTCATCTGTTGATGGACTTTTGGGCTGTTTCCCACCTTTTGGCTATTCTGAATGGTGCTGCTATGAACACTAGCATACAAGTATCTGTATGAGTTGCTGTTTTCAATTCTGTTGGGTATATACCTAGAAGTGCAATTGGTGGATCACAGGGAAATTCTATGTTTAACTTTCTGAGGACCTACCAAACTGTTTTCCACAGTGACTGCACCATTTTACATTCCGACCAGCAATTTCCAATTTCTCCACATCATCATGAGCACTTTTTGTTTTCCTTTTTGGTTTTTTGTTTGTTTGTTTGTTTTGACAACAGCCATCCTATTGAGTGCAAAGTGGTATCTCATTGTGGTTTTGATTTACATTTCTCTAATGACTAAATGTTGAACATCTTTTCATGGGCTTGATTCCTTTTTGAAGGTTGTTTCCATTCTACTAGAAGCATTAAACGTTTTGAATAATCAGTTTTAAGTCTTGGAAAAAATTTGCCAATTTAAAATATGCTAGAAGAGTTAATAGCAACCACCTGCCTCCCTGGATCATTTTAGGCCCCAAGTCCTATTTGTTCCATGTCTATGTCCTCCACTAGGAGTTCCAGGAGAGCAGGGGCTATGCCTGTACTGCTCATTACTAGATTTCTGGTGTCTAATACAGTATCCGGCACAGTAGCCCCCAGTAAATATAGTTTGGTTAATCAATTTAGCAAATCTACTAATGAACACATCTGCATTGGGCAGAGCAGAAACAGGTTTAACATTGAGAAGTCCTAGGGTTTTCTCTCTCATCCCAATGTATGACATCCCATCCCATGACTCTAAGAACCATACCTAGGTTGATGACTCCAAAAGATATAGCCCTTGGCCTGACTTCTTCCTTGAGCTTCAGATTCATATTTTGCAGCTGCACACTTAGGTATCCAATAGGTGTCTCAAACTTTACATGTTTAAACCCAGGCATTTCCAGGATTTCTATATAGAAGAGTGGCTATCTAGTTGACAAGCTTATTCTCTTGTTCAGATCATATGTTTGCTTGTTGTTGCTGGGGGTAAAGAGTGGCCGGTGGGCATTACTGAGACCAAAGGTTCTCCAAGTCACCCCTTGGTGCTGCCAGTGGTGTCTAAGACAGATCTCCTGTTTTCGCTACCAAACTTGCTGATCTTCAGGTACCTGTTCCAGCCAAAAGCCCAGGAGACATCTGCATTGCCTTCGTCCCCTTACTCCTGACCTCCAGTGCATCAGCAAGAGCTGCTGATTGCTTCCAGTATATATCCCAACCACCCTTCAAGAGCTCCGCTGCTACCATTTTCCAGATCTAATCTACCACCGGTGCTTTCCACACACCTAGCTGGTCTCTCTGTTTCCACTCTGGCCCTTCCTATTTCTTCACCCCTTTTCCACATGTTCCACCAAGTATATTCTCATAGCAGTCAATTATGTCCTGCCAATCTAGTCTGGTCTCAAACTGTACTATAACAAGGCACCAGTGTAAAACATAACAAAGGCAAGACACCTCCATGAAACTTTACTTGGGACATTGAGAAAGATGAGTGTTTGTGTTTCAAAAGTTTTCCTCTTTGGGGTTGCAGAAAAGTGTATTCAGGGCTTAACTTCAAGAGCCTTCTTATTTACAAATCAGATATATTTTCCTATTTGTAACAGAACTGAAAGTAAGGTTTGGCAATAAGTGTACTTTACACTGTGAACATTGAAACAAGCAAACAAAGCGTGCTGTCTGCCAAAATGTTTTTCGTTTTTGTTGTTATTCACGGTTGTATGACTTGAACTATTGTAGAAAGACAATCGGAGGAAGGCCCAGGCACTAGGGCATTTAAAGGATTGTCTTTCTTTGTAAAGGATGCATGAAACTTGGAAATTGGAAAAATACATTTACTGCAATGCTCAAAGTATCAAGAATTGCCCAATTAGCGTTTATTTTAAATTAGTTTTCAAATTTAAAGATAACGGGATTAAATTATACCTTTATAGTTTACAGTATACACTTAAGAGCGGCTTGTATATTTTCTGATTGGTTTATAAGCCGACGTGACACTACTGGGTTCAGGATCACTCCCCTTATTTCCCAGAATAATGAAGTTCAAAGTGCAGTGCAATTATGTAAGGGCATACATGCTCTTTCATAACACCTATAGAATTTATACCTTTAGACACTTGTGCCTAAATATAATCTCATATCGATTTATTATTACATCTCTGCCTTACTTTGGTGTTTTACATCCCAAATTAAATTTCCCACAGAGTTCCTTAGGTGTATTATTAATCTAGACAAGAACAATAATCTACTCACTACAGCCACCACTATTAATAATCTTTGTAATCATTTACCATGCCTCTATTTTTAGTTTGCAATACATACATTTAGGCAAGGAGAAGCAAAAAAGAATCCTCAACGGACAGAGTACTATGAATAAATTCAGTAGAAGTTGGTATAGTCAAGCATGAAACTCTGAATAAAGTTACCATCTTCGAGAATTATATCCAATAATCCTAAGTACACTTTTCTTCACTCTGCTGCTTATAAAACTTGGTGATAAAGGTTTTTGTTCACTACAGAACTAGACGTTATTTGGATTAAAATATTGCTGGTCTGGGATTCATGCTTCCCCAAGCAATATTGATTTGCTGGGGATTATTTCCCCCCACTTTTTATTCAGTGTTTGTAATTTCAAATATTTTGTTTATTTTTTCCCAGTGTTTTACTGAATTAATTCTGCATTTTTTGGGCCACAGCAACTACTGTAAAGGTATGGCTCAAGTTGCCAGATGATATTATTCAGTATTCTTCTGCTTATCCCAGATCCTTCAGATGCAGCTATTTTTATACATTCTATTAGACATCAGGATTTTTAGGTTTTAATTTTAAAGAAACGTTCCACAACTGAGCCTTCTGATATACCCTGAGTTATAGTTACAGTTACAGTCAGATAACTTCTCAGGAAAAATGACTTTGTAGTTTGAACATGTTTTCTCCATCCTTCCATATTAATTTTTTCCAGTTCACAACTCAAAACAAGATTAGTACGCTTTGAATCTACCAGCCGGTATAGAAAGATCAAACTTCTACCTCAACATTGCTTCCTTTCAGCTTATACATCTTCTTCTCAAGCAATGCATTCAAGGACTTGGAATATGATTGGCGATTTTGTTGATGATGAATGAAGCTGAGCAGAGTAAGGAGGACTTTTGCTACTCTGCAGTGCTTACAGTAAAAAGCAATGACTTGGCGGCTGCGCATATGAAATATAAGTTAGATAAACAACTCTAAGTTCCTTGACAATAAAGTCTATTTAAAAAGATATCATGCGATGACTTCCACCCCTACCAAAACAACCACAAACGAAACAAAACTCTATCAACATTGACATTTATGCAACTAATCTATTTTCTAAGTGCTTGATAAATGACATCTAGTATTTATCAGCAAATGGCAAGGACTGGTTGAATATAACTGAATTCCATACTTGAGGTCTTTTCTTCCCCACTGGATGCCACTATGGCTCTGCCGTAATGTCTCTCTTAGATTCTACCACCTACCTCATCCCAACCTCTTTCAAAATCTTTAACTATTAAGACATAAGCTTACATGCACTCACCAAACAACCTTAGCTCCTGAGATAGCCTGTGTGTTTTGACAGAAATAGATTTCGAAGGCATTTTCCTAAGATATCCTCACAATAGTTGTGGCAAAGGAGCTGCTAAAGGAATACGTTCACTTAAAAATGCTTTCTCTAAAACAGCAACTTTCGAAGATTTTCAGTTTATAGACAGTTCAACAAGGCATCCAACCCCATTAAGTATTTCTCTCTGCTCTCAACCAACTGAAACACAGAGAAATGAATGAACTGATGGTTGAAATTGTTTCCAAAATATAGTGTAATCAACTGTAATTCCAGTTAGATTACATAGAATAAAAACATTATATGGAACACCTCTGATCTGTTATTATCTGTTCCTTTATAAGAATGCCTATTAGGATCAGAGCTAAGTTCTCAAGGATGTGTTTAATTCTCAAAATCAAACAAACAAATTTTAAGTATTTATTCTCAATTTCTTACGTCTGAGATAATAAAGTGCTAAGAATGATGCAAAGATGCATAATGCACACGTGTCATCAAGGAGTTTACAGCTTAACCGGGGAGGCAAGTGATCTGAAAATTAACAAAAATATTTCACGAGTTAAACAGCAAAGATGACTTAGGACTTCCAGGTGGTTACAGAGGTCCTTGCTATCTGAAAGAATGATTCTAAGGTAACTTTAAAAAAAATTAAATGTCATTTACATAATTTTCAATATAGAAATGTACGAGTGTTATATCCCTCACTAGTTTTGACCCTGACCTTTTCTTAGACCTGTGATTTCCTAGAACTGGGGACAACATGATAAGGGAAAACACATGGACCCATTCATTCTGCTTTTTCTTTCCTTTTTCTTTCTCTTCATTGCAAAGAGAATTTTTAAATTAAAACAAATACACACTGTGTAAGTATAAAGGGTTGAATTTAGAACTGGACTCACATAAATCACAGATTTTATCTTGTTCTGATCTTTACTAATGATTCAAAGGATTATAGGGAAACACCAGGCACATAAAACATTCTTTGCCTGGAGGAGCCTGAAATAATCAGATACATTGCCCCCAAATATCCCTATTCTTTCACATTATGATATGTTCTGGTTTCTATTAACAGAAAAGTTTTTTAAACATTTATGCATAAACAGTGATATTGAAAGGAAGCCATTTTAGTCTCCAAAGGTTTCCATTTTATAATCTGTTAATGACAAAAACAGGAAAATGCTCACGTGACTATGCCCTGTTTTCCATCCAGTCGTAACTCATAAATCCATAAATTCCAGGTTTATTTACAATAAGTAAAGTAGCCAAACCAGGTATATCCTGCTAAAAGCATTTTATCTATAGGGACTTGCAGGTATCTTTCTGCTAGTTAAATGACATTAAAAAGATTAACAAGAAGGTCTGGGAGGTCATTAGTGTGTTTATAAGGTGGTCTTTTGAGTTGAGGTCATTCTTTCCCCTCAACCCCCAGGGAATGAATCACAGGCCTGCTGTGAATACGCTTTTCTCCTCAACCTCCCTCTCTCCCTCTCCTTCTCCCTGCCCCCTTCTCTCTCTCTCTCTGTGTGTGTGTTTACATACATACATATATATGTATGTATACACACACACATACAGCACATATGTAAAATGTTCACAAGTTTTCTTTAAATTTTAGCTATAAAGATACTTCTACCTTGAACTTTTGCTATAGCTACGCTTGGCCCCTCCTGCTCCATCTAAGAAGCATTCATTCTTCTCTATTTGATGGTTTTTTTGGCAGAAAAGTTTGTAGCACTGATGTAAGTAAGAGTGAGGAAAACTAATCTGGCCTTTTATTTGATAAAGCACTTATATTCATAGCTTAATTCAGGGTAACTCTATACATTCAGATAGACATTTTTCTTAATCTTCAGGAAATACAAGTTATTCTTTCTCCTCAAAAACATATTAATTGCCCAAAGTGGTTTGGTGACTTTAAGTCATTACAAGAGAAAGTGTAAGGAATTCTTCTTTGCCACCACATAGTTACAATAGTAGAAAAAGAGAGAGATCATTCTGCAGTAAGATGAGATTTTTCGACATGTAATACATGGGGTTACCCAATGCTCAAGGTCTAGGGAAGTCATGACTTATGGCTATAGGCCGTATGAGTTTGCCTCGTAAGGCTAGAACCATAGGTCTGGGATTTATGGAAAATATGAAACTTTGTTACCTGAAGGAGGGGAGAGTATCAAATTCAAGGACAAGCTCTAGTGTCAAAAAGGCTGCTGAAGAGCTGCCCTAGTCCACCTGAGCTGACCACGTCTTACCCTTCAAAAAGGCTTGGAATTGGGGATTTGAGGGGAAACACATGCCGCGGCATCTGTTAGGTTGCTGGTCTTGCCATACTCTCATCTTAGCGAAGCCCTGATGGGAAGTGGCAGGATGTGACTCAGAAATCCTCTGCTTTCTCAGCTTCCACAGAGGCAGGCAAGGGCCTACATCAGGGCTGGCCAGGTTTTTGTTTCATTTTATTTTCTGTTGCCCTTTATTGCCAAAAGCAGTAAAGAGAAGCTTAGGTCTCGGCACGAGCACAGTAGCAGAAATAGACTGGGTAGGTAAGCCAAGGGAAGAAACACCAGCAATGTGGGGAAGGACTAATAGGAGAGTACTGGTGATTCCCAAGACAGTGGTCCCACAGCGGAGGACTGGCCACGCTCGGTTACACTAAGAGCCAGTTTTCAACCTGAAAAAGTTGGGAGCAACAGGTAAAAAGTATTATTGTTATTATGATTTTAAATGTCAATTCTCTACCCATTTATTAATTTTTGTTCTCCCAACCCTCAATATCTCCGCTACCAAATGCGTCCCTACCTGCATCCCCGA
This sequence comes from Physeter macrocephalus, assembly GCF_002837175.3. NCBI lineage: Eukaryota > Metazoa > Chordata > Mammalia > Artiodactyla > Physeteridae > Physeter > Physeter macrocephalus. Next base: position 15,185,874 of record NC_041234.1, read on the forward strand.
GAACCCCGTCTAAGCTGGCCCCTGCGCGCCGGGGATAGGCAACTAACTCCCTCCCAGGTGGGGCGCTCCAAGCAACTTTGACCCACTAGGGTGTGCGTGTAGGGGGTAAGGGTAGTGATTGTGGAAGTCCTAGGCGGGGCGTGAGGTGGGCCAAAGCCAACTGAGGTCACAGGGTTGGTGGGAAAAGGCACAGAGTGGGTCACTACTACGGTGACTTGGGAAAGCCACCAGTCTCTCTGAGTCTCAGCTTTTCCTTCTTTATTAGATACTAACTGGTGGTGCTAATCCTCATAAAGGGGAAGATACAGCTAGTCTTATCACTTAACACTTAGTAGGCACACATTAAACTTTGCTTTTCATACGGTCTAGGAGGTTATATGGACCCTAACTACGAGAGACTCCCTTGGTATAAAGCACAAGACCGAGAAGAAGTGACCAAACCAAAAGGAAACAAAACCACAACAGAAAATTCCTTCTAAAACAACAAAGAAGCAAGTTAAAGATTACTCTTGGCACTATCTGACTTGCAATAGCTTTGGGGACCAAGATGGATGTGGATAAGCCGAGAAAGGAAAACAGAAAAAGCAACTGAAAGTTTCAGGGGGAGCAGGGAAGCTTCTCTGTTTCATCCACCGGGGAGTTAACGATATCAAAGAAGATGTGATCATTTGCCGAATGCTGACAGTGGGCTAAGCCTCATATAGGACCTGTTCTTCGGAGCTTTACAGACTGCTGAAAGCAGAGATCGGTTTGTTTTTCTTTTTCTATCTTGTGCAAGGATTTAAAATTTTTGCAATGTGACGGCACTGATTTATACAACGCACTCAGACCACCTAGAGGGGTGGGATAGGGAGGGTGGGAGGGAGGGAGACGCAAGAGGGAAGAGAGATGGGAACATGTGTATATGGATAACTGATTCACTTTGTTGTAAAGCAGAAACTAACACACCATCGTAAAGCAGTTATACTCCAATAAAGATGTTAAAAAGATAAAAATAAATAAAAGTTAAAAAAAAAAGAAAGAAAGAAAGAAATACGTGTGCGCGCGCTAACGATCTTCCAGAAAGAAGCATCTAATTCCTTCTCCCTACCCTCTACCCTCCCCCACCCTATCCTCTGAAATGAGGGAGGGGAAGACTGAATGGGATTTGGAGTTTTCCCACTGAGAAAGGGACATTTTCTGCAACCAGGTCAGTGTTCAAAGGACTAATGCTCTAAGGAAATTATCCAAAGGGGTGAGGCAGTTCAGGGTTATTAAGTTATTTTCAAATGCTGTCTGGGTTGCTGCTGACCTTTGTGAAGGCAACAGGATGCTGCTTCCCAGGGGGGTAGGATGAGAAGCAATTAGAGGAGCCTAGGAGAGGCTCAGGAATGTTTGGGAATTTACAGACACCCAAAGTTATATGGGAACGCCTAGAATGAAAATAAACTAATTTGATCAAGGGCATATTTGTGTTCTAGAAAATATTCTAAACATGTAGCTAATACTGGATATATCTGTAAGAGTGTTTTCTTAAAGACCCAACACTCATTAGACGTCAATTAGGCTTCAGTTCAATTGCAGAGAAGAGAAGTGAAGTGAATTCATATTCCTTGTATGCCAGAAAGGAGAATGGGTGTGACGTTAAGTATTCCGAGTCAGAATATGATAAAGCTGGGTTTCAAATGAAGGTTTATTTGAGGGCACAGCCCATGTTCTTCTCTACCACATGACTATGGAAGAATGGACAATGCTTAACAAAGTTAGAAAAAGAAAATGAAGCAATAGCTGAAATAACTCACTCCTCTTTTTTGGGGAAGCAGACCTAAATATATTTTATGAACACTCTCACATTCCAAAAAGTGCCACAAATGAAGCAGAGGGAATACTACAGATGCGTAATATATCAGAATTTTTGGCAGGTACACAGCATTATAGTTTAGCTGCAGCATATATGTGTATATGTACATATGCTGCCACCTTCAAGCGTTACGTATAACACAGAATGTTACAAAAAATTTTTCTGTAAAATAAAAACTTATCAATATCATTCTCTTAAGACTCAGTGGCCACTATATCCCAGCCCCAAAAGTAAATCCTGTATACAAATACTTAGTGAAACACACTGGTTCATCAGTTTAAAGCTCTACTGACCACTGCAAAATCAGAAGTATCATGAGTGGCATTTAGGAAAAAGAAAAAGACCCCAGCTCTACTGAAACAAAGAAAGCCAGAGCTCAGAATGATCTGAGTCATTATCTAGTTCTACTTCCTTACTGCTGGTGGGAAAACTCAGTCCCAGGTGGGCTGAATTATACTCCAAATCATACTGTTAGATAAAGACAGAACAGAATCTAGACCTCAGGATGTGGTATGCACCAGTCAGACACTCAGGCTAAGGATGGTCTCCTAGGCACCAAGTATAGGAGACATGAGAAACTCTGTAAAAGACTAAGCATACTTTCTGATATTAAAGTTGATATCTACAGGATATGAGAGACACACTTGGGTGGTAGATCTAAATGGACACACAAACACCTGAAGATTTTCTGAAAGTAAAAGGAGTCGGGAAACTGTAAAGCATGTGGAATTGCTAGTATGTGTTCATTCATTCATTCAAGTATCTACTGAGCACATGCTATCTGTGAAGTACTATGCTAGAAAAAGAGATACAGCAGCTATCCTCATGAAGTCCATTATTTCAGTCAAGGTTATATGTACCAGCTTATGAAACTATAAAGAAGGCTGTGAGAATTTTTTGTCAACTTTATGAGACACAGAAGATACTAACATCTACGTCTACCAACGAGGTCTACAAAACCAAAGGCCAGAATCAGCACCCCGTATAACACTATGGCCTCTCCTTCACTCTCTTTCAGTTAATATCTTAAACTGAGTTGTTTTCATGATTATATCATCAACTATGCGTTACTGACCATTCCTTCGTTGTGGCTCCAGAGCTTAATGAGACTCAGCTACTGTGACCTTTGGAACCATCAAACTGTGGAGGAGAAAGCACAGCAGAGAAGACTGACCTCTGGGTTATCTTTGTGTACAAAGCCTTTTGAAGAGTCAGAGCACCAGGCTTCTGGCAGCAATTTCACAAATTTAATTACCCAGAGATACTCACCAGTATCCTCAAAGACTGACAGCTGAAATTAGACAGCTGATTCTCTATTACATCCGCTTCCTATTATCAATGGTGCTAAACAGCTAAGTAAAAAGTTTAATGTTATTTGTCCTTCCCATCTTGATAAGATCGATGATGCAATAAGACTCCTCAAGGGCAATATGAAGATTCGTTTTCATTCCTCTGGAAAACTGTTATAAATAATTTCTGTTTCAAAGTCAACATTCATAAAATCAGGGAACATCAGGACTGGAAATAACCTGTGATATCATGTGATTCAGCCCCCTTAGATGACAGATGGAGAAACTGAGGCTCAGAGAATATAAGTAATTCATCTTTGGTCAAACAGCTAGTTAACAGCAAAGTTGCAACCAGACTTCAAGTCTTCTGTTGCTTGGTCAATTTACTATTTCTGCTATTTCATGTGGTCTTATCAGCTGCTAAAAGGTATATTTTTGTTTTTATATTTTACGGAAGCATCTGGGATTATGGATGTGAAATGATAATGTAAAACCCACAGTCCAGGCTCCCCTAGTGAACGCTATTTTTTTAAACAACTTTATTGGCGTATAATTGCTTTACAATGGTGTGTTAGTTTCTGCTTTATAACAAAGTGAATCAGTTATACATATACATATGTTCCCATATCTCTTCCCTCTTGCGTCTCCCTCCCTCCCACCCTCCCTATCCCACCCCTCTAGGTGGTCACAAAGCACCGAGCTGATCTCCCTGTGCTATGCGGCTGCTTCCCACTAGCTATCTATTTTACATTTGGTAGTGTATGTATGTCCATGTCACTCTCTCACTTCGTCCCAGCCTACCCTTCCCCCTCCCCGTGTCCTTAAGTCCATTTAAAAGGTATATTTTTAAGGAAAATATACATGTGAAGGATCTTACCAGAAACAGCACAAAATTATGTTCTGAGAAAAACTATGAAAACCTCTGCCAATCTCAACCAATGTTCAACTGAACGTCAGAAGACTAGAATCATTCCTAGAACAGTGAGGTATCAGGAATGAGACATGGGGGAATGTTTTCTAAGCTGGATATCATAATCTGGTGTTCTTTATAGTAAGAGCCCACCTCATTCTCAGAAGGTGTTTCCACTGCAAACTAGCCAACACAGATATTTAGCACGTTGATTTGCCGTTAAAGCTGAGATACAGCTAACTACTGCTTCCTCTCTATATAAATATAGGTACAGAAATAGTAGTCAATAATTCAGAGGAACAAATAAACTAATCTAAAACTTGAATCAGAACAACTCCTGGCACAAATAATAGGGAGCTGGAGCAAGAATGAGGGCAAGATATGCTTTAAATATGGGAGGGAGTTGGAATCTGAAAAACCGTCCAGAAAATAGAAATAGAGGCAATATGGTATGGAGGGAGGTGGTGTCAAAACTCAGATGCAGGGACTTCCCTGGTGGCGCATCTGCCTGCCCAGGCAGGGGACACAGGTTCGAGCCCTGGTCCAGGAAGACCCCGCATGCCACGGAGAAACTAAGCCTGTGCGCCACAACTACTGAGCCTGCACTCTAGAGCCCGCGAGCCACAACTACTGAGCCCATGTGCCACAACTACTGAAGTCCGAGCACCTAGAGCCCATGCTCCGCAACAAGAGAAGCCATCGCAATGAGGAGCCCCTGCTCGCCACAACTAGAGAGAGCCCACACACAGCAACAGACCCAATGCAGTCAAAAACAAACCAACAAACAACTCAGATGCTACTGGAGTTAGAGAGCAAGGGTACTCAAACCGAGAGCAAGACTCATCACTTTAACCGTGAATAGAACAACAGGATACAAGAAGACACAAACACCAAAAGGTAAGTGTAGGTGGATAGCCATAATTTCGTGCAGAGAGTCAAATACTTGTACCAGTAGAGCCAGAGGGATGGTAGTCATAAGAATATGGGAGAGTCAGAACTCCATCCAGCAAATCTGGCAGCAGACACGGCAATAGTAATAAGAAATGTTGACTGAAGCGACAGTCAGCTTCAGCCAGGGAGGTTTTATTATATACCTCATTTTGCTAAGCAGAAACTATCAGAAAGTTGCGAGCAACTCAGATGTAACAGGTGGCTGTAGAAACATGCCTGGGATTGAGAACGGAGAGAAGGGTAGATCAAGGTCACTAGACAGCTACAGCAATGTGTACAACAATCAAAATAACCGGCAGGAAAAGACAGACACTTCTTTTGACATGAGTTGTTCTTGAGCATTGCATGTAAAAAAGAGCTGAAGAGTTAGCATGTTCCCCAGAACCCCATTTTCCCCTCTTTTGTGAAGTACTTCAGAAATATTTAGGAAGGCAACCTGATGAAATGCATTGCTGGCGACTGAGTCAGCAGGTTTACTCCCAAGTTTCATGAGTGAATGCCGCCCAATATTTAGCAACTGCAGCCTCTTTGAAGGAGGAAACGACCAGCTTGCCTAAAAATCAAATCCTTCCTAAGAGTCAGCTGGCAGAAATATAAGGTCAAACACTTGATCTGGTATTACAGAAAAGTAGCCACAAACCAACCTTCAGCTAGAACTAATATATGTAGAACAGGTTATGACCTCAATTAGTTTGTCCATTTCTGCACAAATGGGAGACAGCGAATAGCATTTACTTTCTTCATGACTGAGTGGAGACTAGAGACGATGCTAACAAATTTAATAACCAATACTTGGGCCATTCCAGTCACGACGTCCCAAGGAAGATACAACAGAGCTGGAAAAGATCCATGGAAAAACAACTAAGATGATCAAGGGGACTGCTTATCTTTCATTCAAGGACAGACTAAAAACCTAAAACGGATTAGAATTTCTCAGACTGGGAAGATGAAAATAAAAAGGAGTTAGTGAGGGGATGTGAGATTAAAGTCGACTCTGGGTAAATATAATTGTATTCAGTGAATTTCATAGCACTTAATTGGGGCTGTCCCTTGAGGTTAAAGGATGTAGATTAAAGAGAAACTGAAATACATCTTTATTTGTTTACAGAGAAATCAGTAAGTTTATAGAACTTACTACTGCTAAGACAAGACTGAAGCGGAGAATGGGGAAAGTTTAAGAAACCACTGGATATACTCAATGCCAATTGATTTAACAGTGCATTACTAAGAAATGGTCACGATGCATCCTTATTTTTTTGAAATGAAAATTACTAGGTTGACTGACAACACAGCCGTTGGTGCCTACCTCTGGGACAGAGTTCTCGGCTAGCTGCCCTGTTGCTCTGACCCAGGGTGCTGTTTCTTACGCTCTTATTATGTCATCTATGCAAAAAAACATACTGCATGCAAGTTTGGGATTCCTAAATTCTTTTGACAGTCCAGAACACAGAAGAATAATTTTCTAACTCATTAAGAAAGGAAGAGAGTCCCAGCTCTTGGCTCCGCTTGGTTTACCCATATGGGAGTATGCAACATAGAAAGGTGAAAGAAATCCTAACAGAATGCAGCAGCTGGTTAAAGGCTATTATACTGAAAATTTCATGAGTCTGACAGTAGGCCAAAAGACTACAAAATGGCAGAGAATGGAAAAGGCGGTTGTAACAGGTTGACCATTGTTGGTGATTATTTTTTCAGTGGCAATGAAAGCTGTAATCAAATAACCTGAAAGAGATGCTGGCAGGGGTAGGAAAGCCACAAGGGAGAGGGAAAATGAAGACTGTAACAATGATGTATGCTATGGACTAATAAACTAGACAAACATGTAGTCTGAAGTTTCTTAGCATCATATGAAAAGCTGGTGTCACGATGCAGGCATAAACACTATCTGATTTGCAATCTAGAGGAGAAGACGCTGTTAATGACTTACAACCTCAAGGATGAATGCACAACTCAACAACTAACTGGAACTGTGCTACTGGTATAGAAACCTCTTGTTATGTAGATGATCAGTTTGTCTCAGCATTAAAAAGGAAACATTATAAAGCATTAAAAAATATCCAGAGGGCTTCCCTGGTGGCGCAGCGGTTGAGAGCCCGCCTGCCGATGCAGGGGACGCGGGTTCGTGCCCCGGTCCGGGAAGATCCCACGTGCCGCGGCGCGGCTGGGCCCGTGAGCCATGGCCGCTGAGCCTGCGCGTCCGGAGCCTGTGCTCCGCAACGGGAGAGGCCATAGCAGTGAGAGGCCTGCGTACCACAAAAAAATATATATATATCCAGAGAAAACACTTGCCTTTGCAGCTGGAAATGTGTGGTTAAAACCTCTTGAATGGAAGTCAGGACAAATAAGAAAGAGGACGAATGGGGACTGGTTGAAATAACGTCATTATCAACTTACTATTATTGTTATTTGTGGACTAATAAGGCATCTCAAATTACGAATGGCATCTGCAAGTGCATGAAGTCCGCTGGACCTTGTACATCAAAGTCATTTAGTGTAAACAGACTATTTTAGACAATAGTAACGTGTAATAATAAATCACAAAGGACATTAATAATGTTTCCTGAAAATGTAAATTTCTTGAACATGCGTTCTCCCTATAATATGGCTTATCATTTTAGGGGTATATTTGAGAAACTGTACAATCTCTAATTTCAAGTAGATTATAATAGTACAGAGAACTGATCTCTGTAAAGTTTCAGGGACATCTTTGAGAAATTAGGTAATCCTTCATTCCAAGGAACTGATCACTTCAGAGGCTTTTAAGGTCTCCATACTTACCTTTCTACTAATTTTCCTGTCTACTGTTCTCTGTTTCTTACCATTAAACTAGGAAGAATAATAGTCCTAAATTAAACACCAAGATTTAAGCTCTTTAAATGGGTATCTGGAGAAACCGGAGTGGGTTGAGTGGGCATATCTGAAGCTAATTCACAGTGGAAAAATAGAATTCCTATGTGTTTTTTTAAACTGAGAATTTATATTGTGTTAATAATGAAAATAAAGAATTTTTAAAATAAAGATAAACTTCTTGAAAAAGAAAGCTGCTATCTTCAAGTTTTTGAATTTGGACAAGACCACGGAATGAGCCACACTCATTGATTCCTACAGCTACAAAGGAACTTAGATATCATCTAGTCCAACTCCTTATTTTATAGATAAGAAACCAAGGTTTGTACAGCATAAGTGACTTGCCCAAGGCCATACAATCAACTAATCACAGAGCCCCCAAAGTCTAGGTTTCTTATTCCCAGATCTGTGACCCTACCAAAACTGCCACCATGATCTTCAAGTCGGTGAAAGAGCACTGGACAAAGAGGAGGACAAACAGAGAGCAGCTGTTCTCTGATCCCATCAAGGAGCAGTAAGAAACCAGTACACAGGGAGGAATTACAGCTTGTCTGGAATTTGTCTTCTTTTTATTTTTTGGACCGAATTCATTTTCACTGCTTCACAGAACTGTACTGGGATCTTTTGTAGTAGGTGTAACACCAGGGAGAAGGTACATATTTAGGGAAAAGACAGTGGGACGATGGGGGCACTCTAGGAATCCTGTGTGAGACACTTAATGAGCCCTAAACAGGTAATAATTTGGAGAATGATGGCTTAAAGATGTCTGGATTCTCAGGTGATACGAAAATCTTGGCTACAAAAGGAGCCATTCTTTTAGCTCACAAAGGAAATGGATAAAGTGAGAGTTTTATAAATGGGTTGAAAAAGTAGCAGGTCTCAAACATCTTAGTCAGAAATGGAAATGTGTAATGACGAAGACACTGATATAGAAGATGACTGGGAAGAATTTGAACAAAATGGTTCCACGAAATATATAGTGGATGTAAAGCAATATAGTGCATGTCCAAATCAATATATTATTTAAGAAAATGGGTGATTTTAAATAGGTATTAAAACATGTACTTTAGAGGGACTAAATATATACAAAAAAAATAATAAAATAAAATTAAAAATAAGAAAACTAAAAAGCAGGATCAAAACATTGAAGGAGGGATTCCCTGGTGACGCAGTGGTTGAGAGTCCGCCTGCCGATGCGGGGGACACGGGTTCGCGCCCCGGTCCGGGAAGATCCCACGTGCCACGGAGCGGCTGGGCCCGTGAGCCATGGCCGCTGGGCCTGCGCGTCCGGAGCCTGTGCTCCGCAACGGGAGAGGCCACAGCAGTGAGAGGCCCGCGTACCGCAAAAAAAAAAAAAAAAAAAGAAAAAAAAAACACTGAAGGAGAATTTTTAAAGTTAAGAGATACCTTGTCTGTATAATTTAATAAGACAACCTTTCCTAAAGGATGTATCTCTCTTTGAAGAGCCAAAAAAGTTCCCTCACCCCCATTCTTCTGAGTTAACAAAATTGAGGCATGAAATCAAATTTCTTGAGAACTGTAGTAATGAAGATCTAGGAATGCTGTTATTGCTTTAGAACTGAATTATGAAGAATGGATGGGCAGTGGAAGAATAAAAACAGACTTGATGAATGGAAAAACATTTAATATTCTTAGACTATGGCAGAAGCAAGTTCAAAGACTTAAGTTGGTACTGGAGACTACTTCATGAATCCAATTAATTTAAATTGTTGTTGAGGTGGCCGATAGAAACTTAAATTTAAGCTGGACTCAATTGTACAACTGATGAGAAACTGTTAAGGTATCATAGTAACTCAACATCCTCTCTCCTCTTTCTTCCATGGCGACCCAATGTATCATAATTTGTAACTCATGCAGCATCTTGCAGAAGGTGCTTCTAAGAACCTATATTCCTTTGACTGACAAAAATGACCCCCTGAAAACAGTATCATTTTTGTTGTTGCTATGTGAAAAATGCTGAGTGCTACGTATCAAGAATGAACACCTCAGCTCCACAAATCCAGAACTGCTACTGACTGCCTTTTGGGTACATCAAGTATTTATTCGCCTAAAACAGTTTGGGTACAGATAGCTGCAGACATCTTCCATCTTTGTCTAAAGAAGAAGTGTGGGAAAACTCCTAAATAAATAAAATTGTTCTTGTAAATATTCATTGCCACTATCCATAATATTAGCAGCAGCTCTCCGTTCTATTATGAAAAATCCACACCAGCTCCAATCACAAAACACAGCGTATATGCTGCCTTAAATGGATTTTTCCTAAAGGCGACTCCCTGTAGCATCAGCAAGTTTTCAGTGGTAATTTTAGCATGAGTTACCTATCCAAGCTTCCTCGGGGAAGAAAGAACTAGGTATTGTAGGCCAGGCTAACGTAGAGCTTTAAAAATACATTCCTCTGTGAATATACATATTAGCCACAATAAATGCTTTTTTAAGAACATGATGCTTTCAACTTACTTGATATAGTAGGGCACTTTGTTTGGTGAGATGGCTCTCTCCCAGGGACCCTGGACAGAAGCTGAAAAAGGGGGGGAAAAAAGGCAAGAGGTCAAGTTCACGCAAACAAGAAAGACAACATTAATCTCCAGAATTACAATTTTACACTGATATATTGCTCTGTTTGTTCAGTTGCCCATGAAGACAGGACGGATTAACCTGCTGTTCTCATCCTAATCTAAGTAAAACTGAACTCATTCAGGCACAAAGATAAATGCAAAGAAAAAAAAAATTCCACCGCTAAACCTATAGAGCAGGTAAGAAACTGAGAGAGTAAACTGATGGGTTTTCTCTTATGTGTCTCCATTGGGTGCTTTTCTTATAATACTTCCTGTTGCTGTTTCTCAATATCTTTTACTGTTTGACTGACTGGGTTCTTATTAGTTTAGCGGCTGAAACATCCCTCTGTGATATATTTACATTCTAAGTTATTGAAGCTAAAGTACTCCACTTATCACTCTGATATGCTTGTTTTTCTCTTTATTTGGTTTAAACAGAATCCAATTTCATTTACCGATTACATGTTTAATTGGTGCCTCAAAAATGTCAGCTGACCAGCATGATCTTATTAGAAAAGATAACCAAAAGTGAGAGAATGGCACCCGATACCAGAGGGTAATAAAACTTTGGTGATGAGTGATGAATCCTATAGGTGAAATTAAATTTCCCATACTGGGAATTTGTTCTATAACGACTTTATTGTGTATCAGTCAAATCAGTCATCTTTAAACTGTGTTTTAAATGCTTAAGCTGTAGGGGTTTTTTTCTTTCCCAGAGTTGAAATACATTTTATATACGGTTTAATATGATGGCGTTTTTTTGTTTCTTTAAGACAAAATAATGTTAGTAGACACTATACCATTTCCTTAACAATAAAATCTTCCTCCTGAACAGAGTTTTAAGCAACTGGAGTTTCTGAGACACAGAATAGCATCAAGAATATAAATATAAGAAGCATTCTTATTAACACCTAGCAATTTTATGTGTATGTCCCTTCTTCCCTGAATTTTCATCCTGCTTATAATTTGAAACACAGCTGATGTTGACCATTGTTTCCTCCTATGAAAAGCTCCCTTCTAAATTAGTCTCACAGTAAATTCACTCCATAGTGTATTGAGACGTAAGAAAACATCAAAGCTAATATATCCTTGACTACACTGCATAATATGAAAGAAAAGCTTCTAATAAAACTTTGCCCACTGCCAGACAATTTAAGGGTAATGAAACTATAGATTCTTTGTTTTATACAGAGTAATAGAGGGATCGAATCACCCAACCTTCAACCAGACATGCTGCTTTGTACCTTGGCGATATGTCATTTAAAAGATATAGAACATGAATTTGTATTTAGCTACCTAATTGCACCTTTTCATTTTGGCAGATGGATTTTTAATATGGAGAAAAAAGACATTTATCTGCTGTTTCGAAGAGTCCCTTGCCTTCAAACTCTCTCTGTCCTTCTTTTCCTATTCTTGTCTCCTGTGCCTCTGTCATTCTCTGCCCAACTCTCCTCTTGTCCGTTTTTCTTCTCTAGGACACAGCTCTCTAGACCAGATTAGTTCACAGAGTTAATAAGAGCTGATTTGAGGACTTAGGCTGAACTCTCTGAACTGCCTGGCAGAGTCTGATGTTATGGAAACCTAAAAACCCAAGCCCTCCGTAGCATGAAACATGGTGGAGAGCCAGAAATCATAGCTCCTGGTTGCTCAGCGTGCCCGCTTCCTAAAATCACGGCATCACAGAAGGAAGAAGAGAACTCCAGAGAGCATTTGGTCCGGTTCTCACTGGCTGTACTGCCAAGTCTATGAATGTCTAAACTGAGAAAGAATGCTTATCCTTTTCTTAAAGGTCACTATGGGCTGAGCCCCACCATTTCTCTCATTATCCTTCTCCAGTTCTTTATCATTCTAATGGTCCAGAAAGCCTTTCTGATTTGTAGGATGTTGAGTATGTCCTCTGGTAGCAGAAGAGTCTGTTCGTATTTCCTCTATTACGCCTAGGCATCTCTCAGAGAGAAGTGGTCTACTGGCTGCCTGGTTGGCCCGGGGGGCCTCCGCCTGAGTGAAACAACCTTCAAGCAGAAAATCTAGCAAGATATAGAAGAAAAGTGATGATGCTGCGCTGAGCTCATGGCCAGACCTGTAGGTATCTATACTTGACTTTGCATTGTTAAACATTAAAAGGAAAAAAAAATTCCCCGCAAAATGCCAGAGAAGTAGTCAGAATAGGCTTGAACTGAAGAGCTGAATGGATTTAATTTTAAAAATTCCAAAAACTAAGTTCCAGATCAATATGAAATTTTAAGCTTTTGTAACTGGAGTTCTTGTTAATTTTTATGGAGTATATAAATTGTATATGAAAATTGTTAATTTTTTTACTTTCTAAAATAAAAGCCTTCTGCCTTTATGTGTAGCTATTAAACAGATCCGATAGTGAGATTCAGTGAATTTTTTGTGCTGAAAGAGGTTTCTCCCCCTTTGAGTCACAGTTTATAAATGCACCTAAGCAACTGCTTTGCAGTCATCGTTTGAAGGTCTGAAAGTTTACACTGAAAAATGTCCTTGAAGCAACAAGAAAAGAAAAATAACCACAGCCTTCCCCCAGTCCTCCCCTGCCCCATCACTACCACAGACACACACACTGGAGCTACTTGCTTTAGAAATGACACACAACCGGACGATGGTTCTATGCGACTGGAATCAGTGCTCCTTCTCAGGAGACTGTTAAATGGTTGTTGGGCAAATTCGCTTGGGGCTGCCAGATGATTCTGGTCTTGCATATATTCAAAAGTTGATCCAATATATGGTAACTCTCATAAGTGTGTCCCAGAATTATCATTTCATTTCTTGCAGGGATGCCAATGCCAACAACAGCTGTTTCTTATCTCAGCGTACCAGTGGAAGCTTGTCATCCTTCACAAAGCTAGCCTACGCGACAGACACGCACAGGTCTCTTATGCCTGATGTGGCCATTTTTAGTAGCCCATCAAATGCAGATTTATTGGCAAATAGTTTTTATGACACTATGCTGTCCTTCGGTATTTTCTTATACAGATGTTTTTATAACCGCTATATGTAATTCCAATGCAGCTTTGTGATTCAGATTCTCGAGCGTAAAAATCATCCATTATCATATGGCAACAGCACCGTGGGGTATTGTCTACTGAATTTAAATAGCAAACTATGTACGAGTTTATTTATTCCAAAACCAACCTCTGAATTTCCCCTTGCGTTACAGATGCAGTACGTTATTAACAGCAAGAAAGGGTAGCAGTTCTCCCTTCAAAAGCGTTTCCTCCCTCGAGGTAACAGGATTCAATATTGTGCCCAAGGTATTTTTGAAAATCACAAACACAGGCTCCAGTGTTTAAGGGAAGTTCTTATTTCAACCACCTTCTAATGCATAATGAACAGAATGGGCCAAGTGATGCACCCTGGTGTTAAGCCATGTTTTAATCGACACGGGAGCCTAACCAGAAACTGAAGAAGAATGCTAATATCATTTAAACTGTGTTAAAAGAGTACTCTGGAATTCAGACCCTCATGCATTCATTAATGTTTCTACTTTTCTTTTTTAATTTTTGAATTTTATTTAATTTATTTTTTTATACAGCAGGTCCTTATTACTCATCAGTTTTATACCCATCAGTGTATACATGTCAATCCCAAACGCCCAATTCATCCCACCCCCACCCCCACCACCCTGCCGCTTTCCCTCACTGGTGTCCATACGTTTGTTCTCTACATCTGTGTCTCAATATCTGCCCTACAAACCGGTTCCTCAGTACCAGTTTTCTAGGTTCCACATATATGCATTAATATACGATATTTGTTTTTCTCTCTCTGACTTACTTCACTCTGTATGACTGTCTCTAGATCCATCCACGTCTCTACAAATGACCCAATTTCGTTTCTTTTTATGGCTGAGTAATATTCCACTGTATATATGTACCACAACTTCTTTATCCATACATCGGTCGATGGGCATTTAGGTTGCTTCCATGACCTGCCGATTGTAAATAGTGCTGAAATGAACATTGGGGTGCATGTGTCTTTCTGAATTATGGTTTTCTCTGGGTATGTGCCCAGTAGTGGGATTGCGGCATCTTACGGTAATTCTATTTTTAGCTTTTTAAGGAAGCTCCATACTGTTCTCCATAGTGTCTGTATCCATTTACATTCCCACCAACAGGGCAAGAGGGTTGCCTTTTCTCCACACCCTCTCCAGAATTTGTTGTCTGTAGATATTCTGATGATGCCCATTCTAACTGGTGTGAACTACAGATGGAAATGCAAATCAGAACTACAATTCCTCACTGTAGTTCTGATTTGCATTTCTCTAATAATTAGTGCTGTTGAGCAGCTTTTCATGTGCTTCTTGGCCATCTCTATGTCTTCTTTGGAGAAATGTCTATTTAGGTCTTCTGCCCACTTTTGGATTGGGTTGTTTGTTTTTTTAATATTGAGCTGCATGAGATGTTTATATATTTTGGAGATTAATCCTTTGTCCGTTGATTCGTTTGCAAATATTTTCTCCCATTCTGAGGGTTGTCTTTTCGTCTTGTTTATGGTTTCCTTTGCTCTGCTAAAGCTTTGAAGTTTCATGAGGTCCCATTTGTTCATTTTTGTTTTTATTTCCACGACTCTAGGAGGTGGATCAAAACAGATCTTGCTGTGATTTATATCAAAGAGTGTTCTTCCTATGTTTTCCTCGAAGAGTTTTATAGTGTCTGGTCTTACATTTAGGTCTCTAATCCATTTTGAGTTTACTTTTGTGTACGGTGTTAGGGAGTGTTCTAATTTCATTCTTTTATATGTATCTGTCCAGTTTTCCCAGCACCACTTATTGAAGAGACTGTCTTTTCTCCATTGTATATCCTTGCCACCTCTGTCATAGATTAGTTGACCATAGGTGCATGGGTTTACCTCTAGGCTTTCTATCTTGTTGCACTGATCTATGTTTCTGTTTTTGTGCCGGTACCACATTGTCTTCATTATCCCATTCTGAGGGTTGTCTTTTCGTCTTGTTTATGGTTTCCTTTGCTCTGCTAAAGCTTTGAAGTTTCATGAGGTCCCATTTGTTCATTTTTGTTTTTATTTCCACGACTCTAGGAGGTGGATCAAAACAGATCTTGCTGTGATTTATATCAAAGAGTGTTCTTCCTATGTTTTCCTCGAAGAGTTTTATAGTGTCTGGTCTTACATTTAGGTCTTTAATCCATTTTGAGCTTATTTTTGTGTATGGTGTTAGGGAGTGTTCTAATTTCAATCTTTTACATGTGGCTGTG
>NC_041234.1:15201765-15203448 GCF_002837175.3 Physeter macrocephalus
GTGAGAGTGGACATCCTTGTCTCATTCCTGATCTTAGAGGAAATGCTTTCGGTTTTTCACCATTGAGAATGATGTTTGCTGTGGGTTTGTTGTATATGGCCTTTATTATGTTGAGGTAGGTTCCCTCTATGCCCCCTTTCTGGAGAGTTTTTATCATAAACTGGTGTTGAATTTTGTCAAAAGCTTTTTCTGCACCTATTGAGATGATCATATGGGTTTTATTCTTCCATTTGTTAATATGGTTTATCACATTGATTGATTTATGTATATTGAAGAATCCTTGCATCCCTGGCATAAATCCCACTCGATCATGGTGTATGATCTTTTTAATGTCTTGTCGGATTCTGTTTGCCAGTATTTTGTTGAGGATTTTTGCATCTATATTCATCAGTGATATTGGCCTGTAGTTTTCTTTCTTTGTGACGTCTTTGTCTGGTTGTGGTACCAGGGTGATGGTGGCCTCATAGAATGAGTTTGGGAGCGTTCCTTCCTCTGCAATTTTTTCGAAGAGTTTGAGAAGGATGGCTGTTAGCTCTTCTCTAAATGTTTGATAGAATTCACCTGTGAAGCCATGTGGTCTTGGACTTTTGTTTGTTGGACGATTTTTAATCACAGTTTCAACTTCATTACTTTTGATTGGTCTGTTCATATTTTCTATTTCTTCCTGGTTCAGTCTTGGAAGGTTATACCTTTCTAAGGATTTGTCCATTTCTTCCAGGTTGTCCATTTTATTGGCATATAGTTGCTTGTAGTAATCCCTCATGATCCTTTCTATTTCTTCCTGGTTCAGTCTTGGAAGGTTATACCTTTCTAAGAATTTGTCCATTTCTTCCAGGTTGTCCATTGATTTTTCTTGTTTCTTGAGGTAGGCTTGTAGAGCTATAAACTTCCCTCTTAGAACTACTTTTGCTGCATCCCATAGGTTTTGGATCATTGTGTTTTCAATGTCATTTGTGTCTAGGTATATTTTGATTTCCTCTTTGATTTCTTCAGTGACCTCTTGGTTATTTAATAACGTATTGTTTAGTCTCCATGTGTTTGTGTTTTTTACTTTTTTTGCCTGTTATTCATTTCTAATCTCATAGCGTTGTGGTCAGAAAAGATGCTTGATATGATTTCAATTTTCTTAAATTTACTGAGGCTTGATTTGTGACCCAAGATGTGATCTATCCTGGAGAATGTTCCATGCGCACTTGAGAAGAAAGTGTAATCTGCTGTTTTTGGATGGAATGTCCTATAAATATCAATTAAATCTATCTGGTCTATTGTGTCATGTAAAGCTTGTGTTTCCTTATTAATTTTCATTTTGGATGATCTGTCCGTTGGTGTAAACGAGGTGTTAAAGTCCCCCACTATTATTGTGTTACTGTCGATTTCCTCTTTTGTAGCTATTAGCAGTTGCCTTATGTATTGAGGTGCTCCTATGTTGGGTGCATATATATTTATAATTGTTATATCTTCTTCCTGGATTGATCCCTTGATCATTATGTAGTGTCCTGCCTTGTCTCTTGTAACATTCTTTATTTTAAAGTCTATTTTATCTGATATGAGTATTGCTACTCCAGCTTTCTTTTGATTTCCGTTGGCATGGAATATCTTTTTCCATCCCCTCACTTTCAGTCTGTATGTGTCCCTGGGTCTGAAGTGGGTCTCTTGTAGACAGCATATAGATGGGTCTTGTTT
>NC_041234.1:15203712-15273532 GCF_002837175.3 Physeter macrocephalus
CCCTATAATGCAAATGTTGTTGTGTTTAATGTTGTCCCAGAGGTCTCTTAGGCTGTCTTCATTTCTTTTCATTCTTTTTTTTTATTCTGTTCCACGGCCGTGAATTCCACCATTCTGTCTTCCAGGTCACTTATCCATTCTTCTGCCTCGTTTATTCTGCTATTGATTCCTTCTAGGATAGTTTTCATTTCAGTTATTGTATTATTCATCTCTGTTTCTTTGTTCTTTAATTCTTCTAGGTCTTTGTTAAACATTTCTTCCATCTTCTCGATCTTTGCCTTCATTCTTTTTCCGAGGTCCTGGATCATCTTCACTATCATTATTCTGAGTTCTTTTTCTGGAAGGTTGCCTATCTCCGCTTCATTTAGTTGTTTTCCTGGGGTTTTCTCTTGTTCCTTCATCTGGCACATAACCCTCTGCCTTTTCATCTTGTCTGTCTTTCTGTGAATGGGGTTTTTGTTCCACAGGCTGCAGGACTGTAGCTCTTCTTGCTTCTGCTGTCTACTTTTCTTAGAGTTGGTGGATTAGGAGTTTAATAACATACTTGGGTCAAAAGAAAGTGGGGGCAGTTTATAAAAAGAAAATGCAGCATTCACTGGGGACAACAGAGAAACCTCACCTACGGGGTTATGAAAAAGGCACTAGGGAGGGTCAACTAGCCACTGGCACTTGGCCCCTTAGAAGTATGCAAATTCCAGGAATGGTTTTATGGACACAGTCTATCAAGATCGACTCTAGAGCAACGTTTCTTGACCTTCTGCCACTATGTGCCCCCAACTCCAGGTATCTTTTTAGACATTTTTGTTCCTGATCACCTTATGCCACAGATATACTGTATAGACATCTGTTTCTGTATTGTATGTATCTGTGCTCTACATATAAAGAGTAGGATTTTTACATCCCCCCAAAACCAATTTTTGACCCCTTGGGGGCAATATCACTCCCGTTGAGAATTCTTGATCTAGAGGAAGTGATGGAGGGGGTGGGGGAGAAAGGAAAACCCCTTCTGTGCCTGCAACATGACCTCAACTAGCTTATTTGCTACTGAGTGACCTGTGAGGTGGGTATTATTATTTTTTTTTTTATTTTGCAGATGATGAAAGAGTTAAGATCACATGGAATGACACATCTAAGGTCATAAGTCGGTAAGTATTAGATCCTAATTTTGGTTTATTACTCAAACTGAAGTCAGATGATTCAGGAAATGGAGAAAACAAAGCTGTCGCCTGTCTACTCTGTGCCACGCACTGTATGTTTCTTAATGTAATCCTTCCAGACACCCTCCATGGTCACGCTATTCCATTGTTGCACATAAAGAAACTGATGCTCAGAAATGGTCAGTAAAGGGCTTCCCTGGTGGCGCAGTGGTTGCACGTCCGCCTGCCGATGCAGGGGAACCGGGTTCGCGCCTTAGCCTTCATAGCCTTCCTTTAAAAAAAACAGCACTTGGGGATTCCCTGGTGGCGCAGTGGTTGCGCGTCCGCCTGCCGATGCAGGGGAGCCGGGTTCGCGCCCCGGTCTGGGAGGACCCCACATGCCGCAGAGCGGCTGGGCCCGTGAGCCATGGCCGCTGAGCCTGCGCGTCCGGAGCCTGTGCTCCGCAACGGGAGAGGCCACAACAGAGGGAGGCCCGCATACCACAAAAAAAAAGAAATGGTCAGTAAAGTAACCCAGCTAGTAAACGGTCACACAGCTAGTAACGAGTGTATACAGGATTGCCACCGGGTCTCCTCTTCCCTGGTAACAGAATTCATAACTGCTGGGTACAGCAAGGTTCCCAAGGCTTATGAATGTCAGTTGAGGATATTCAGGTGAGGCTTCTGGGAAAGTTCTTTAAAGGTGGCTGACTAAATTGAAAGGCAGCTTGGCCCTTTTCCCATCCTCCTTCTTCCTGCCTTAGATGTCATCATGTCCAGAGCTAGAGTAACCAGGAGGACAGAAGCCGTCTTGGTTGCAGTTCCCCAGAAGTAGACAGAGACAAGGGTATGAGTGCAATGAGTTTGAGCCATGATTTAGGGAAGCATTGGCAGAAGAGCCGGAAGTGAGACACGGAAGGGAGGAAAGCTGATAAAGTTTGCATTACTGCTTCGGACACCTGGGGCCCAGTGCAGCTGGGGCTTCAGTGCAGAACACACTGAAGAGTTATCCCTCGTACCCCCCAGGGGAACGGGGAATTTATCTACTATTGCTTGAGGGCTATTCCTGGAGTATGGGGAGTCTTTAACTTCCCGGCACTTCTGGCCTGCCCCTCGTGCTGATGAGCAGGTTCTGACGGCCAGAGAAGAAGGCCTTAAAGGCAGAGTCACAGGTATGTGTAGCTGGAAGCCTAGGCTTGGTGAGCCTGGGCATGGTGAAGGCAAGAGGGGATATGGGCAGGACTCTGACAACTTATGCTACAGGAGCTATGCACTAAGAATGACTGAGGAAAAGATATGAGAAATCTGCGTTCCTGACGAATATGCAGTTATTATTCCAGTTTCTCTCTGGATTTCTATGTGAGAAACTTATCAACCCCTACTTTGTATAAGCCATTGTTATTTGAGTTTTCTGTTACATTCAGGCAAACCTGCTTCTAACTGAACCACTCTCACCCACTCAAACCATCTATGGTTGCTCACATCATTCCTGGCTTACATTTTAAGCGGCTGAATAGTATTCCATTAATGGAAGTACCATGATTTATTGAAGAAGTTCCCTCTTTGGGACTATTTAGGTTGTTTCCAGTTTTTCACTGGTATGAGTAAGGCTGCAATGAACATCTTTGTAGAGAAACCTTTGCACACATTTTTGTTAATTTTCTTAAGCAAAATTCCTAGAAGTATATTTACTTGATTCAAGGAGAGGAACATTTTAAAGGCATTTTATACAAATGACATTCTTGCCAACAGGAGTCTTTCTTTATTGATCAAGGTGGAAAGAGAAAACTCCACAGTCCACAGGTCAATGGCATTCAGTTGGTATAATTCTCAAGGCACGTTAGATATACTGCATGATACAGTGGACTATTCGAGAACATGCCTTTCACATCCCCTCTTTCCATGATAGCTTACAAACTTTTTGAGCTCAGAAAGGAATTCAGCACAGTGGCTTTCTATCTCTAATCCCAACCTAGAGTCCTGAGGGGTATCTGGATCACTAAGGGTGTCCAGAACACATATTCAGAAGGACTGTATTTGAGTCCTGACTCCACCGTCACTGCACAATCTGAAGCAAGTTGTGTTTTCTCCCTGAGCCTTATTTTTCTTATATGCAAAATGGGAATAATGATATCTACCTTACCGAAATGTTAGCAGGATAAAATGAGAAAATGGATATAAACTTGCTTTGCAAAATGTTAATCACCATACAAATCATGTTTGTAATCACATACTTATGGGATGTTGTCTGAATGATAGTAATCCTTGAATCACTCTCTCTGCCTCACCTGGGCAGCATTGGTCTTTAACCTTTGGATCCACTCTTAACTACTATTAATGTGCCTCATACAGTATAAAGTGTGGCAAAGAGCAATGCCTTTGAACATTATCTAACTGCCTAGGCTTCTGGTACTTCTTTCTTCATCTCTGTCTGCTTAGACCAATGCCCTCCGCCCAACAGAATCTTCATCCTTAGGTAGACCATTTGTCCACTACTCACCAGCGTGAATGATGAACAGATTAGTTCATATATGATACAATGGGAAATAGAGGGTCATAGAATATTTTATAATCAGAGCATTCTGATGATGAAAAGATAAGAAGATGGTTCTTGTGGTGCTACATACAGTGGATTAGAGGTAGGAGAGTGGAGTTCAAGAGGTAGTTCATAAGTGAATTTGGAGCCCAGTGAAAGTGAGAAATCATAGATGACTCTATACTTCTAAGACTTACTAGGCAACTGGGAGCTTCACTGACAGGAAAAATAAACTGGGAGGTGAATTTCAGATAAATTATGTGCTTAGATTAAAATATTTGTAAGGTGGGTCTTTTCACTGAAACTCAGTGAAAGAACAAGACTGTAAGTACTGTAAGACTGTAAGACTGTAAGTATGGTAGCTGAAGCTATAAAAATGGCTGGACTCTTTAAGGAAAGAAGGCTGTTAAGAGAACTGTACCCTGGGGAATGCAGCAAAATGGTGGTGGCAATAGAAAAGCTGCAAAGAACTGTTGGTGGGAATGTAAATGGATACAGCCACTATGGAGAACAGTATGGAGGGTCCTTAATACACCCTAGGGGCTAGACAGGAATAAAGACGCAGACCTACTAGAGAATGGACTTGAGGACACGGGGAGAGGGAAGGGTAAGCTGGGACGCAGTGAGAGAGTGGCATGGACATATATACACTACCAAATGTAAAATAGATGGCTAGTGGGAAGCAGCCGCATAGCACAGGGAGATCAGCTCCGTGCTTTGTGACCACCTATAGGGGTGGGATAGGGAGGGTGGGAGGGAGACGCAAGAGGGAAGAGATATGGGAACATATGTATATGTATAACCGATTCACTTCGTTATACAGCGGAAACTAGCACACCACTGTAAAGCAATTATACTCCAATAAAGATGTTTAAAAAATAAAAATAAAAAAGAGTGGTGAAGGCCAAACCAGATCATACAAGCTGATGGAGCAGGCAGACAGAGGGGAAGTAGCAGGATTAGGTTCTAAACAAGCATTTGAGAAGCTGTGTATGAAATGAGGATAACGTAAATGCAGAGGGGGAGTATCTGAGGGTTAATCATGCCTCTCTCCTGTCCTGTAAACCAGCCCATTTGATTCGTTTCTTTATGTAATTTGTTTAGGGTCTTCTTTATAATAATAAATTACATGAAACTTATTTCTACTTTTTTTTTTACGTCCTAAGGTCATAATCAAGATTATAATACAGTGTTTCAGTTTTCATGTAGTTATCAATGCCCCATGTATATGTATATGTCATTTTTCCCCACTGCAATTGCTTTCTGTATGATTTCTATTCTCTTTTGATGTGATCCATATAGTTCCTATAGCAAGAGTAAGTTTTCTGTCATTTAAATGAAAGGCCAAGTTAAATTTAACATTTTCTCAAACATTAAAATAAGAATAGCATTTTATATGTCTATATCATATATCAAAAGTAAAGATTCAATGAAAACTTTAAGATCACTTACTAAGCTTTCAAAGATGGGCAGATTTTCCATAAAGATTTCAACAGCCAAGACAGATGGGCTACATTCCAGAGGGGAAGGTCACATGAGTGATGAATGAGACCTCTAATGTCTGCCATAGCTGTGAAAATCTTTATGGCTAACTAAAATTCCTCACGAATAACCACCTGTAAATATTATATGAGCTGTCAGACAGATAACACAGCTCTGAGACCATCGCGTATGGTGGACAGAATATCACACCATGGGATTTGTCATTTAGAATATCAGGCTGACTTTTGATCTGGGAAGTCAAGAGCTCACACTCAACTACTTGGCAAGGTGACTGAGTTGTGGAGATAAACACTATGTCTAATAGCCAGCGCTGCTGGCTGCACCGTCCCACAAAGTCTAATAACCAATATTTGGTGACATTACTCGAGAGAAAAGCTCCTTCAAACTGACTTATACGAAACTCCAGGAACCTCACTGTGATTATTAAGACAGTAAGCAAAAAAATCAAGCCTCATAAGGCCCAATATAGGAGGATTAGGTGTCTATATAAATCGAGCCATGACTGACTCATGGAATTTCTGAATAATTTCGAACAGAATTGGCTGACTCTATTACCACAGAACTTTCCTCTGGGTAAAGGTGGCTACAGTCTTTAGGCCATCTGGGTTAGCCAGGCTACTAACAAATCAGTGCAATATTGCCAGGTGCGTTTAGTATCTCTCCAGATGTGCTTTTAAAAGACAGCAGGCAGTCAACACCATTTGCTGAACGCTCTCTGTGTGAATGGTATTGTATTAGGCACCAGGGAAATTTCGAGGAAAGTAAAATTTGAAACCTGAAATTTGATCTTTAGTAAGTGAGCCAGTAGGGAGCCACTCAGATATTAAAAACCAAATGACCATAGATGAGATGTATATCCATTTAGGAGGCAAGATAAGAGTGAGAAAGAGCTAAGAATATGATAGCAATAAAAGCAATGAGAGGGTGGGAGAGAGTACATTTTGGCCTCAATTCTTTACTCCATTGTAAAAGAATTAAATATCTACACCTTAGTCAGAGCCACAGGGCTGGCGGAGTGTGCTTCCCAGCCCCTTGTCCTTGGCCTTGACCATATGATTTGCTTTGGCCAATGGGGCTTCAGCAGAGATGACATGGACAGAAGCTTGTGCTCTTACGCTCTGGTGAGCTGCCATGAGCACATGCCCCAGGTGGCCTCTGATCCTTCAGCCTGGGCCTCAGAACCCACCACATTTAGAGACAATGTGAACTGATCCAGCAGCCAACCTGTAGATCAAACCTAGCCAACCTGCAGCCTGAAGCAGAGCTCCCCAGTCAAACTATCTAGATCACCTGAACTATAGTTGACGTGTAGACCCGGAAGTACGACAATAGAAACTTTCCAATCTCATATAGGAGGGCAAGGGCTAGAGGGCGAGAGGGCGAGAGAGCAAGGGAGGAAGAAGGGGAGGAGGAGGGAGGGGGAGAGGGAGAGGGTGAGGGAGAGAAGAAAGAACATCAGAGAGATTAAAGAATAGAAAAATATTCGCAAGCCAAGTCTTCTCCAATTGTTACCAGCCACGTCCTCTACTATCATCCAAAGAGTTCATGGGGATTATCCCCTTTAGTATACGCAGTTGAGACTTGTGGGGTGCCACTCACTAGTCCCTGGAACCCCTTCTCTGAAGCTGATAATCCATAATGGTTACAAGTGTGAACCTGAATGTGTTTGTGTTATTAAGCTTCTCCCATCTCAATTTTCTCTTCCGTGGAGACGATAATATTCCTTAGTTTACAGGGTTGTTGTGAGGATTAAACAGGTTAATCCATGTGAGATGCGTTCCTCAGTGTTAAGAGCTCAATATTTTTTTGTATTCCTATTCCCACCCCTATTATTATTATCATCATAATTAACGTAGTGAGTTATCAGGATATGTATTCTATTAACTAACTCACTGCCAGTGTGAGGACTCCCAGGGTAACCAGGCAAACGAGAGAGACTCTGTGGCCCTAGAGTTAAACAGACAGTTAAGCACCAGCTCACGGGCCTACGAAGCGACCCCGCTAAATAACCCCTCTTTCTTTCCCAGCCGTTTTCTGACTCTTCAAAAAAAATTTTAGGCAGTTCTCAGAGTAATAAAACTTGACAGAAGACAAATCTTCCTTTCGGCATTCTGATGTCGGTGTCCACTACAAAAGTCAGCTGTGTTTTATCATTCTATATTAGTATTGCTTAGGAACTCAAAACAAGTAGGTAAGCATTTATAGAAAGAAAGAAAACATTTCATTTTCAGCTCTGATTTTTAAATTAAATTTCACATGACCAAACTTACCTTCTTCTTGTTTGTTCTCTTTAATGTGATGCAGGTGGTTCATGTTAGGGTAATCATCTGACCTGTTCTGTGTCTAAGACATAAGCCGTGCTGCCCTTTATTTTGCCCTAAGGTAGCAAGGGTTCTAGTGAGCTTCTGTGTTGGGCTCCAGGAATAACCAAGGATTTGGTTTCAAAACTTTCCCTCTTCTCCTGACACCTCTAATGGATGCATCTGCTCCAGACTGCCTGGGCCAAGTCTTCTGAATTCGTCTCTTTCTCTTGATAGCTGGCCTAGGTCCAGTTCTATGACACGAACTCTCACCTTTTACCTTTTGAGACTAAATCCAACTGTCCTTAGCTCACATCATACATGAGCTCATTCCATTCCACTCCTCTTCTACATTTTTCCCAGACATTTCCTGCTCAGATTTTCTCTTTCAAGCCAAATTGCCCCCATGTTGACTAATCCTTCAATTATTCTCTCGTCTGCCTATTTCTAGCTCATTAAAACATTAGCACTCTCTAAAACCTATATTTATATCCATTAAACATACATAAGAAATCCCTTTTCTGGACAAAAGGGCTACAAGGAGGCTACAGGTGAAATTGGAAAGGGGGATAGTCATCATATCAGAATGGATAAGGAGAAGGGAGAACCTGCTTTTCATCACTGAATACATCCTGTGACTCTTGCTAAGTGAAATCAAGGGCCAAGTAATCAGAAGCATTCTCTGCCAGATTCCTATCAGATGCAATAGTCTCTACCTTGGATTTGCACGTAGCTGCAGGGACAATGTGCATTAATACTAGTCTATACAGAACATCTCATTTTCCTCACTGTAGAAGTCCTCCTTCCACTCCACTCCTGTAACACCCACTATTTACCACAACTATAGAGGGTCGTGGTTATTTTAATAGTTCTATCGCTTTTTACAGGTCTAACTCAAATGATTTAGAATTTGAGGGTCCCAAAGCCAGGATTCTGTCCTTCTCATCTTCCTATTCCAAGTGCCTAGTGTTTGTTAAGAAATACGTGAATGAATGAATGGATGCTACAGGCACAGCAAGTCAGATCACGTCGCTTCTTAGCTTAGAACCCTCCCAAGTCTTCCCTTCATACGAAGAACAGATTCCGCCTGTTTTTAACTGTAGTCGACAAGACTCTACCTGGGCTGGCTACTGGGTGCTCAATGACCTCCTATTATTCAGCATCTTGCTTCCTCGGCTTCAGTCATACTAGCCTCTTTATTTTTCCTCAACCCCCCTAAGGACGCTCCCATCTCAGGGCCTTTGCATTTACTGTTTCCTCTACCTGGAACTCTTTGCCCCCCCCCGCCAGTATCTGCCTGGTGTGCTTCCTCATTTCTCTGTGAAATGTCACCGCCCTGACCACCCCATTTAAAGAGTTCTTTTCCCCTATCACCTCTAGCCCCTTTAGACTGCTTTATTCTTCTTTATCAAAGTGATCATGATCTGATTGCCTTCTCCTATGAAAATTCAAGCTCCATGAGAGAGAACTTTTCTTCTATTTACTACTGTTTCCCCAGTACCTAAAAAGAGTTTGACCTATATTGGTCATTGAATAGACATTTGTTGAGTGACAAAATGAATCAATTCTTAGCTGGCTGAAAATACAGTGAAGCTCATAACTTTTTTAGGACATTAGGCTAGGCACTAGACTAAGTTCTTTCCTATCACATTAGAGTGGGAATAACCTTTAGAGTGCGCAGTTATTCATTCAATCAAGGCACATCCTGCATCTATCTGCAAGGTGTTAGACGCATGAAATTAAAAAAAAAAAGAGCAATGCATGTCCTTTACCCTTGTGGCGCTCCCACTCCAACCCATTTCCTTTTATGATCTATTTTATTGAGTCTCCTTCATTCTAACCCTTGCCTGTCATTGGTATGTATCCTGCTGAGCTTTAGGTGTGAGGCAAGGGGCTGATGTAATCTTAAGCTGTCCCAGAAGTCCTTACCCATTAATGGAGCTCATGAGGTCAGACACCTTAAATAATGATCATCACTACATACACTGGACAAAATCATCAACATCGCTATGAAAGCAAGAGTAAATCAAGTTACCCAGTGACCAGAATGAGTCTATTACAATGCTTTTTTTCTCAGATGCTTCTAAACGTCAGTCAGTTACATTGCCCTGTCACAGATTGGGTTCCCCAGGAAGCAGACTCTAAGACAAAGTTCAGAGAGCAGGGTATTTAGTACGTTGTGCCTTGGCGATCAACACCTATGGAAGGGAGAAGAAGGAAGCAGGAATGGCAACAGGGAGAAGTCAAGCAAGGATGCGGGCCCAGTGACAGTCTCACTCAACCCCTCAGGGAGCTGCCCGTGGAAGGGCTGTGATCTTAGGCAAGGGAGCTGAGGCCATTCCCGAAGGGACAGACAGCTGAAGGTTGTCTCTTCATTGAAGGGGACCTAGAAGTGCAGAAAAGTAGTCTCAAATGACTCCCAGACAGAGGTCATTCTACTTAGTGTTCCAGGTGACCCTACTGCAGTGGCTCCAAACCGTCCAGGGCTTTGGTATACAGGAGAGGTCCTCAACCGGGGCAATTCTGCCCTCGACGAGACATTTGACAATATCTGGAGACATTTTTGGTTATCACAACTGAGGGAGAGTGGTACTCCTGGCATGCAGTGGGGAGAGGCCAGGGATGGCGCTGAACTTCCTACAATGCACAGGACAGCCCCCCCACGATCAAGAATTGTCTGGCTTAAGATGCCACTAGTGCCCAGGTCAAAAAAGCCTGGTTACAGTCTGGCCTTGCCTTATGAGATGGTCTTCATCCTAAATAGATAGTAAATAAGTGAACCAATCAGATGCTCTTTCTTAGAGAGCCTGATTGTAATACACAGAGAGAAATTTAGATGGCAGAGAGGTGGGGAAGTTAGAAAAAAGTCAGGGAGCTAAAGAAGAAAACAAGTCACAAGGCAGTGGAAACTATGAGTAAGGAGGAGGTGGAGGGAAGAGAGAAGCTCTGTACTAAGAGAGCCTGAAGTCTACAGCAGCAAAGGCAAATACAGAGAGAAGCAAACACATGCTTCACGGCGAACGTTGTTCCCCATCCTTCCTTATGTTTCCACGTATCCTTAAAACGCCCCTCATCACCTAAGCCCGTCCTTGTTCCTTCCAGCCTTAAGGAGACACAGCGCATTCCGAAGCACATCTGCAGCAGACTGAAATCAAGATGATTGTTACTGCTGATATCTGAAAGTATATTTAAAAATTCAAAAGGGTGGTTTTTTAAACCAGGAATAATTTATGTAAGTCTACAAAAGAAACCAAAATGCCTTTTGTCCTCACCTCAAAGTTCTCACCAAAAAGTATTTTCTAATCCCAAACTGGCTGTGTTCTGAAAATGGAAAACATCCAAATAGAAAAAACGAGAGTAACGATTTTTGCCCACAGGGATGTGAGTCCACCATTTCTGTTGTGCAAAGCTTTGTATTTTGGGACAGATGACGAAATGCTACCCTAGGCCAAACGCACAAATGCCTTCATTTTCTGGGGAGTGTAAAAATATACCTTTCAGAGCCAGCATTCCACTAAAATAGTGGCCATGTGTCAGGAAACTGATCCAGTGCCGTGATGCTGGTCTCCCTGCCCTAGGTCCTCATGAGGCCCAGAGGAATCTGCCATGATGAGGAAGATGAAACAGGAAAGAAACAGGTGCTTGCCTCAACTCTGCCATGCCACGAGGCTAATTTCCATGCAGGGATGTGATGAAGGAGAGGTGGTTGGTGACCAAGCTAAACTTCACCATTTAGCTCGAGAGCCAGATAATGTGCCGGGTATCGCAGTAGCTTCATGAAGCCTATAGGAGAGGTCCATGCTCTCGGTGTCCTACTCAGATCGCTTCTCCCCAGCTGGCATACCCACCCCCAGCTGCTGTGAGCATTGGCTGCTATGGGCCCACGGCCCCCAGCTCCAGAGTACCTCCCTCAGAGAAATGGAAACTGCCTCGCTGTGCACTACTCCCCAGAAATCCACGGCCAGTGGCTGACTGACACGGGGGAGCAGAAAGCCCAGCTCCCTTGCCTCAAAATGGGGCCAACTGCGGGGAGCAATTCGTGCTCCAGAGCTCCTGGCAGGATCAGGCTGAAGTGAGCCTCCGCCTCCTTGCTTAGCCTGACCCCCTGACCACTCTCTTCCCCCTACCTTATGCTGCTTCCCTCCCTCCCCTTCACCTGAGAGATGCTCTCTCAACAGCTTACTCTACAAGAAACCTTGTGTAGGGCTCTATTTCTGTGGAATGTTACCAAAGGCGAGGGCGATCAACCATCCTCGTGAGCCCGGGACCGAGGGGGTTTCCTGGGACATGGGAGGTTAAGTGCTAAAAGCAAGAATATCCCAGACAAACCAGGACAAATGGGCATCCTACTTCAGGCAGACAGATATTTGGGTTCTGCGCTTTGCCTCCAGGGACTTGGGTGATCTGAATAACAAATAAATTTGCTGGTGTTCTGGTAAAGCAGCTATGCCAAAACGAAAAAGAAAGTCTTGATCTGCAGTATTTGCCACTTTGGGAGGTGGGCGTAAGTATTCCCACTATGGCTGATTTCAAGCTACCAAAGGTCAGTTTAACAACCAGCTCTCAATTCCTGTATAGATAACACTCGGCTCTCTTGAGCTAGTAGAAGCTAGTTCAAGCACACAAATTCCCACAGCAGAAACTGAGAACTTTCCTGAGCTTCCTCCTGTGTTCAAATAAATGGGTATGTAGGGCCAATGATGCAAAATGTTGTTACTAAGGATACTCTACAGCAAATACATCTAAGATCTAAATTGGAGAATATAAACTTGAGCTCAAGGCAAAAGGGCCAAAGAAATAGGTTTTGAGAAGAGAGTGTAATGATTATCAGCATGACTTCTTTTTGCAGGCATCTGAAAGGCTAACTTTGAACTTACGGGGAGGCGTTACCAGCATCACTGATAGGTTAGACGGCATTTGTTCCAAACTCCCAACACTCAGGACAGCACGTGACTCTTGAAGAAACTGGCTCAAGTTGTTTTGCCCTGAGATTTTACCTGATGGCTTTAGGCTGAAAATCACCTCACATTGTACCTGCAAGCTTCTTCCTGACTTTTATCATGATGGCTTCTCTATGCTGATCTGAGCTTTAAATTATGGGCCTACTCGTATTTCAAATTCATCCATACCCTGAGGACAATGGTAGCATAGATCCCAGCACTGTTAAGTGAAATGTCAGCAATTATTAAGTGTGCTTAAAGTTTTTCCCCCTACCTTTTTTTATTAAGTCTGTGAGTGGAGGATGTGGCGGTGAACGTTTGGCAACTCTCAAGACGGAAACAAACTTTTCAGCCTTATGTAGCAAGGAGAAACCGTAAACACTTGGGTTACTTTAACAAGAGGAAAAGAGTTAACCAGGGATTTGATTAAGGCAGTTAAGATTATAAAGCCTGCAAGAAATAAGTGATCAGTTCTTTCTTTTTACGGTGTCTCGTAATCTGAGAAACAGAAGATCACTCAGTGAAACCCATAGCTTTCAAATTCAAAATAAATAGTAAAAACGAAATCCGTCTTCCGGAGTTCCACAGCCTTCAATAGAGTTTAATACTGCAAGAGGTCACTAGGTTAAGAGCTAGAGAACAAAAATTTTTGCCTTTACTGTTATTTTTCTCCATCATAAAAGAAACACATGCCTATTAGTAAAAACTCTTTAAAAGTAAAAAGAAAGTAAAACATAACAGCTGTTTCCATTTTGATGTATTTGATTTTCAGTCTTTTCTTTACGTGTACCTTTCTGCTGTTTATATTTTATTTTCTAATAGAGTTGTGATCATACTGTAATGTTGAAGACAGCTTTTTCCCTTAATATATTACATGGCACAGTAGACATTTAGAAAAAGGACTACATAAAGTTATGGATGCTATCAGTCATTGCTCAGAGGCAACATAAGAGGTCATATTATTTATTGAGCGTCTACTATGTGGTAGTCACTATGCTAAATCTCATGCTACTATGTTTTAACAATGGGAGGAGGAAATTTACCTCTTCTTTGGGGTATAAGACATAATTCATTCTGTGAATGCTTTTACTGAACATTTACCAAGTACAGATACTGGGTTAGGTACTGGAGGATGTAACTGTCAACAAGACTAAAACCATCCTGTCCTTATAGAGATTAGGGTCTATTCATTGGTTACTTTTTAAAATAGATTTGATTGATTGATTGATTGATTGATTGGCCGTGTTGGGTCTTCGTTGCTGTGCACGGGCTTCCTCTAGTTGTGGCGAGCGGGGGCTACTCTTCACTGCGGTGCGCAGGCTTCTCATTGCGGTGGCTTCTCTTGTTGCGGAGCACGGGCTCTAGGCACATGGGCGTCAGTAGTTGTGGCATGCAGGCTTCAGTAGTTGTGCCTCGTGGGCTCTAGAGCGCAGGCTCAGTAGTTGTGGCGCACGGGCTTAGTTGCTCAGTGGCACGTCAGATCTTCCTGGACCAGGGCTCAAACCCATGTCCCCTGCATTGGCAGGTGGATTCTTAACCACTGCGCCACCAGGGAAGCCCCTACTCATTGGTTATTCACCTATTCATTAGTTACACAAGTAACTGTTGAGCTCTTTTAATATGCAGAACACTGCACTTTCAGATTAGAACCATGAAAAACATCTTCGGAAAGGAGAGGAACTACTTACACTGAGAATTAAATGCAAGAGAATGAATGCTACTTTTATGTCTAGTTTGACCCTAATAGGCGGATACTAAGTTACACTACCAAGCTGATAGCAAAGATACTAATACTAATAGCAAACACTTGTATGGCACTTATTATGTGCTAGGCACTGTTTTAAGCGTTTTACATATAATATAAACTATAAATATAGTGAAGTTTGATCTTCACTATAAAACTATGAGATAGTATTACCATATTTCATTGAATTGAAAACCCC
The DNA here is from genome assembly GCF_002837175.3 of Physeter macrocephalus. Classification (NCBI taxonomy): domain Eukaryota; kingdom Metazoa; phylum Chordata; class Mammalia; order Artiodactyla; family Physeteridae; genus Physeter; species Physeter macrocephalus. The sequence goes on from NC_041234.1 coordinate 15,218,071, forward strand.
ATTGGACATCAGGTATATTTTGATTTCAGAGCTGTTAAAACATGGGTGGGGAATGTCAAATTTGATGAAATATGTTATTATTATCCCCATTTGACAGATGAGAGATAAAGAGATTAAGTATCTGAGCCAATATTTGACCCCAATTAATCTAGTTTCAGAGTCTGTACTCTTAACCAATATCCCATATCATTGGTGGGATGACATGTGGCCCAGGGGCATCGAGAGAAAAATTCAGGCTCTATAAATCAACTTACTACGGCCCAGACCAAGAGAAATAGAAGAGAGAAAAATCTGTGGCAATATCAGATAGACTAGACAGTCACTGGCCTGCCTGTTAGTTCTTAATGGGTAAGGCAATGTGGGGTGTGGCATGGAAGTCCAGAAACGGGGCTCTAGTCCCAGATTTATTATAACCATCTGTATGACCTTGATTATGTCATTTGGTCTCTCTGCCTCTATTTTATCATCTGTGAAGTAAGGGCAGGGCTAGAGTTCTTCAGTACCCCTCAAAATTTTTTTATTGCAATCCACAGAAGGAATACATTTTACATTGTAACGTAGTATACAGAGACAGACACACACACCTAACTGAAACCAAAGCGTCAAAATGATACTTAACCTTGCCTGTGTAATGTACTCTAATTTTCTATTTTCTAATCGGTTCCATTTCATTCCATTAAAAAATTGCTGGTTGCAAGTCATTAAACCGATTTCAGAATTCACTAATGAGTACTTTGAAAACAGCTCATATAGATACTCTCTAAGCTTCTCTCCAGTTAGGAAATTCCACAGCACAGGGGGACTCCTGGGGTGGGCGTCAGAGCTGGAAACCCCAGGAGAGAAAGAGTTGACCTTTTTGCCTTATAAATACTCATTTTCTTTTCAATCGGATCGCGTTTTTACTACCTTCAGCAGAAAGTTCTCATTATTAAACTATCTGGGAAATATCACTTTAGGGCAAAGAGTCCCATACTATGTTCCACAGCATGTTTAGTGAGAAATTAATTGGTATGCCTGAAAAAGGTTTCCGTAGTCACATAAGTAGGACATAAGAGTCACCGACACTATGCTCCTCTTAGAATTTCAATGTATATTAAAAGCTACAAGAATTCCAACGGGAAAGAAATTTGCTTACCTTTATAACCTAGTGATTTTCCAATCTTATTGACCCCAGAACTATTTTTTCAAGGGAGAGCTATTAAGATCATACAGTACATTAAAGTTCTGAAAAACTTGGCTTGGGAAATGGCCCTTGAGGGAATTCAAGAACTTGTGAAATATTAAGACAAATATAAGTTCTTTCTACTGTTACAGAAAGATTTCTACCTTTACTCAAATAGTTATCCTTCTTAGTGAGAAAAGTAAAATTTAGAACAGAAGCCCAGAGAATTGAGAAAATAGCCAGAAAAAAAATCTTGAATTCCTTTTTTAAAAAAGTTCCTAAATTCTTGAAAATAACAAAAGACGGACAATTTTCAGACTACTAAGCTAGTGAATACTGTAGTACATTTTTGATCATTGACATATGAATATATTTTAAAATATATAAAATTTTAAGGATAAATATATTTAAAAATCACACTATTAGAATTTCTCCCTTTTCTTGGTTTAAGTTGCAGAAGTCAATCAGAAGTAGTAGAATATTAAAGCTAGAATTAAAGGCAAGTAGTGTCTATCAACAGATAAAGGTCATATTTTACCTATATTTTCCCTTCTCATTTTTCTCTCAGATCTAAGATAAAAGAAACAGCTTCTTTAACAAGTAGAGATTGGGCCACCAAGAAGAAACAGTGAATACTTTAGTAAAAGGCCACATCTCCCTATTGATAAGAAAACAAAGACATCTGGGTAATGTAATTTTCAAAGGGGGAGTGTGTGTGTGAGAGAGAGAGAGAGAGAGAGAGAGAGAGAGTGTGTGTGTGTGTGTGTGTGTGTGTGTGTGTGTGTGTGTGTGTGTGTGTGTGTGTATGTGACACAGAGAGAGAAAGAGAGACAGAGAGACACAGAGAGAAAGAGACAGTGAGTGTGTTTGACGGGGTGCAGTTTGCGGCTCATCCTTATTTTTTCTTTTCTTTGTAACTTCTAAGCCTCAGAAATCACTCTATTTTTATTCCTGGTAACCTGGAAGCAAATTACTAGACATCTATCAATTCAAACTCATTTAATATGACCTTAGTGGTATTTTTTCAAACATATTTTTATTTTTGGGGGGGGTGGAAGCTCTTTTTCTTTTATAGAACATAAAAATAATAGCAAATAAGTGACTTCAGAGAGGCCCTGCCTCAAAGACAATTTTGATGGCACACCCAATTTCTGGTGCAACTTTCTAGAGATCAGTTTGGCAATACATATCAAAAGGCTTACAAACGTAAACATCCTTTAAAACAGCAGTTCCAGGCTTCCCTGGTGGCGCGGTGGTTGCGCGTCCGCCTGCCGATGCAGGGGAACCGGGTTCGCGCCCTGGTTTGGGAGGATCCCACGTGCCGCGGAGCGGCTGGGCCCGTGAGCCATGGCCGCTGAGCCTGCGCGTCCGGAGCCTGTCCTCCGCAACGGGAGAGGCCACAGCAGTGTGAGGCCCGCGTACCACAAAAAAAAAAAAAAAGCAAAAAAAAACCAGCAGTTCCATTTTTTAGGCATTTATCTTGTAGAAAGAACCTGAGATGTTTATAAAGGCTTATCAAGGTGTACAAAGAATATTAGATATGACAGATACATACTGTTAGATAAAATAGTGAAAATTTTGAAATAACCTTAATATTGAGTGATTTAGAATTGTCTTGGTAAATGTGGTACATCCAGAGAAGGGAATACTACCCTGCCATTTAAAAAAATTACTCTGCAGAGGAATATTTAAACACATGAAAATATTTTTATGATAGTTCTAAGGGAAGAAAAGCAGGTCATAAAACTGTAAAATGTTTTCATCCCTGTTTGGTTAAAAAAAAAAGAGAGAATCTGAATTCACACACACACACCCCTGAGAGAAAGACAGAATGTGTATAAACCATTGTTTATACAGAATGTATAATGTATACATTCATTCAGTGTGTGTGTAAAACCACATTTTTTATAGTGGTTATCTCTAAGTGGTGGGAATACCAGAAAATTTTTTTTTCCTGTTTGTATTCTCTGCTTTCCAACATTTCCTCGAGTGGCACATATTACCTCTGTAATTTAAAAAAGGACAACACAAAGAAATAATCTTTATGTAGTCTTTAGTCTCACGGTCCTATTTCTCATATATCCCTTAAACCAAATTGGTATTTTTTGATATCCGTAAGCAAAGCTTCTAAGCATATATTGATATTCCACATGAATACTTAAGAAATTGGTGACTTCTGGGGCTGGCTCCATATAAGCAGGTAAATCAGCGCCTGTGTCTACAGGCCTGACCTTTCTGGAAGTGGGCACCAGTGCGATATGGTTTGAAAGGTGTGGGGATGCTCCTCCTGGCCCCTCAAAGTTCTCCCCTTACAGCTCCGAGATTATGGCTGACGTTCTACCACTTGAGAGCCATTGCTCAGGCTTATGGCTTTTCACCCTATTAAAATGCAAATAACCCAGGAGAAGCACACATTAAACTTTACCTGTCACCTGGGTTAAATGAGTATAACGTATCCTTTTCTGAGAATAGGTTTTAACGGGGAAGACACAGGAATTTGGGTGGGGCAGGCAGAGAGAATAAAAAGTGAATGAATATATATGGTGTCTGAGGAATACTTAATATTCATAATAGTAATATTTTTATTTATGGTTTATGAGTCACTTACAAGTATGTTATCACATTTAATCTCAATTAAATCAAATAGAATGGCTCTGCCACCAACGCAATCTAAGCAGACCAGAAATTGGGAAAAATATAGAAGACAAAATGTGCAGGATTTATAATTGTTCTACGGCTATTCCCAAAAGCCACAATCCCAATCAATTATGTATCCTGCTTTTTAACTTGCCCTTTTTTTCATGACACCTCCTAAGCATGTGTGATACTGTCTAAATAATGACTGCATGTTGATAAAAGGGTTAGACCCAGTCAAGAAAATAAGACAACCTTTTACTTAATACACTATCAGTGTATAACAAAAAGATGGGACCACTACTTTCTAGGAATTTTTGTTCTAAAAGACATGGCCCACTAGAGACACACGTGAAAGCATCAAGTGAAAAGCTTTAAAATGTTCATGAGCATGGATCTTTTTATTAACCTATGGAAAATGGAGAGGGAAGGAAAGGACTAGAAAATGGCAGTAAAAGAGGAAGGCAAAAGAATGAAGGGAGATCATATAGAACTGCTTCTTCTCTAGAAAATATATCAATAAAGCAAAGGACAGTCTAGTGTGGTGGTTAAAAACAGACCCTGGAGCCGATTTCTTGGGTTTGAATCCTGGCTCTGTCATCCACTTGCTGTGTGACTGTGTGCCTCAATTTCCTCATCTTAAAAATGGGTATAATAATGGTATCTACCTTATAGGTTGCTATAAGGATTAAGTTGGGTCAAATCTGTAACATTGCAAGGCACAAAGTAATTGCCTTAAAATGATGCTTAAACTCCACCATACACAAAAATAAACTCAAAATGTATTAAAGACCTAAACTAAGACTGGATACCATAAAAATCTTAGAGGAAAACATAGGCAGAACACCCTCTGACGTAAGTCGCAGCAATATCTTTTTCAAGCCATTTCCTAGAGTAATGGAAATAAAAACAAAAATAAACAAATGGGATCTAACTAAACTCAAAAGCTTTTGCACAGCAAAGGAAACCATAAACAAAACGAAAAGATAACCCACAGAATGGGAGAAAATATTTGCAAATGATGTGACCAACAAGGGATTCATCTCCAAAATTTACAAACAGCTCATGTGGATCAATATCCAAAAACAAACACCCCAATCAAAAAATGGGCAGAAGACCTAAATAGACATTTCTCCAAATAAGATATACAGATGGCCAAGAGGCACATGAAAAGATGCTCAGCATCGCTAATTATTAGAGAAATGCAAATCAAAACTACAATGACATATATCATCTCACACCAGTCAGAATGACCATCATCAAAAAGTCTACAAACAATAAATGCTGGAGAGGGTGTGGAGAAAAGGAAACCCTCCTACACTGTTGGTCGGAGCCAACAAACACATGAAAGAATGCTCAACATCATTAATCATTAGAGAAATGCAAATCAAAACTACAATGAGATATCATCTCACACCAGTCAGAATGATCATCAACAAAAAGTCTACAAACAATAAATGCTGGAGAGGGTGTGGAGAAAAGGAAACCCTCCTACACTGTTGGTCGGAATGTCAACTGGTACAGTCACTATGGAGAACAGTATGGAGGTTCCTTAAAAAACTGAAAATAGAGTTACCATATGATCCAGCAATCCAACTCCTGGGCATTATCCAGAGAAAACTATGGTTTGAAAGGATACAGGCACCCGAATGTTCACTGCCGTGCTGTTTACAATAGCCAAGACATGGAAGCAACCTAAATGTCCATTGACAGATGAACGGACAAAGAAGTTGTGGTACAGATACACAATGGAATATTACTCAGCCATTAAAAAAAATGAAATAATGCCATTTGCAGCAACACGGATGGACATGGAGATTATCATACTAAGTGAAGTAAGTCAGACAGAGAAAGACAAATATCATATGATATCACTTATATGTGAAATCTAAAAAAAAAAAAATGATACAAATGAACTTATTTACAAAGCACAAACAGACTCACAGAATTAGAGAACTAATTTATGGTTACCGGGGGGATGGGTGGTGGAGAGGGATAGATTGGGAGGTTGGGATTGACATATAGACACTGCTATATTTAAAATAGATAACCAACAAGGACCTACTGTATAGCACAGGGAACTTTGCTCAGTATTCTGTAATAACCTAAATGGGAAAAGAACTTGAAAAATAGACACATGTATATGTAAAACTGAATCACTTTGCCGTACACCTGAAACTAACACATTGTTTTTTTTTTCTTTTTTTGAAACTAACACACTGTTAATCAACTATACTCCAATATAAAATAAATTTTTTTAAAAAATGATGGTTGGGCTTCCCTGGTGGCGCAGCGGTTGCGCGTCCGCCTGCCGATGCAGGGGAACCGGGTTCGCGCCCCGGTCTGGGAGGATCCCACATGCCGCGGAGCGGCTGGGCCCGTGAGCCATGGCCGCTGGGCCTGCGCGTCCGGAGCCTGTGCTCCGCAACGGGAGAGGCCGCAACAGAGGGAGGCCCGCATACCACAAAAAAAAAAAAAAAAAAAATGATGGTTAAACTCTCATACATACGCATGTATGACCAGAAGGAAATACGTCAAAATGTTAACAGATATTAACCCCACGTGTGGCAGATGTATGACTTTTAAAATACCTATATATATATATATATATATATATATATATACTTTTATAATCAAAGAAAGAGTAGTATAAATTAACAACACTAATCAGAGGAAAACAGGAGCTTGACAATTTAATATGCATTGTTATATTTATAGGATGTTCCAATATTACACTTTCAGTTAACCAAGGCTATTCCTCTTGGTATTAATTATAAAAGAGATAATATTTATTAATAATATATAAATAATATCATTATAAAAATATAATTAATAAAATAGTAAAACTGGAAAATAAAAAGAATGAAGAGAGGTCAAGGATAAAAGAGGGATAAGAATAGTTAGGGAAAGAAAACAGAATGGGCTGAAGTTCCAACTTGCAGGCAGGGAGTATTTAATGAATTATATAGAGATAAAGAATTATAGATTCACAGTAATATATATTGAATTATCATATAATAATTATATGATATATAATTATCAGCTTGACGAAGTGAACTGCTATAAGCAGAACTAAAGACTCAAAACTACTGCTAAAGTTAGCACTTGAGAATACATTGTAGGAAATAATGATGCATTAGCTGAAGGCTGGACAAAATGATCTAATTGGTCCTCCTCTTCTTAACCTTCTGAGTTTACCCACTAAGTTATATTTCAGGATGATTTGTGCCTCCAGTGCATTTGGCAGAGACAACTGTAATTCAACTCTTAATTCTTAGCCACTAAGATGCAGTGAAGAGGTCGAGCAATGAAAACTGACAATGACTTACTGGAAAGGAAGTGCTGGGATGCTGGGCCAAAGTCCCTGTGGGCTTCGTGCAGCTGCCTGATGCGGTCCTCAACAGCCACCTGCGAGGAAGAGGAGAAAAATGATGTTCTCTCATCATATATAATGAGGGGCAATCAAAACAATGTATCCTTTTTGGTAAAGCTCTTCTGGGCTTCTAAGGCTGGAACATTAACACAACAATTTCTAACCTTGTTTTAATAGCCACTTACCACATGTGGCCTCCAAGACCCATTTTTATGAAACCAAGGCCAAACAAAAAAGATTTGCTCTCTTGACAATGTTCAAATGGGATTTCCTAAAAACACTCTACTCATTGGTAGCCACAAATGAATTACACTGCTCCAGTTAGTACCATCAAAAATGCAAACTCTAAATCTTTCACAAAAAGGTTAGGTAGGGAGGTTGCCATTCGCTATTTTATACTAGGTGACTAGAGGATCTCAGAAATGATATATATTTTGCCTTAGTCTGTTGCTTCTGACATGTTTTTAAGAATCATATTGGTTGATAATCAATGGATATCGAGTGATAATCATTGATAAATTAATAAGTAACCAAAAGTTGACTGACACTTAAGTATCAAAGAAACAGAGGCAAGGTTTTAATTTAGGGTAACTATAGGGTGGATGGTGAAAATAAAGAAATTTTCAGATTTCAGATTTTATTGGACTTGGAAATTAGTGGGAAGTATACGTTTAGGTGGCATGGAATAAAGATTGCCATTCTTTTTTCTTCCTATTATGTTTTTCTATAATATATTGACATAGTGTCCTTTCAGCTTAGTGAATTCCATTTTGAGTGGGGGAAAAAGGGAAGAATTTTATGGGTGAAATGGTATATTCTGTCATCTGGCATATTGCTAATTCTATATTGATGGTGGCCCCAGGCACCCTAGCTTTATAACTTTGGATCTTGATTTGGTTCTGAGCAGGCTCTGCTAAACTAGAGGTTAGTCAGAGCTTGCCCAGAGCCATCAGAGCTCAAGCAGGTTCACTCTGTGGTGTGGATAACTCCCAAGAAGTAAAATACATCTTAAACTCATTGAAAAAGTGGCTCAGGTAGTCTGGTCTAACGCCATCTCTGACCTTCCCATATCAATCAATTACCTAGCCTAGATCCAGAACGATCTTTTTTTTTTTTTACACGTTCTCCCTAGCCTTGTCCATCTTTGCTTGGACCAAATATTTGGAAAACCACATAGAGTTTCACAAAAATGGAGGGTTTGCTTCACTGTGATGCACAGAAAAACATGAGGGACATTTGAAACCTACTTTCCCAGCCTTACCGCCCTGCACTTTCAGTCAAACTCTACCTGCCTGTCCTGCGACATTCCATCCGATGTAACACTCCTGAGACTTGTTCGTGTTCTCCTTCCCTCTGGAATGCTCTTACCCCCTTTTCCCCCATTCAAGGCTGTTACATGTCTGCCTCCTCAGCATTCTCACAGTACACGGTTTATACTTGGAGCACTTCTATCATAGCCATTGTTTTCCTTATATGGATATGAATATCTCCTGCAATGGACTGTCAACTTCTTGACGGCAGGAACCATTCCTTGCTTATTTGTCCTCTCCTCCCCTCCCTCCCACAGGATGCACTGAACCCTGCATGTAGTAAGTGGTATAAGAAATATTTGTGTAATGACTAGTTGACCAAACCAGTGGATAAATGTGTGTGTTTATGTGTGTGTGTGTGCGCGTGAGAAAGAGGAAGGAGAGAGTGGGAGAGAGAGAGAGATAGATACGGGAGAATGAATGAGAATGCTCACTGACATCGACTGCGTATTGTATGTCCCCGGTTAAATTACTCTAAACTTAACTTACCTTATCATTAAAATGGGACAACAATATTTCCTACCTCATGGTGTTATTGTGGGAATTAAATAGGATGATACATGTGTTTAGCCTAGTTTCTATCACATGATAATTGCTCAATAAATGCTAGCAGCTGCTGTTATTGTTGCTATTATGGTTAATAAAGGGAGAGGAACAGGTTACAGTGTGCAAGGCACCACATAACATACAAAAATGGCTAATACTTATTAAGCACTCTGTGCATGACAATATGAAGTAACATTTAATCTTCACAGTAACTCTGTAGTAGGAAATAATATTATCTCTCCACTTCACTGATGTAGAAACTGAAGGATGAGAGGATAAAAAAACCAACCAAACAACAAAATTTGCCTAAGCTTAAGCAGTTAGTAAACTGGCAGATTCAGGATTCAAGCTCATTCAGTCTGGCTCTTGCTCTTAACTGCTACTCCAGAGATTGAAGTTGAAAACAGAAAGTATTGTGTAAATATTCAATATGCAGTTGGCCTTTTAATTTATTTTTAAATTAATTTATTTAAAGCAGACCTAACGTAGTGTACCTATCTATGAAACTTTTAGTCATCGGTATATTTTATGAGCCAATGCAAGGTCACTTCCTGGTCTTAAAGAATGTGATACCCTAAGACTATAGAGAAGAACTGTAGAAGAACGCATGCAAATGAACGGAATACATAATTATTTCTAAATGCAGAATGGGTCATTTAATAAACAAATAAAGAAAAGAGGAATGTGAAAGTTTGGGGATGGGGAGGAAGGGATGGGGAGGCCATATGGGAATGGACACTGAGAAGAAATCTTTGCACATACTGAGAGGGAAATGCCCAAGGGAACATGTGGATGGCAAAGGAGCATGAACGTGCCACAGGCCATTTCCTCTGGAGATAGCGTTAGTCGCTTCATAGGGACCACGTGGGTACAGGATCAGAGTCCATTATAAGCCCCTGATCTGAAGGTTGCTTCCTTCTTATACAGGGAGGGCCATGGTGGTAGTTTCCAGTGTAGACCCAATTGTCAAGAATTTAAAATTAGATAAAAGTGAATCTCCACCCTTATAACTCGAACTTAAGAAAATGTATGATAGTGAGACAAAAATTAAAGATGCATCATGTAATGAAATGAAATATTCAGGAAATAGTCTTAACTAAAGAATTAAGCAGAAAATATTTCTTTTCACAAATTATCTTTGGAGAAAGGTATGGCACGGATTGAAGGCACAGAATAAATAAAGAAATAATTTTAAGAAAGAAAAACTTGAAGGCACACAAGAGCCTCACAAACTGTAGCTACTTGAGAACAAAGCACTTTACTCTGTGAGCAATTAGGCAAGGAAATGAAATTTGATAACCTTTTGAAACAATAACCTCCATGCATTAGCCCTTACTAACTGGATTTTTTTTTAACCAATATAAAACACTATATGCAAACTAGGAAGCAAAAGCCAGAAATTTTATCCCATTACCTTGCATTCTGGCACTGTTCATCCTTTACTTGGTTAACTGTTTGTTCCCTTTTTAAGTATATGTTAATACGGAAAGAGATATGCAATAAATGAATGCTACAGTCTTGATCTCTGGAAGCATATCGGGTTGGAGGTGAGGAATGGAAACAAGCCAAGGAAGATCTTGGGCTAGCAGAACACTGGTCTTAGAGAGGACAGTGAGATGTAGTTAGCTAGGTATGCTGCAAGCAGATGATGCAAAACAAGACATTGCAGACACTGAGGCTCAAGATTTACCCCGTAGGCAAAGGGAACCACTGAAGATTTCCGTGAGGGGATTCATGATTTGAGAGGGAAGTTGAAGTTTAGGGAGATGTATCTGTCAGTGTAACAGATTCCAGAGGGACCTGGAGGCTGAGACCAGTTAGAGGCTGTTGCAACTGACTAGACTTGGGGTTATATGTGTTGGAATGAAGACTGTGCTGCCTGGGATGGAAAAGATGGTATAGACTGGGAGGTATTTTAAAGTAAGGAAAAACTAATCACTTTGGTGTTGGAGTGTAATTTTTGTAAAAGCAAATAAAACTTCAGGATTTCCAGTGTGGAAGACCGGGAGATTGAGGATATTGCTGATGGAAACACTAGTAATTAGAAAGGGGAGGAATGGCAAATGAGAGGATGAATTCCTTTGGAACATGATGAATTTGACCTAACGGTGAAACATTTAACTGGAGATGTCATGTATAGCCAGTTAGAGAAGAGCAATCTGTCCCAGTCATTAAAGGAAGGAAAGGGAGGTGAGACTGAAGAGGGTAGGATTGAGCATTAGAAAGTGAGTGGAGAAGGAAGAGCCAAAGGAGTCTAAACAATTATTTGAAGAGACAGGAGGAACCCAATTTCCCCCAAATTCACAGGCCATACCTGTTTCCTTTCATAAAAAGAAATACAATGATAACATCCTTTTGGAAGCACACATCTTGTGTCTACTATTAGATCATAGATCAAGAAAGTTTAGAACTGGAAGAAACCTTATCTATTGATACACAAGGGTCTATTCTTTACAACTATCCCAGATGGGCAGAAAACTGCCATCTGCTCCATGAGTACTCAAGATCTAGTTTGCAGCATTTCTTCAGAAAAAGCATGTCAGAGGGAAAAAAAAAGTCTCTTTTTAAAAAAAAACAACAACAACAAAAAAAAACCAAATATGCTCTCTGAGGACAGGGACCCGTCTTTCCGTCTTTCTTTCCCTACTATATCCTAGCTGACAAGCACAGTACCTGGCCTATGGCAGGTGCTCGATTCATATTAGTTGAATGAATTAATGTGTAGTTTATTCAAGGATCTTCACGATAACCATTATATTTTGAACGGAGAATTTCCTTTTCAAGAGTTCCCAAACAAGTTTTTGGAAAGACCTTTTCTCCCTCCCTCCCTCCCTTCTTTCTTTCCTTCTTTTTTGATGCTCAAAGTTAAAAAAAAAAAAAGAAAAGAAAAGAAGAAAACCATTTAGATTCATTGTGCCTACATTAGATTTAGAAAAATTTTAAAAAGCAGTAATTTGTACGACAAACCCAGAGCCCAAATTTCCTCCATATCTGTTTTATTCTAATTTTTAAATAATCATATTTGAGAGCTATGAGGACTATATATTATTCTTCTTTGCTTTCTCCTTTCTGTAGGCAGCGTACTCTTTGCAGAGACCTCCCTTCTTTCACTTCACTAAGAAATGTCTCTCTATTCATTCAGAAGATATTTACTAGAAGGTAAGTTCCTTGTCCATGTAGACTGGGACCCTGTCTGCCTTGTTCACAGTTTAGTACAGTGCCTAATACAAAGGAGATGCTCAATAAATACTCAATAGATGAGTGAACGAAAAGGCTTTTTGAGCCTGTTACTTTAGGCACTACACTAAGTGTGATTAAGGTATACTTGAAAGTGTAATTTTGGAGATAATGAAGGAGCACCAAGTCCTTCAACTAAAGTAATGATAACACACTCCATTCCCAGCTGTGACGGTTCCCCAAAGCTCAGTCAATTGAGCTTTGTATTTTGAAAAATACAAAGCTGTGTGTTTTGAAAAATATCTTTATTTCCTTTTTTCTTCAAAATGGCTTTAAATAAGCCAAAAGGAGAAGAAAGGAAAAGGACAGATGACAACACTGTGGCTCCCAGTAATGATTTTAAGTAAATTGATCTAAGTGCAAGTATTTGTTACTTAACTTTAAGTTCTCAAGGGCTTCCAATTTTTCTTTTGACCTGCTAGTTAATTACTTTTAAGTTTTTATCTCCACTGGAGTTTTAGAAGAGCTAAAAATTCCCTCCTGATGTGGAAATACATTGTTAGACAATGTGATTCCTTCCTGGTGTCCAAGTGTTCTTACTGGCACTACATGCATAAATCGTGTTTACTCCAGTCTTGGGAAAAGAGGTAACTGGGCATGTATATTTCAATTTTCTGGGTCTCAGTTTGTTAAGACCCTTGGTAGATATCCATAGGCATGCAAGAACCAGAGTTCACACCTCCACTAATGAGCCCACAGAAATAAAACTCTCCTTGTGCTGTGATGCTAGTGAATAAACAACACACATGCACACAAACGACTCTCTACAGTCTATTCATGAGTCTCTGTCCTGAAATTTTGCAGTTTTGTACACTTCTCTGTATGCATTTATCTACTGGGGGAAGCCTTCAGAACTCATTCTTACTTCCAAATTCTCACTTGTAACACTCATAAACACGTGCCCCAACATCATCCTGAAAACTCTCCTGAGATTTATTTCACTTTCAGTTAAAATCCTCTTAACGAATTGTAACTCTTTTCATTTAAAATCCATTGTTCTTCTAATTGTGATTTCTTCTGAGCTGTGACTGAAAAAAAAATGCTCTGAGATAAGGTCTGGAATGAGGATGTATGATAGGTACAGCTCTGCGGCAAAACAATCTGGGCTTGTTGAATGCAAAAGTCGGCTGAATTTTCTTTTCCTTGAATTTATTTCTGTGTTTTCTTGACCCTGAGACACTTCTGACTTAAACGGAGTTTCTCGCACTTGACTTCAGGATAGATCACAGGAAAGCAACCAGTGCTAAGACAGGGCTCACTCTGAGTAGGAACATAATTATTAGCTGATTGTGTGTGATCTGTGGCATGGATGCTAATGCGTGCCATCTGAGACCATCATTAACCCACCGCTTTTTACGTTCTTCTCTCAGAGCTTTCTTCCCCAGCTTCCAAATTTGTACTTCTGTGCTGATTCCCATCTTCTTAATCTCTGATACCTTTTCTTATTCCTACCTTCCTCTTTCCTCTCTCCTGCACCCACCCTTCCACTCGCTCTTCCCAACTGTGTCCTGTACAACCTACCAGAAGAGCACACAGACTCTGCTGAGGCAAACAGAGAGCGCGTAACATGAAGTGGCTGTGCGTCCCTACAAGGCAGGTGGGGCATGATGTGAACAGGAGCCCCAGCCTAGAGCCAGCCCGGCGCTTCTTCAGGAACATTAGTCCTCTAATTCTGACGAACTCTTCCAACAACCGGAAAGCAAGGGAGGACAAAACAGCAAGTCCTCTGTCCATTGTTAAGCTTTTAGCTTTCACCTCACCGATTTCTAAACTGCACCTTGGAAGTCTGTTTGTTAGTTTTCGTGCTCATGTAGCAGCCTCATTCTGTGATAATGGAGTCCTGTTATGTCAACATTAAGTTGACTTCATAGACCCAAGTACCTTAAGGGTATCATTAATTTTAATTTAGAAAAGCAGCAATCAATGTCCTTATCCTGCTTCATTTGTCAAAATCTTTAGTTTTTGTTACATCTACACACTGTTATGAAAAAAAATGTGCTGGGAAGGGTAGAGATCATAGGAAGCATTTCTTCTGCTCTTTGTTTCTTGTCTTAAAGAGATAAAAGGTGAATTACTCTGCTTGGATGATGTAACTCGATGCAGCTTTTCTTAAAAAATAGGTTTCCTTTAAACACCTTTCCTACTGGATCTCATGATCTGGAGCAGGAACTAAAGTCAAAGTGGCTTGCACCTCACCACACCAATACGTTTAAATCATTTACATTTCAGCTTCAGCTAGTTATTCTTGAGCTTTCCTTATTCCACATTTGGAAGATATCATTCGTGCAAAACTTTTCTTTTCTAGTGGCATTTTGGGTCATAAGTAGCATAATGCTCGCATGGGAATGACATAATTATACCTCTTGGTACTAGAACACAGGAGTGTTCCCAAGGACCAGAAGTGGCAATTTGAAATAATTATCAAGCGGATAAAACAGAACTGGTATCATCTGGGTGGGGGGGGAGAAAACGTATATAGCAGTTAGCAAATTCATACTAAAAGATGACTAAAGCAGGGTGAAATCTTGAAGATAAACGAAAAAAGAAAGAGCACCAGAATAAACATTTTTTTTTTTTAGCTCAATGGCAAAATCCTTATATTCCGAGTAATAATACACTTGTAGATTTTCAGTTTGGTCTACTAATCACCTTGACAATGATGGCTGGGAGGGAGAATCCGCTGAAGTATCCACGCAGCAATCTTAACCAAGGAAATCAACACCCCTGAAATCCCACGCTATCCTCACAGCATTTCCAAAGCTTCCTGACCATGACTCCCTTCACAGCCAATCTGACCACATATGAAAGAACCTTGTCTGCCACCAGCCCCTGTTTCCAGTTCCCAGCTCTCCTCCTCCAGGCCACTGAAAAGCGCCTTTCTTTTCCGTCACGGATGCAGAGCTGCTAAACCAGTATCAGGCTGTTCTTTACAAATCAATTAACCGGAAGATCTCATCTACTGTATTTCCCAATCCTGCAACGTTTGGTCCTTCTCACTTTTTGGCATATCAGGAAAAGAGGGCCAAGTTGAGTAAGTAAGTACACCTCATGCTTCTAAATAAAGGACAGAAGATGGGGCAATGCAATTCTATTGTTTCTCAACGTACGTTTGTCAGAACTGGAGCTAAAACTCTGACGTACGTATATTCGCTCCCTCTCAGTCTATACAGTCTCCCGCTCAGCCTTCTTGACACTCCCCCTACCTCCCCTCCCCCTTCGCTCCATCTCACCCCAACCCCGAGGTGGTGTGTCAGCTCCGCGAACAGTCCTAAGACTTCCCTGAACTATTCGAGATATTTTCACTTCAAATCTAAAGGAAAGATACATTTTTTTTTAATGTGGCTTTACATAGTGCAGAAAACTACAGGGAAAAAAAATCCAAAATACAATGTGATCTTTTATAGGAGAAATAAAAGATTGAATTTCTAGGTCATCATAGAAGTAGGTATTCTTCCTTAAGCAAAAATCTGAGATACTGTATGAGATTCTTCCTTTCACTAAAGCAAGAAATCCTAAAATCCATCAGGATACATGCACTGTACCTTGACTTTCTTTTTAATCCTCAAGTGAAACCAAGACAGTAAAGTGTAATAAAAATGCATATAGCCCCAGGCTTTCTGCCTTAGCAAAGAGAGAAAAAATAAGCTTCTTGACTTAAAATGTCTACTGTGAATAATCAGCCACTGCATTTTGGGATCTTGCTTTATAATTTTAACGTATAGCAGTGAACTCCATGTTCGTGGTGTGACAAGAATAAAGGATTTTTTTCTTTCTTTTAAAAAGAGATTTTCTCCCTATTTTCCAAAACAGATATATGTGTCAACTCAAGAGAAACAAAAATGGGAGGGGGAATCTCTTGATTTTTATGAATACATTTTCTGCATTTTTACCTGAAGTTGTCAGTGAAGGGTGGACAAGGTGAGACAGGGGTCCTAGGCTGTGTAATGACAAGGGCTAACATTTGGTTTGGAAGTTTTCTCAGTTCCCTTCCCAGATGTTTTGCCTGTCTTCCCCAAGTCCCGGTTCTTAGCTGATTAATAAATATCCCTAGGAAGATCAATGATAGCTCACAACAGGCTGCTCGTACTGCAGCTGTATTTGTATTTTAAGAGCAACTTTAATTAAATAATTAAACAATTAATTACTCAAATACTTATTGAGCACATATAAGGCACTCTGCTAGGAGAGAAAGGAGAAAAAAAATAAGTAAGAAAATAAGGAGCCTATTTTAAATGAATTTATGGTTTAGCTGTTTATAAATAGGTAAAGTGGCATGAGAAAGAGATTTTAATGTAGGGCAGTCATTCACTGATTTGACAGAGAATCACGACTACAGGGAAAGTCTTTTAAAAATACAGATTCGTAGCTCATCTCTAGAATTTCTGTCTTAGTCTATGTGGGGCTACGGCTTGAGAATCTGTACTTTCTTTAAAGCTCTACCGATTCTGACATATAGTCTGTTTTTGGAGCCACTGGTATAGTGGGAAGGCTATCAGTCCTACCGCTCAAGAAGACCTGAGTCGGAATCCTCTACTAGCTATGTGACCTTCAGCATCTTATCTAATAGTCTGTAAGCGTTAGTCTCCTTATCTGTAAACAGAAATACCGAACAACAGCAACAGTGACAACGGTAGCGATAGCTAACATTTATAGAGCACTTACTACATTCCAAGCGCTGTTTTAAGAGCTTTATAAGTATATCTCATTGAAGCCTTTCCTATCCTAAAGTAAACTTGACGAGAGCAGGACTTGGTCTGCTTCATTCACGGCTGTATCCCCAGGATCCAGGTCAGTGCCCATCTCTTAGTATGCATCCAACTAAATACTTGAAAGAATGAACAACACAGTGAGGAAGGTACTCCTATTTATGACCATTTTATAGACGATGAAACTAGTGTACAGAGAATGGGATGTTGTAAAGTACATGGCTGGAGAGTCTATCTCTTAGCACTCAGTAGATGCTCACTCCTTTCTTTTCCCGGGAACTGTGCTAAAAGCACTAAAAGAAGCATACATAGCTATGGGGCTTACAGAGTATCTGAACTGAATTAATGAAGGAATGAAGCTTTTAAGCTGGGCCTTCAAAGTTGGGTAAGGTTTTGATGGGCAAAAACAGAAGAAACATTCTGTGTGGCGAGAGCAGCATGAAGCATTTTTCTGGCACTAGTAAAGGCCCAGATGTGGGGTATAAACAGAGGGAGAGCTGAAGACTATCAGGCTGGAAATGTAGCTTGGAGTCAGCCCAGAGCAGCAGTTGACTGTCAGGTTTAAGAACAGAGACTTCATTTCGTTTTTCATGGGAAGGCATTCAAATATTTTTATAAAGTATTACTTTAAAAATTTACTTTTATTTCTTTTTAATGCATTCACATGATAACAAAATTCAAGAAGAACAATAAAAATCTTTAAAATGTGAGTTTCCCATTCACCATATCCTTCTAGCCATCTTGCTTCCCAGCCTGGTGGCAACTACTGCTAACATTTTCATACTCTACATAAATTTTCTTAAATCAAGAAATACCACGGTCAGAGCAGTGTTTTAGGATGAACTGAAGCATGGAGAAAGTGATAAAAGGATAAGTTGCCAGAAAAACCCCCAAGAGATGAGGACACGATGGCTTAAACGTAAGGGTACCAGAAGGAAGGAAGAGGCAAGGAAACTTCAGACTTTCATCCTAGGTGACGAGGAGATGTGTAAAAATCGGGAGGAACCACTGGCGTGTTGGGGCACAGTCTGATATGATAACTAACCCCAAACAGTAAATCAAAAACGGTTGGACAAAGACTAGATGGAATGATGGAAAAATCATGAGGGGGGTGGCAGTGAATTCTCTTCAAAGCCCTTCACATCACTTATCCCGATGGTTAGCAAGACTCCCGCAGTGGCTTGGGTAGAAATATTGTATTTTCCTAAAAAAAAGAACACCTGAAAAGCATTTAATAGCATCTGCTACAAGGTAAGTACTGAGTAAAGAGTAGCTGTTACTTATTTGTATTAAAAAGTGGGTGTCAGAGCAGAACAGGCGTGGGTGCATTGGGCAGACACATCTCTGGGGGAAGTTCCTTATCTAGCTGGCTTCTTTTATAGTAAATACTCAAGTTGGCCAGTTGGGGAGAGCTAGGCAATTTCTGTCCTTTGGCAGGACCTAAACAAGTCTAGAGTGGAGAGCGTGAGAGGTGAGCTTAGCAATCAATTATTCCCCAAGCATTTTCAAGTGCCGTTATATACGCTGTCCTGTGTGTTCATCTTGTGGAGGAGAGCAAAGATGGAAAATGAGAAATCCCTGCTCTCGAGAACCTTGTGTCTTGTAGGAAAAAGATTGCACATGGGAGAAATTAGAGAGTCTTTAAGTGCTAGTCTGTGTGTTACTGACCAATAAGAGCATTATGAATTTCTAGAAGTAAGGAAGCAATGAGGCCTGGAACAATCTGGGAGGCTTCTGGAAGGGGGTGACACAAAACACCACGGACCTAGATCAGACTCAGAGTCTATGTAGCTTAGCATCTCATGTCCATTGAGGAGTACTTTTTGAACAGGCATTTTGTATGCCATTAGTGACATAATCTTAATGGATTAGAGATTCCCAAGATTTCAAATGGTATCACTTACACTGTTGATTATTTTGTTTTATTTTGGTAAGCAACAATTCATCATTCGCCCTTCTTTTATTTTTAGATTTTTTTTGGATGTGGACCATTTTTAAAGTCTTCATTGAATTTATTGCGATATTGCCAATTCTGTTTTATGTTTTGGTTTTTTGGCCGCGAGGCATGTGGGGTTTTAGCTCCCCGACCAGGGATCTAACCCACACTCCCTGCATTGGAAGGCGAAGTCTTAACCACTGGACCGCCAGGGAAGTCCCTCCCTTCTTTTAAACATTTCACATTTGTTTGGAAAGAGCTTTCAAAATATAGTTATTAAAATAGTTTGTTTTCTTGTCTGTTCCTCACTGCGTCATAATTGTTTTTTTATGGTTATGTGAATATAGATGGTTGGATACAAAAGTACTTAATAATTTTGTGCTTAGAGAAAAAGAGTGGCTTTTACATGAGTAAAGACCTGGTATCACTATGTTCATACTTGAAAATGACTTCTTTGCACTGATAACAAACTTTCTCCTAGACTTGTCGAAAGTAATGTTAAACTTCATATATAGAACTTTGAACATCTAGTCCTTGATCTAGGATTGAACACACGTTTCACATCTTGGAGAAAACTTTTTTTTTTTTTTTTTGGTTAGCTGATCTTTTTATCCCTTCAGGCATTAACCAGTCTTTTTATTTTCTTAGCAGCAGCCCTGGAGAGAAATTCCCTGAAGCCTAAAGCATCTATTGGATGGTTCAAAATGTATAGTGCTAAAAGTTTGCTCTTGTTGTGTTATTCTTTTAGCAGAAATCCCACAAAGAGAAACACATTCTTGCATATGAAGGCATACTGAGGTAAATATTCACTTATTTCACTCTAAATTTGAACTTTTCGATATTTCAATCTGAGCTGGCATTGAGATTCAACTTTGTAGTGTACAAAAAGTAAGAATAGATCACAGTAAACTTCCAGACTAAACATATCTATAGTCCAAGGATACTTAAACAGACCAGAAACAAATTAGTACTTTTGAAATAACACTTTCATAAGGCAATTAACATGCTAAACACGTATGATTCTTATCTAGTCACCAAAGCAAAGTCTTTAAGGATGTTAAATACTAAATAGTACGTAAATTAAATCAAATTACTATTTGTCTTAAAAACATAATTTTCTAAAAATCCAGGATTTAGAAATTTCACTAATTCAATCTAGTCTTTCTGTCCAAAAGTTAAATGAGTTGGATGGAATCTCAATAACAAGTATTGATAGATGCAAATAAGAACAAAAAAGTCACTATTAAGAATTTATCAAAGATGAAAGGTTTTCAGGGCCTTTCTCAGTACATATGTGCACATAAGATATGTATCTTTATCTATGGAACAAGGTTTCTCTACTTTGGCACTACTGACCCTTGACCTGGATAATTCTTTGTTGTTCTAGCCTGTTTGCTAGAAGATGTCTAGCAGCATCCCTGACCTCTACCCACTAGATGCCAGGAGCATGGCTTCCCCAGTTGTGATAACCAAAAATGCCTCCAGACATTGCCATGTACCCTGGGGGACAAAAATTGCCCCTGGTTGAGAACCACTGGTCTATATTAACCTTCACTCTCTACTTCATATACATGATGATGTGGATGTTTGAGGTAAGACCTGAGTTCCATTCTACAACTCTTAACTAGGGAGGAAGGAAAAGTAACAGTCCCAAGTTATTTACAGACTGTCCTCAGGTCTGCCCAATGAAGGACCCCCATCTAACTGGCAATTTTTGCTCTGGAGCTCCCCATCAGGCTGGCCCAGACTTCATAAGATCTGCATTATGATCTAATGGCTCCCCCCTGCTCAATCCTGCTTCAGTCCCTTGTTCTTCACAGGAAATCTATCTTGGCATCTGTTTCCTGGAAGGTCTAACCTGCAACATCAATCAATCAGTCAGTTAATCAGAGCATTCCATTCCCTTAGCGGGAGACGGGCACAAGACTCCATCTGGGCCATTGAGAGTCAGGCCCAAGCAGTTTTTAAACTCCTGGGTGAGAGTAGCTTGCTCTCTCTTTTTCTGCTGGAAATGTGGAGGATGCTAAGAGCAGAGCAGGAGAGCCTGCCTGAAAACCTCCACTGCCACGGTCACCCTTTTTTCCCTTGACTAATCGGAGTTGAGTTTTCTGTCACAGCCAAGAGCCCAACCTAATAATACACTTTATAATAAAGGGGAAACTACAGAAACATGTAAGAAAATTAACATTGAGCCTAGAAATGGTTACAAATGAACTCATCACAATGATTATTAAGAGCTAGGTATACAAGTTGTTCAAGAATTGCAAAGGGTTCCACTTTTTAAAATCTCAAGATACTTCATAAAAAGGTGAGAGAGGGCAGAATTATACCCATTACAGTATAATGATTTTACCAGTTGCTGTATTAATTCTTGGAAGATTTTCTCCAGTCTCATCATGGAGAAATAATGGCTATAGAATACTAGGTAGTAGCTGCCACTAGGTCATCAGTACAAGTTAGTTTCTATTTCCTATCATGAGGCTTTAGGCAAACTTGGCTGGACTCCTACCCAGCACCGCACCCCTTCCTATTTCCCATTCTTTGCTGCTGATATTAGGAAAAGAGAACATATTCATGAGTATGATACTTGATCTGAGCCAATCTGTCAGGCTTAAGAATATTTCAATAATGTGTGTGCATTTAAGACTGTGAAGTATGCCCATTTCAGTACTTTTTTTTTTAATAGAAAGATTTGTTTGAAAACTGAAAGCCACATTTTTCCACTCGAAGTTTTTAAAAAGCTTCATTTGTGAAAAGCAGCACTGACCAGAGCTGCTGGGGATAATTAGTAGGAGCTGGAGCTTCAAAGGAGTTTCCGTGTTAGGAAAAGGTACTTGGACATTTTAGCTAAGCTGCTGACCACCTGGGATTGGGTCATTTAAAAGGATGTTAGTTTTCAGTTCTTTTAGATTCCGCATGTAAGTGAGATCATACAGCACTTGTCTTTCTCTGTGTGACTTATCTCACTCAGCATAATGTCCTCAAGGTCCATCCATGTTGCTGCAAATGGCAGAATTTCCTTCTTTCTCATGGCTGAGTAGTATTCCATAAAAAGGTGGGGGAAGGGGAGAGATGTTGTTTAAGGGTATACCCTTGCAACTAGTAGGAAAATAAGTCCTGGAGATCTAATACATAGCACAGTGATTACAGACAGCAAAACAGCATTATAAACAATCAACTGGCTAAGAGACTAGATTTGAATAGTTCCCCGTACCAGAAGAAATGATCATTATGTGATACAGTAGAGGTATTAGGCAACACTACTATGGCAATCATATTGCAACATAAATGTATCAAATTAATACATTGTATACTTTAAACTTAAACAATGTTGTCTGTCAAATACAATTCAATTTAAAAAACGAATAAAAGGGTGCTAGTTGTTGACAGACTGACCTAATAGATACCCTCTATGCCTTAACGAAATTCTTTTAAGGGATTTGTATTAGGGGCTCCCTATTAAAACAAAGGCTTAGACAGCTGTCTTTTGACTCTGTTTAGGAGGGGTACCTTGTAATTTTTTTTTTAAATCTGCATGCTATTTTATTGCCATGAGAAGAATATTATCTATATAAAATTTGGTCCAGTTTCTTCTCCTTTACCTCTACCATTCAAACTTAAATGCTTTAATTTTACTCAAGTAAAAGCAGAATCATGTATCTGACATGGGAACTGAATAGTTCACACCATTAAATTAATAGAGTTTAATTGAATTAGGTGTGCTCTTTATTATTTCTCAGGAATAGTAACTCATCTTTCCTACATGCTATTTCCCTTTACTTTTATTTTTCTGAGTAACTATGTAATGTGTGTCTCTTTCCCCACATCCAGTAATGAGTGTGATAGAAGTGTAATTTATAACATCAGTAACTAGATTCATCATTAATCTTCAACTCATGTTCAATTCCCCTTATTATATGGTATTTCCATAATAACTTCAGATATTTCAGTCAACCTTACACTTTCCAACAAATACTGTAAAAATTAAGACATTAATTTAAAAACATTATTAAAATTCCAGACTAAATAACACTGGGCCCACTTAGAGTGATGCTGTCAGGAGAGGTCCTTGGACAGCTACTGCTTCAATCTCACCATGGCCTCCTTTGGGCAAAGCAGCAACCTGGTAAGCAGCTCTTGCAGGAAAACTACTCTGGAAATATTGTTTGTAGATGTCAGTGACAGTATTGAAGTCGTTTATGTCAGCCAGCAAAACAGTTGTTTTTACCACATTTGTGAAGTCACAGCCTGCTGCTTTCAGAATTTCACCCATGTTTGTAAGGGCTTGTTTAGCCTCTTCTGCCACCCCTCCTGGCACAAGCTGTCCACTTGCAGGATCCATGCCTAGCTGTCCTGAAACGTAAATGGTCCTGTCGACTAACACAGCCTGACTGTAGGGACCAATGGCCGCTGGGGCTTTCGCAGTGCTGATCACCTTTCTGATCAAAGACGACGTGGCTAATCCTCTTTCCTTGCCGCCCCTCGGAGACAACTACCATGTATACTGCTCCTGCTCGTGTCTCATGGGTCTTGTAATTTTTTTTATTGAAATGTAGTTGACATACAATATTACGCTAATTTCAGGTGTACTACACAGTGATTCGACATTTACATCCATTATGAAATGATCACCATGATATGTCTAGTAACCATCTGTCCCCTACAAAGTTATTACAATATCACTGACCATATTCCTTTAGGCTGTAGGTTACATCCCCATGACTTATTTATTTTATAACTGGAGGTTTGTACCTCCCAATCCCCTTTACCTGATTCGCCCAACCCCACGCCCCTTTTCCCTCTGACAACCATTCATTTGTTCTCTACATCTATGAGTCTGTTTTCATCTTGTTTTGTTTTCAGTTGTTTTAGATTCCACATATAAGTGAGATATGGTATTTGTCTTTGTCTGACTTATTTTTCTTAGCATGATACCCTCTAGAACCATCCATGTTGTCACAAATGGCAAGTTTTCTTTTTTCTTTATGGCTGAGTAATACTCCATTGTGTGTGTATATACCACATCTTCTTTATCCATTCATCTGTCGATGGACACTTAGGTTGCTTCCATATCCTGGCTATTGTGAATAATGCTACAATAAACATTGGGGTGCACGTATCTTTTTGAATTAGTGTTTTTGTTTTCTTTGGGTAAATACCCAGAAGTGAAATTGCTGGATTATATGGTAGTTCTACTTTTAATTTTTTGAGCAACCCCTATACTGTTTTCCATGGTGGAGGTGCCTTACATTTTCTAACATCGTTTCCAGTAACAATCTACCACAACACCGAGATATTCCGCACCTCTTGGCTGGAGCGTTTGGTGTCTTGGTCAGCTCTTCTGTTCTGGAGACAGCAGTGACACACGTGGGTGAACGAGGCCACCCACACTGCCTGTCTGGGTCTGAATCAATGAAAGAAGAACTTACATCCATTTTCTCTCAGACTGGGAGAGTGCAGGAAAAATATAAGCCCAGTTGCACAGGGAGTTGCTCTTATCGAGCGGTTGCACAACAGTTTAGGTTTTCAACTCTTTTACAATCACTATTTACTGGCAGGCACTCTGCTGAAAGAAGTAGAGAACTCTAAGCTGGGTTTTGAACAAAAAAAGATTCCTGAAAGTGACTCTTCCCCCCCCCCAAATGCCTATGACCAAAAGGCTTTCTGAATATGACTTTAATTGCAAAAGGACCGAGTCACGGGCTCCTTGTGTTTCTTTAGATGCTAATCATATTACTTAGAGAGCTGGCAGAGGTCCTGGAGTTCTCAGGCTATGCACCACTGATAACACAAACTGCAGGCACAGGAGCAGAACGATGTGAGGGAGAAGAATGGTATCTCTGAGACCCTGGAATGTGGCTTTGAACCACCATAGAACTTACTGGAAATGGATTAGGAGAACACCACCGGGCAAAAGGCCATTCTGTTATTCTTAAGACTTCCCCACCCCCTCAAAAAATAAAAAAGGGGGGTGGTGGAAAGTAGAAGGGAGTTGGTAGAGGTGAAAGGATAAAAAATTTTGGTCTTTGTCTTGGTAAAGACAACGCAATTCAGTTTACTGCCCACTCATTCCTCTTAGAAGCGTCTCACCTTCATTTAAAATGTGTGCATTTAATCTGTGTAATAATCACTGCACTTCCCCTTCAGTGTCCTTTTGTATTTTTGTGTGCGTGTTTGTGTGTGCGCGCGCGCGCGCGCGCTGGTGCGCTATAGTCTATTCCTATCTTTCCTTGATTCTTTATCTTCTAAGCCGTTTTCCTCCTTTCTTATTGCTCTATTTAATGTTTCCCTTCTGTTACAGCATAACTGCCTTTTCCCTCCATCTATATCTCTAAATTAGGGGGTCTTTCTTCCTTTTCTGTGCGGCACCCTCTCTTCAGCACGATGTCTTCACTTTTCTCTATTGTAGTCTCTTCTGTGATTGGCCAACAGCAAAATGAAACATACTAGAATCCAATTCTAAAAGCACTTTAGAAGGATGGAATCTTGTCATTTGCTCCCTGAATCACTATCATCAGTATAGTTGGCGCAGAAGGGTATTTCATTTTGGGGCTCATTGGATAAGTATGAGCTCAACCTGGCAGCTGTAAAATAACGGGGGGGGGGGCGGAATTTGCTCCTTTCCTCCCTTATAGCTCAGAAGTTTGTGACTGACCTTGATTCTTTATTTCTAATTATGCCCCGTGGAAAAATAACAATTTTTTTCATTGGTATCGTATAGTGCCTCGGTTTTTCCTGGGCCTTTCATGAAGAGCAGTACAATTTCCTTTTCGTTTTACAGATTACGCAATTTAATTTCGGAAAATTAAACTACATGTCCAAGGGAGGATTCAACATTTCCGGAGAACCTAGCATTTGCTGTCTCCCAGAAGACTAAAATTAGATCCTGTTTTAATGACTGTCCCCGCAACAGTGAGTTCCACGTAATGAGAATGTTTCCATGTTCCCGCTGACAGACCACTTACTACTATTTGCTGATGTGGGTCTGATGAATTCTGACAATCAACAATAATAATCGTAGAAACATTAACATTTACCGACTGCTTGCTTTGTGCCAGGCACTGCGCAAAGTGCTTTTTAGTGATTATTTCTTTTGATCTTCCCTATAACCCCATGTGTTAAGAATACAAATGCTCTGGCATATCAGAATTATTCACATCTGATGGTTGACGTAATATAGATTTTTAAAACTGTCGAGTAAGCTCCTATAGCACTTATTGTACTTATTCTCCATCCCACTCCAATGACACCCTGCTTTGAATTCTGGTATTATTATTTGCTTCATGCACGGAATATTAAAATAAAGGTCTTCTATTGATACTCAGAAGGAAGACTGACACTGCTGATACCCTACTCCACCTTGGGGTTTGTAGCGAATACCTCTGGGGCTTACACTGTATCTCGTGATCCCACTACTGACTCCTTTGTCAGCAGCAGTGGAGAATTAACACTTTGGCAGCAACGTTCAGCCAGCGGGCGTCAGGAGCAGGTGGATACATGCTCTGGATCTCTGCATTTCAGGCTCTAGCTACTTATGCGCAGGTCTGTTTTATTCTGTGCACTTCTCACGAGTCCCAGAGAACAACTGATCTTTCTTTGTCTCATTTTTCTTGCTCTTTTATTCCTGCTTCTTAGAGTCACATCCTAAATAAAGTTCCTGCACCCAAATCCTTGTCTCAATTCTGTGATGGTGTAACCCTAAGACACCAGGCCTTGGGGCAGGCTTCACTTCCGTTAAACATGGACACTTAGAGAATGCAGACGCAAACATTATTAAAAATGGAATCTATGATGTTGACAATGGGAAGTTTACTTCATCCAAAATTTAAGACTCTATTAGTCAGTCAATAAATATTTATGGCAAGTCAGGCACTGTGTTAGGCACTGCTGCAGAAGCTGGAGATTTAATCCAGAGTTTGGTGGAAAGCATTATGAAACTTTTGCCTTAGGGCAGCAGGAAACAATAGAAAGACTTTAAGACAAGGAGAGTTACATAATCAGATCTGCATTTTAGGAGGATTACGATAGCTGCATTGCGGAGAATGGATTAGGAAGCAAGACTAAAATTAGGGAGTATAATTAGGAGGCTGTGCAGTATTTAAGGCAAAAGATGCTGGAGACAGGGGAGATCTAAAGAAGGGAATGAGTTTGAGAGACGGCCTGGGTACAGAGTTGACAAGATTTGGTAACACAGCATATGTGAGCTTTAAAGATAAGGGTGGATTCCAGGATAATGACTTCAGCAATTGAGTTTCCGGCTTGGGCCACTGGGTGAAGGGTACTGTTAACAAAAATAGTGAAATCAGGAAGAGGAAAATGTTAAGGATGGGTTAAGAGAAGAAGAGAACAATGATGAGCTCTGTTTGGGACATGCTGAGCCTGTGCTGTCTGGAAGGCATGGAAGGTGGCTCGCTCTGAAGTCAAGGAGAGAGAAATTTGACTTCACCTCAAAAATCAAGTCAGCCTTTTAACAAATCATGCTAGAGCAACTGGATATCCATATGCAGAAAATGAGCCTAAACCTATACTTAACACTTTATATAAAAATTAACTAAAAATGCATCACAGACTTAAATGTAAAATATAAAACTGTAAAGCATATGAAACAGGAAAAAATTGGGGGGGGGTGTCTAGGTCTAGGCAAAGAGTTCTTAGACTCGACACGAGAAGCATGATCCATAAAAGGAAAAATTGATAAATTCGCCCTCACCAAAATTCAAAACCTTTGCTCTGTGAAAGACCCTGTTAAGAGGATGAGAAGAAGAAAATACCTGCAAACCACATTATCTAATACATAAAGAACTCTTAAAACTCAACTGTGAAAGAAAAAGCATTCAAATTAGAAAATGGGTGAAAGACATGCACAGACATCTTGCTGAAGAGGATATATAGATAGCAAATAAGTACATGAAAATTTATTCATCATTAGCCACTAGGAAGATGCAAATTAAAACTACAATGAGATATCCCTACATACATCAGAATGGCTAAAATAAAAATAGTGACAACACCAAATGTTGGCAAGGATGCAAAGAAATTGGATCACTCATAAATTGCTGGTGGAATGTAAAACAGTACAGCCACTTTGAAAAAGTTTGACAGTTTCCTATAAAACTAAACATTCAACTACCATATGACCTAGCACTTGCAATCTCGGGCACTTATCCCAGACAAATGAAAACTTATGTTCACATGAAATCTGTACATGAATGTTGACAACTTTATTCATAATACTCCCAAACTAAAAATATCCCAGATGTCCTCCAAGAGGTGAACGGTTAAACAAACAAGGGCATATCCAAAATATAGAATACTACTCAGCAATAAAAAGGAACTATTGCTACAATGTGACAATTTCGATGAATCTCTAGGGAATTACAGAGTGGAAAAAGTCAATCCCCAAAGATGACATACTGCATGATTCCATTTATATAACATTTTTGAAATGACAAAATTATAGAAATGGAGAACAGATTAGTAGTTGTTGGGGGCAGGTGGGTGCTGCTCTACAAGGACAACAGAAGGGATAGTTGTCATGATGGAAATGTTCTGTATATTGACTGTATCGATGTCAATATCCTGGTTGTGGCACTGAACTATAGTTTTGTCAGATGTACCATTGGGAGAAACTGGGTAAAAGGTACATAGGATCTCTCTGTATTATTTCTTATAACACCCTGTTAATCTATAATTATCTCAAAATGAGAAGTTTAGTTTAAAAAATGTTGAGATCTGGGTAGTTCTCAGTAATATGACAGAATTTTCACAGGATTAGATACATTGAATATTAATTAGAAGGTTCTGTAACTATCTCTTTTCAAGAATCTATGAGTTTAGGTTTACTTTTGAAGCTATATATACTTCTCATATTAAAATTCAGGAACAATTTTTAGGCAACAACAACAAAAAAGAACTAAGAATTATTTTCAATGGAAAAAACCCACACAGTTCTTAAGGAACATACAGGCAAAACGGAGAAATAGGCATGGATACGAGAAACTGAGGAGTGTCTGGTAGAAGGGTAGGTCCACGGTTTCTAGGGTAAAGTGAAAAGGCTCTCTGGAGGAGTCCGAGCTTGAGCTGGGTCCGCAATCACATTTGCATTGAGAGAATCCTGCCAGCACTTAGCAAATGGCAGGAGAAAGCGTCCAGCAGCAGCAGGTGTCAAGGTTTGGAGACTTGCGTCCTCAGGAGGAGAGCATTTGGTTTGTTTGGGCACAGAGGGAGATAGGAAGGGCACTGGTAATGGAGGTATTTGGACTCAGTCCTGAGGACAGCAGCGAGTCAAATTTCTGAAGCATGATGATGAACTCAGGCACTGGAGTTGGAATGCCTGTTTTGACCATGCCACTTTCTAGCTGAGAGCCACTGAGAAAGGCACTTAACCTCTTTAAGTCTCAGTTTTTGCATCTAAAAATGAGTACTCTGGAGAGGCAGCTCAGAAAGTGGTTAAGATTAATCGAGATAATGTATATCAAGCCTTTAGCACAGTGTCTAACAGCCTGACTCAGCAAATATTAGCTGTTAGGAGTCTGAGGGTGGTGCTAGTGGTGACAATCACGTTCTCTCTCTGCAAAGGTTATAAGCGGCTTGGGAGCAGAGACCGTGCCTTATCTGTGACCATCTGACCTCCAAGGCGCTCCTGGTACACGGTAGGAGTCTTGCTAAATTAAATCCGAAAAAGTAGTGTTCTTGGGAGATTAATCGGATAGCAGTGCACTAATCAGAGGCGGGAAGGAGAGGCCTTAGGCATGGAACACAATTAGAAGGCGAAGATGATGATGTGGCTTCACTCCTCATGACAAGCACCAGGAAACAATGTTGGTGTCACCAAGAGTTGTAAGGAATAGGTAACGAGTGGGAGATGCAATGAAGGATATAGCTTCTGGACTTAGATTCCATTTTATCCACGAATAGATTCCAAGTTTACTGCAGTGTGGATACCGGATCTCTTTTGGAGAGAACGCCCAGAGTAGCAGGAAGACCATGGGTTTTGAAGTCAAATAAACACCGCTCTGCCCCTTACGTCATTTAAATGACCTTCAGAAGTATAGGTATTTATTCCTTCAGCGTCTGTAGTAGTTACGATGGCGCCCCACACTGAACCTCCTCTTCAGTGTCTTGGCGACCATACTCCAGCGGCTGCCCTCAAGGGACTGCTGCACGCAAGGTTCCATCCTCTCCCTGAGGCGGGGAGGCCTGCGGCCAGCCTCAACTGGTTGAGGCCGGGATACAAAGTCTCCACCCAAATGACTCATTTGGGACAACTCTGAAAGGCCAAACCAAGGTGAGGGCTTCTCTAAGGCTCCCCCTGCAGCCTCAGTCTCCACTGCTGCACCGTGGACCTGCTTTCTCCTCTGCCTAGTCCTGCCTTCCTCACTTCCTTAGAAGTGTAAATCCTGAGAGTACTCCACAACACCACAGTAACCCTTCTGCAAGCCACTCTCCAGCTGCTTCTGAGTCAGCTTCCCAGTGCCGCTTGGAGAGTGGCCTTTACTCCTAATCTGTAAAATGGAAAACAGCATGGCAGCCAGAAAGAGCTGTGCTGAGAACGGAATGAGATCATGCATTTGGTGTAAAACTGTGTTCAAGAAATGATGGCCAATGGGTGAACCTTACGGACATTGTGCCTGGTGAAAGAAGCTGGTCACAAAAGACAAAAACTGTAGGATTCCACTTACGTGAGGTACCTAGAGTAGTCAAACTCATAGAGACAGAAAATAGATTGGCGGGTGTCAGGGGCTGGGGGGAAGGGGAAAAGGGCAATTGTGTAATGGGTGTAACATTTCAGTTTTGCAGGATGAAAAAGACCCATTCTGAAGGCCCATTCTGAAGACCCATTGTATAACAGTGTGAATATATTTAACACTACTGAACTGTACACTTAAAAATCATTAATTAAGACGGTGAATTTTATGTCCTTTCTTAAAACCGCAATGAAAAACAAAAGAAATGATGGCTAGCATACCATCAGTTATATTTAACTGACTTCAACCCACAGGTGGGTTCCTTTCCTGCCTTCCCCTCTATCTGCTGATCCCCTTGGGACCTACAATTCCAAACGTGATTGAAGCTCACTGCCCCAGCTGGCGCCCTGGAACTCATGTCTCCATAATCTGATCTTTTCCACCAATGGCTCTAATTTCTAAACATCTCAATTCTCTATTGTTCTGAGATCACCGTGGGATAGGCTCTGAAGAACTCTATTATAGCCACCCGCACAGTCAAACCTCCTTTCCCAAACAAAACAAGCACTCTTTAAAATCATCACCATAACCTTTTGAAAAGCACATCGAATTGCATCATGAGTTAAAAGAAATTACACTGTGTCAGTGCCAGGTTGCTGAAAGGAGGGGACTGAGAACAGGAGTCTGGTGAAGTTGACAGATATAATGATGTGGTTAGAAATCCTGATGGATTTTGACGCAGATTCTCTGCTTGGGGGTGAGTGAGATTACTGTTTATACAGAGAGCAGAGTCAAGGTCAGAAACTACAGAGGAGGGGCCATGAAGCTAAAGTGGAGGACTTTAAAGCAGCTGGGGAGTTTGTGCTATTCACAAGTTCAACACGCTCAGCAGGACACAGGAATACACAGGGTCAGGGTATGGGCAGGGGTCACAACATTCAGAAATTCGTAACTAGCAAGAATGCAGAGCAAATGCCCGAATATGGGTTGGAATATGGGATGAAGTTGCTGCATGAGGAAACAGACATGCTACGAAACAGGAGCTGGAGGTTAGGGATGCCACTGCACCATTCGGAACCAAAGGGGTGGGGTCCAGGGCTGACGCCAAGCCAGGGCGGATCTCTTCTGCCCTAGTTTTAAGAGCTCTCTGGGTGGGGATAGACGAAGGCCTACAATGCTGGGATTCTCCCCAGAGTCACGCAGGGTTCTGCAGGTTTTAATGATTACAGTAGAGAGCCTCGTCCCCTGGAAAGCCCTTGAGGTTCTAACTCAGCAAAACGCATTGAATCTGACAGATCAGCGTTTGCCATCTCCGGTGCCTATGCATGGGAAAAACAAATTGTCCCGTTTGCAAGTATCGTATGTATATGGGGTTAGGGGTTGCCCTACTTGTTGGGTAAAAAGTTTTTATATTTTAAGTAAAAGATAACTTAAAACTCTGGCACTAAATTTCTACTTTCTATTTGTTTTCTATTTTGATACCTGTACTCTGTTCTAAAGAAAGACTTGGTGGTAACAGGAGGGTTGAATAGTAGGAGGTTGAATGCCTCCAAGTATTTGAAGGGCTGTCTTTGCCAAGAGAGTTTACTCTTACTGTGTGTAGCTCCAAAGCATACATATAGACAAAAAGGCAGAAGTTATGGGAAGATCAATTTTAGCTCAGTGCAAGAGATAATAGCCTAATGATTAGGGCGTTTGCAAATGAATAGGCTGCCTTGCAAAGTAAGAAGTTCTCCATCATTTTAGCTTTTAAGGCCAAAGCAAAGGCTTTTCTAGCAGAGATACTGGCTGTAGAAAGACTCTTGTATTGAGAAAGGAATTAGACTGGATCTTTAAAAAAAAAAAAAAACTATTTATTTTGGCTGTGTTGGGTCTTCGTTGCTGCTCGTGGGCTTTCTCTAGTTCCGGCGAGCAGGGGCTACTCTTTGTTGCGGTGTGTGGACTTCTCATTGCAGTGGCTTCTCTTGCTGCGGAGCATGGGCTCTAGGTGCACGGGTTTCAACAGTTGTGGCACGTGGGCTCAGCAGCTGTGGCGCACGGGCTTAGTTGCTCCGCAGCATGTGGGCTCTTCCTGACCAGGGCTCGAACCCATGTCCCCTGCATTGGCAGGCGGATTCTTAACCACTGCGCCACCAGGGAAGTCTCTTAGACTAGATCTTGATAGCGCATTTCAACCTAAGATTCAATTACTCAAACTTGTTTAAATGTCATTAATACTAGCTTTACTAGGTTAACTATTGAGAGACGGCCTAACCTAATGGTTAAGATCACAGGCTCTGAAGCTAGACTACGTGGGTTTGAATCTTGGCTACTTACTAGCTGCGTGACCTTGGGCAAACTACTTAATCTCACTATCCTTCATTTACTCTTCATATCTGTAAACTGGGAATTATAACAGTACCTACCTACAGGATTACTGAAACAGATTGGTGAACATATGTAAAGTGTGTAGACAGAGCTTGGTATAGAGTACTTACGACTACTACTACTACTACTACTACTGTTACTGCTTTAGGTTCCTAGATATCAATTCTAGCCTCTTGGTTGTGATTCTTGTACTCTGATGACCAGTGACGAGAACAAGGACTTGTAGAATAGAAATTCATGATGAAGTACGCATTATTATGTCGTCAATTCATGAGAATCCCTAAAATGCAGCTTCCTTTTCCCCATGCAGGTGGCTGTTTTTCAAGGAAGGAAATGACAACTGTGTAACAAGTCTAAATTGTGCTTGATTCTGAGTGTACTAACCTACTGTTGAAGTAATATCAAAGCAGAGACATTGATGAGTCTACCTGGCAATACCTAGTGTTTGCTCTCCCTGTGTAACTGAAACCAAGGCCTAGTGTGCTTTTTAGTCCATAATCTGGAAAGTTCTGCCCTCTGGTCATAGCAATGGGCATGTTTTACCATCCACTACAGAGAAGATCCTGTTTCTGAAAAGCAATGCAGCTGCAATTTAACTCAGAGCTGAGAAACCCTTGACCCAATGATTAGGGGTCCACTTTTGTTATCTACCTGTGAGGAAAAGAGAACATCCTTTCACTGGTGTTTGCAGAATATGTGTTTTAGAAAAAATGATAAACAGAAACATGGAGGACTTCAAATAATTCTCCAGAAGTCCGTTGTTAAAATGACAAACTTCAAAAGTCCCTTGAGGATACTCAGGTCTCAAGAACAAAAAGCAGCTGATAAAACGTAAGGCTTTCGGGAATTCCCTGGCAGTCCAGTGGTTAGGGCTCCATGCTTCCACTGCAGGGGACATGAGTTCGATCCCTGGTCGGGGAACTAAGATGCCACAAGCCACATGGCGTGGCCAAAAAAACAAAACCAAACCAAACCAAAAAAAAAAAAAAAAAACAGAAAAAGAAAAGAAAAAAAATGTAAGGCTTTCCAAAAATTGCCCCTTTCTTCTTAAAATTCTTACATGAAGGCTCATAAGGTTTAGTGTACAGGTTGTTGGAAGCACAAACAAACCTACCTCAAGAGAGTTGATTCACCTCAGGACCAATTTCTCCTCTGTTCAAACATCTACTATTTGTTTAGAAGCCCTGTGTGGATAATGCACAGAGCCATTTCAATGGCAGAAGAGAGGAATGGCCATGGAGTTATCATCAGTCATTTATGTCTGCACTGTTAACAACAGAATCAATAATCTCAGCGCTATGAAGAGCACCCTTTGCATCCTAGTTAGCGTGTCTGCGGAAGGCAAGAAGGTTTTGAAAAGAATTGTGTTTCAGGGAATGTTTGAGTCGTAAATATCCACAGGGTTCTGCAACCATCACTGTTCATAAACATGGACTTATTTATGGATTTGAGTTGACTTACGAAGGTATTTATTGTTGCTGTTCATATTAAGAGGTGATGTCGATCGGGGATGGCTTTTCTTTTTCTTTTTTTAACATCTTTATTGGAATATAACTGCTTTACAATGGTGTGTAAGTTTCTGCTGCATAACAAAGTGAATCAGCTATACATATACATATATCCCCATATCTCCTCCCTCTTGCGTCTCCCTCCCACCCTCCCTATCCCTCCCCTCTAGGTGGTCACAAAGCGCCGAGCTGATCTCGCTGTGCTATGCGGCTGCTTCCCACTAGCTAGCTATTTTACATTTGGTAGTGTATATGTGTCCATGCCACTCTCTCACTTCGTCCCAGCTTACCCTTCCCCCTCCCCATATCCTCAAGTCCATTCTCTAGTAGGTCTGCATGTTTATTCCCATCTTGTGCTTAGGTTCTTCATGACATTTTTTTTTTAGATTCCATATATATGTGTTAGCATACGGTATTTGTTTTTCTCTTTCTGACTGACTTCACTCTGTATGACAGTCTCTAGGTCCAGGGGGGATGGCTTTTCTATGTCTGTGTGAGGCTGAAAAACTGATGATATTTTCAGGTTTTTTTTTTTTTTTAAGGAAATGCCTTCTTTTGGGGTCCTCTAGGTTCTATATTACTGTAATCATAGCACCTTTAATGCTTTTCTTCATTTAATTTCTTTATATGGGAGGAAGTTCTACCCCTGATAGTCCTAAGGTCCCTGGTGACAGGATTTTAATCCATCTCTGTACTTCCAGAACTTAACACAGTGTTTGGCACATAATGGATGCTCAGTATTGTTTACTAAATAATCGACTGTATGATGAATGAATGAATGGTTTCTCAGGCTCCTGGTCTGTCTGATCAGAAAAACCAATCTGTCTTTGATTCCAGTGTATAAAATACAATAGTTGTGGTGTTGCAACGGCTTCCAGCTGTCTTTAGTTCTGCAGCTTTTTGGGTAAGCTACATTTTAGACACACATACTCAAGTGCTCCTGAGCTGCTTCTTTAAGACACTTCTTTGGTTAGATCCACTTATGGTTGACATCTCACCTCACCTAACACCATCACCTTGGGATTATTTTTCTTCTCTGTATAATGTCTGGGCCAGCAGATGATGGAGCTGAGCACAGTGATGAGGATGGCAGACTTGAGGACTCCCCCAGGGACAGCATTACCAGTGACACAGAGTCCTGGGGGGACATCATTAAGTACATTCGCGGATGTGATGCTTACAGATGCAGCTGTGACAGCCATGGCAAGTTCGCCTATACTCTACAGAAAGCTAAAAACTGTTCCACTGTTCCATCAATATTTGGTAAGGCCTGAAATCCACAGCCATGCTTTCAGTCTTTCAAAGACACGCTGACCTTAAAAGGTAGCATAATTCTGAGAGGGATTCAGGAGAGGTGAATTCATACCCAGATATCACATTAACTAGCTGTGCCACCCTGGCCAAATCTTAGCCTCTTTGGACCTGTACAGTGAGGGTGTTAGACTCGATGATCTCATGATACCTAACTTAATTCTTTTGAATGGAATATAATCAGTTTAGTCCTGCCCCAGAGACTGCATGTGCAGCTCTGCCTAGAACATGATTCCTCATGAACTTTCAGGCCTCTCTCCCTCCCTTCTTTCAGGCCTCTCTCCCTCCCTTCTTTCAGGCCTCTGCTCAAATGTCACCTCCTCAGAGGAACTTTCTCTGATCATCTTATTATAAAATGACAATCCCTTTTATATACAGCTCTCTAGTATCTTCCCTGTTTTATCTTTCTTCATCACATTACCACTCTCTGAAACTGTATTACACGCTGATTATATACTTGTTCATCATCTGTCTTCCCAAGTGGAATGCAAGCTCCCACAAGGGCAGGGGTTCTGTCTTACTTACTGCTTTACTCTCAGTACCTAAAACAGTGCCTGGCATATTACAGGTTCTCAATAAATATTAACTGAATGACTAAATGAATATTTGAACTCCTAGATAAAAAGTCTTTCGGGTTTCTTAGGAGTAATCTGGTTGAACACACTGCCTTAGTCCATGTGGGCTGCTCTAACAAAATACCATAAACTGGGTGGCTTATAAACAACATACATTTACTTCTCATAGTTCTGGGAGCTGGGAAGTCCAAGATCAAGGTGTTGGCAAATTCGGTGTCTAGTGAAGGCATGCCTCTTGGTTCACAGAGGGCCATCTTCTTGCTATAACCTCACTAGACAGAAGGGGCTGAAGGAATTCTCTGGGGCCTCTTTTATAAGGGCACTAATCCCATGCATGAGGGCTCCACGCTCATGACCTTACTACCTCCCAAATGCCATCACTTTGGGGGTTAGGATTTCACCATATAAATTTTGAAGGGACACAAACATACAGTCTATAGCACACCCCAAGTTGAAAATCACAGAATCATTAGAGCATTAAGCTAAGAGGATCACTGAGGTGACCTAGCCCAATACCTTACTCTGAAGACAGAAAATCTGAAAGCCAGAATGGTTAAATGACTTGCCCAATGCCACTGAGCTAAGTATTAGTAGAGGAACCCAGATATCTTTACTCCCATCCCACTCCTATATCCATTACTTCTAGCTGTTACAACAACATAATGTATATTCCCTAAGATATTTCTTAATTACAAAGGGAAAAACAATAACTTCACAGTGAAGAAAACCCATAGACACTACCTTAACCAAGTAAGCAAAGTTAACATCACCAGTAATACAACATATAAACATCATGTACCTGCTGACAGGATGCACTGGAAAGGCAGCATTACCTTTGTATTATTCATCCCCCAAATCCCTAACCTAAAATAAATATGAACCACTGAGAAAACATCAGACAAGCCAAAACTGAGGGACATTCTACAAAATAACTAACCAGTACTTTTCAAAAGTGCCAAGGTCATGAAAGACAAAGGAAGGCCAAGGAATGGATTTGAGGAGACAAAGGAGACACTACTATTAAATTCAATGTTAAAATACTATTAAATGATCCTGGATTGTATCCTGCAACAACAAAAGGACGGTAAAAATATGGTAAAATATGAATAAATCCCACAGTTTATATTATTGTACCAATACTAATTTATTCGTTTTGATAGTTAGGCTATGCTATACGATGTTAACAATTTTAGGGGAAGTCGGGTAAAACGTATATGGGAACTCTCTGTACTATTTTTGTAACTTTTCTGTTAAGTCTAAAATTATTTCAAAATAAAACGTTCAAAAATAAAAGCAACATAATATTGTGTTAACTCTGGATAAGAGTATATACGCCCATTTCAAGGTACCTATCTATAATGAATGATTGAGCTTAGACAGTTCTAGGATGATGGGTTAAAGGACTTTAGATAGTATTTGGAGTTTAATTTGAAAGAATCTTCCCAATGATTAAAACAGTGAACAGGTACAGAAAATGGTGGCTCCAATGCTCTCTAAAAGAATTCAAGATCCGGAGCCTGTGCCCCGCAACGGGAGAGGCCACAACGGTGAGAGGCCCGCGTACCACAAAAAAAAAAAAAAAAAAAAAAAAAGAATTCAAGAGACTGAAAATGAGACGACTACACAACATTCATTCATTCATTTCCTTTACCCAAAACATCTGAGACCATTGGGAGTTCAGAATCCTAGCATCCCAGTAGGAAATTAGTTTGCCTGTTCAGGAAATGTCTCCAAGAGGTTGAATGACAATTTCATTTTGAGTCTCACCATACTGAAACTTGAGATACCCCAAATGACTTGTTCATTGTCACTGGGAAGTGTAGGTGATTCAAGTAACAGACAAACTCTTATCAAACTATTTTATCCAGATGCATTAAATGATTTAACAAGAGACTTTTCAACTTCTTAGAATATGCTTCCTTATAAATAACAGGAGGTGCCTTAGTTTAGGAATGGCAGACAAATACCATGCACTCATTCCATTACTTTCCAATTTGATCCCTACTGTAGACATTTTTTTTTCTTTCTTTTTTTTGGCTGCGTTGGGGTTGCGTTGCTGCGTGCTGGCTTCCTCTAGTTGCAGCGAGTGGGGGCTACTCTTCATTGCGGTGCGTGGGCTTCTCATTGCGGTGGCTTCTCTTGTTGCAGAGCACGGGCTCTAGGAGCGCAGGCTTCAGTAGTTGCGGCATGCGAGCTCAGCAGTGGTGGCTCACGGGCTCTAGAGCACAGGCTCAGTAGCTGTGGCGCACAGGCTTAGTTGCTCCGTGGCATGTGGGATCTTCCCGGACCAGGGCTCGAACCCGTGTCCCCTGCATCGGCAGGTGGATTCTTAACCACTGCGCCACCAGGGAAACCCTCTCAGTGAGTTTTTAAAAATCGTTTTTGTGCCTTCATTTCCTTATCTGTAAACTGGGAATCCTATCCCACATAGCTATGATGAGAGTTAAACAGAATAGCACACGTGAAGGTGCTTTGTAAAGTATGCTGTACACCTAAAACTAAACGAAGGGCATTCTTATTAGGATATTCAACAAAATCAACCACAGAAATTCATTTCTCCAACCTACTTTAATCATCTTGTTTTCCTACTGTCCATCCAGTCTTCAAAAACCTAACTCTTACTCCTCTGCCCAACAGAATGGGGGTTAAAGTGTTAAGTGATTCTTTAGTCATCCAATGGAACAAATGATATAGAGCTCAATGGGTAAGCGTGTGCTCCAGAGCTATTTCAGAGCAAGTCCTCATGACAGCAGAGCCAGTGAAACATAATTTAGTCACTTCCCCACCTCACTGCTTAGAATCTCAGATAATTCAGAAATAGAAGTGCCTGACCTTAAAAATGACCGCTCTATTTTGAAGTGTCAGTGGATACCCCCAGATAATTTGGGAGGGTGCGGGATCCTTAGCTGGATTGCAGTAAAGTGGCAATTTAATACGGGAACAGATCCCAGGCCCTCCAGCCATCCGTCACTCACACATTTGTTTGCTCCTGTCTCTTCTCAGATGTCATATTCTTTTGACTTTTTTCTCATTGCTCGTCTCCCAATTCTACCTGAGACTTCTTTTTCTTGGCGTTTATCAGAGTTTGGGCTTAGGCTCTCTTCTCTTTACTTGCTAGGCCATCTCCAATCTCAATACTCTAAATTCCACCTACCTATCAACATCTTCCTCATTTGCATGTGGCTCTCTCCTCTGAGCTACAATTATATTTGACTTTTCCACTTGGCCATATCATAGGGATTTCAAACTGAACACGTCTAAAACTAAACTCTTTTTACAAAAATTGAGATGTAATGAACATGTAACATCATATTAGCTTCAGGTATATAATATAATGAATCAATATTTGTATTGAATATATACTGCAACATGACCACCACAGTAAGTCTAGTTAACATCCATCACCATACCTAGTTACAAATATTTTTCTTATGATGAGAACTTTTAAGATCTCCTCTCATAGCAACTTTCAAATTTTCAATACAGTATTATTAACTCTAGTCACCAGGCTGTATATTATATCCCCATGACTTAATTATTTTATAACTCGAAGTTTATGCCTTTTGACTATCTTAGCCCATTTCACCCACCACTGCCTCCCTGAAACTAAACTCTTGATTTCCCCAAACTTGCTTCCTCCTCAATCATTATTATCTCAGTAAATACTAAAACAAATTGTTCAAACAAAAAAACCTGGCAGCCATCCTTATTCCCTCATGCCTGACATCTAATCTATTACCAAGCCACATAGAGTTTACCTCAAAAATTCACCTCAAATCTGTTCAATTCTATTTCCACTGCCCCCATCTTAGTCCTAGCCACCATTTTCATTCATCAAGACGACCGCGAGTACATCTTTAATGGTCTCCTTGTTTTCACTTTTGCCACCTTCAATCTGTCCTCTGTATAGCAGGTACATCACATCATAGGGTGTCTTATAGATGCTTCAGCTCAGGTGTGCTTTTACAGGCAAGTCAGATCACAAGACTTAGATACTCTCCAGCCTTGTTTTGTACTACTTATACCCTTGGTTATTACACTCCAGTCATATTTGGCTGCTTTTAGTTCAGAGGCTTATAAATATTATTCCCATTCCCCTCACTCTTCTTATGACTGACCTGACTTTCAGGTCTCAGCTTAAGTATCTCCTTTGAGAGAGGCCTTCCTACCATTAAGCAGTTCCCGCTATTATTCTCTCAAAGCAGCTTATTCTTTGCCTTCATAATTTTTCTCATTATTTGTAATTATATAATAACATTAATATTTTTTATTGGCTATCTTACCCACCAGACTGCAAGTTTCTTGAGACATTCAAAAATATTTTTTATCTCCTACTTTGTGTCGGGCAATGTGCTAGATGCTGGGACTATAAAGATTTGTAAGAAGAGGTCCCTGAACTAAGGCTATAAATTTAGTAGTGAAAAACCAAGAAAGAGTTTACAAATAGAGTGGTAGACACTGTTGGTTGCCTCCTCAATAGCCATTCTGCTTCCTCTTTTTTCATAGTGAGAGGGTCTATTTATTTAAAAAAAAAAAAAAAAAAAAAAAAAGAAAGAAAAATTTTAAGAAAGGTTAAAAATGCTAGGTATTCAATTTCTAAGTCTACTTTGTAGATGTAACCACGTAACCCACTTCTGGCAAAGTTGGCGGGGGCTTCTGAATGTGAAGAAAAATGCTACTCTCCCCTTCCTGTTATGATGCAATTCCTGGAGTGTGGCAGCCATTTTATGACCATGAGGTGGCAAGCCCAAGGATCAAAGCCAAAAGCTAAGGTAACAGAATGGAAAGTTGGAAAGAAATGAGGTCCTTAATTATACTACTGAGCTGCTGAAACAACTCTGGGAATATTGTTCTTCCAAATTCTTACTATATGAGTAAAATTAATACCTATTTTAAAAGTCTTCAGTATATATTCCATTATTAGAAGTTAAATTTCTCCAAAATGACACAAACTGTTCCTGCTGTTACAACAATAAAGCCAGCACAGTCCCCACAAACTACTGCTACCCTTGACCCTGGGGTCAAGACTGGGTCTCCCAGTCCCACATCTAGGTACTCTAGGACTCTTTGTAGCTTCTCATTTATATGACTGAAGTGTGATGTGTGTGTATGCTGGAGAAAAAGGACAAAATAATCAGTCCTCATTGAAATGTAAAGACTAAACTGTAAGATGGCTGTATGTAATAAAGCACTAATCCACTATTAGGCTCCTAAAATCTAGGTTTTATGGTTTAGTAATGTTTTCATTATTTTGAAGACTCAGACTTCGTTTCCTCAGAGGCATCACAAAAGCCTCCATAGAAACAGAATGAATTTCACACCAAGAACAGGAAAATAAACAGAAGCAAAGGAAAATATGCAGTGAACTACCCATTAATGGAAGTATAAAGGGTAGGTGGAAAATGTTAAGAAATTATAAAAATGTTAGAAAAGTCTTCTGCAAGGAAGAGGTCTGTGAAATAAAAAGTTCATGGTAGGGCTTCCCTGGTGGCGCAGTGGCTAAGAATCCATCTGCCAATGCAGGGGACACGGGTTCGAGCCCTGGACCGGGAAGATCCCACATGCCGCAGGGCAACTGGGCCCGTGAGCCACAACTACTGAGCCTGCGCGTCTGGAGCCTGTGCTCCGCAACAAGAGAGGCCGCGACAGTGAGAGGCCCGCGCACCGCGATGAAGAGTGGCCCCCGCTCGCCGCAACTAGAGAAAGCCCT
This sequence comes from Physeter macrocephalus, assembly GCF_002837175.3. Lineage (NCBI taxonomy): Eukaryota > Metazoa > Chordata > Mammalia > Artiodactyla > Physeteridae > Physeter > Physeter macrocephalus. The sequence goes on from NC_041234.1 coordinate 15,260,133, forward strand.
CGCACAGAAACGAAGACCCAACACAGCCAAAAATAAATAAATAAATAAATAAAAATTTAAAAAAAAAAAAGTTCATGATAACAAGGTGATGCCTCATTCAGCCGTAACCTGCTGTTATTCCTACATATCGTCGTTTTGAAATTTTAATGTGGAAAAGCAAGTGCATTCCTTTGAAAAACTGGATGGCATTTAAAATCAATATATCCAGTCAACATAGCTAAATGATTTTATTTAAACTATTTGTTCTTAAAAATAAAATCTTCACTTTTCTTAATAATCAAATATTCCATAGGATAGTATGGTGAGCAAAGCATTCACTTATCAAGGGAATACATCATCATCATTACATTATTATTATTATTATTATAAACAACTACAATTTATTGAATATCGACTACATACCAGGTGCTCTACTATCTGAATTACATACATTATCTCATCTAATTCTCAGACAACTCTGAGCTAGTGCTATTATTATTCCCAAAGCACAGAGAGAAGGTAACTTGTCAATAAGCGGTGGACTTCTGATTGAAGCCCAACACACTGACTCAAACTCTGTGGAAAGTTTCAGAGAAAGCTTAGAAACATAGAAATAAACAAATGAATAAACTAAGGTCCTTATCTGGCCATAAAGAGGTCTTCAATTTATATGCATGAAGCACTGTTACTCTTATCCAAATTACTCTTTATAAAATAACTGATGAGTAGATAATATTATCACTATTTTGTGTATGAGGAAATGGAGGTCTTAAGATAAATCCAGGCAGTTATGGTAGAGCCAGAACCTGAACTCTCAATTTTAAAAAAATTCTAAAGCTACGCTAATACTTACGAATTCTTGCTATTGGTAATATTACAGCGGTGTTCTTTTTGTGACATATGATATCCATTTTAGAAGCATAAGATTACTGCATTTGCATGCAACTTAAAAAAGAGGAAGTTATCTGACATAGGCTTGAGATATGAAGATGGTTGTAAGAATTGCTATGTGATTAGAGCACTGATGAAAAGGTTTATGTGCACGAGAATCTCTGCCTTTCAGGTCTGAGAACTTTTTGCAGAAAGAATTTATAAAACTATGACCCTGGTTAGCAGGATAGCTAACATTCATTCTTGTACCATTAACAGCATTTGAAATTAATTGATCAAATAATCAATTCAGGTTTTTAAAATACTACCTTAAAATAATTTTGAAACCTGGGGATAAACAAGACACATTTTTCAAAACAAGTGCATTTCTTTCCTAAAAGTTACTTGGTATCCCATTGCTTTTCTTACTCTTTAAATAAAGATTTTTGATGACCTTCATAAGGATCATAGTGAATGTCTATGATTTAGTGTCTCAGTTTTAGTTTTACCATCAAATGAGAGAGACTGACAGAGACAGAAAGAAAGAGCACAAGTGTACGCCCAATCTTGGTGAGTGGAACAGATGTAGTCTCTGTCTATCCAATATCCTACCCTTCTGCAAACTTTATTTTTTTCCTTTTGGGGAAGTGCTCCCCCCATATTCCTTGTGGTTTTAGGAGAGCCACCAATCATGCCTGTTTGCCTTCCTCAATTGCCCTGAATGAGTGGTGGGTTCAAAGACCCAAACTAGGCTACTAGAAGGAAGCTGACAGAGGAGGAAATGATACACGGTCAGAAAGAGTTTGGAGCTGAGTATTCTAAAGACAACACTTAAAAAAAAGATACATGTGTTCCTGCTTCAGAGACCTTAGAACCCTGCCAGTTCATATCCTATCCCAAGACCTGGTTTTAAAATCATTTCCTTCATCTCTAGGAATGTTTTTTTAATAAAGTGCCCCCCCTCCCCATCCCTTTTGTTTTCTCTGGCTTGAATTAGCCACTTAGTTGCTTATATCTGCAACTGAAGACTGGCCAACTAACTGCTGGTTAGCTACCTCAATCCCCATCTGCAACCACTTCTCCCTAGCTATCTTTCTGTTGGTGATTGTCATGTGACACAGTTCTGTCCAATGATATATATACGTGAAAGTCTTCTGGGAAAGGTTTCTGGGAAATTTTTGGCTTCGTGATAAAAAGCTGATACATCCTTTTTGCTCTCTTTCTCACCCGGTGGAAATGGTGGCTGGTGGTGCAACAGCCATCTCATGACCGTGAGGTGATAACATGAGGAAAAGGCAAAAACCAAAACCAAAACCAAAAAAAACCTGTGAAGATGCCAGTCCTGACACTGTTGAGCCTGTATCACCTTACTTCCAGATATCTTAATAGTAGAGACAAATAAAGCTCCATTTATTTAAGCCACTATACATAGCTTTTGTGTTCTTTGGAGCCCCTGCAATCCTGATACAAACCCCAGCTAATAAAATAGGTATACAGAAAACAAATAAAAAATATGAATCCTTCTAAACACTGAGGAATTTAAGGGGGGAAGTTTGGGAGGAAGAGAAGATACAGCCAGGTGAATTTAGGAATACCTCTTAGTACCTGACCTCTATTCTTTTCCTATTGCTGTTGATGAGTCTTGAATTGCAGTGAACCTCGGAGCTGATACTAATGCAGAAATGAAGGATGTTACCTCCTGAACATAGGCACACTCTGATACAGGGCTTTGGGCTTCCAAAGAGGGGGATTATATGTGTGTACATAAATATGTGTGCACTTGTACTAAGGACGATAAAGATTGATCTCACCCAGAAGTCAATTCTACTTACACAAAGGAAAGCCCGGGTTTTTTGTCGGCCCGTAATATGCTATTAAAATAAAATGCCATTCTGTCAGTGCCTTTTTCTTTTGCTTCCAATCCTAGACTGCAGGCAAGACTCACAAATTCTCCTCAGAGGTTGAAAAAGGTCAATAATAGAAATGTTGTTTTCCTCCTTTCACTAACTGATTAAGTAACTCACATGCATACATATAACATATAGCTAGACATGCATTTCTAAATAAAATCATTCAAGGACTGCAAGATTTCCTGAGGTGACCTCCAGGGTGCTGAAAAGTTAGAAAATGAAAAGTCTAATGTAACCAATAAAATAAAGAATCTGTGTTTGGCACTTTGAGAGTTTCCGGGTGAGTGACGATTCAGCCAAGGGGTGTAGTCCCTGGGAGAGGCAGGTAGTGCATGTTTATGCAGCTCTCTCTTGACGGGAAAAGTCTTCCTAAGAGAATAAAGTAGATTTAGGGCTTGTCCTATGAAAATTGTTATTCCCCCCCACCCCGCTTAACTCACTTGCATAATTTCGGGGCTTCAGCTCTGATGGGGCTACTTTATTTGCAGCATTTCGACTAAGCTAATGACTGTTTTCTCATAGCTAAGGGCAGCGGACTAGAATTAGGAGGTCACTGGCTATTAGCATTTGATTTCCTTGCTGATGCCAGAGAGATGAGCTGGGGCGGGGGCGGGGGGAGTGGGGCCTCAATCACTCATATTTTAATTTAGTCTCATTAAATGAGAGTCCCAAATGATGTCTCAGGGATGACTCAGAATTTCAGATGGGATGTGTCTGCCTTTGCCCTGTGTCCAGGCCTTTGCACCGCGGGCATATCCAATGATAACACAACTGTCAGGGGGAGCATGCTTTCAATTCCCAGTCCCAGGGGAGAATGAGCTCAGGCTTGAATCATCATTTATGGTGACTGAATTGCTTTCTGACAAGGAAGCCTCGCTTGCCTGTGGACTTTATGGACGGCGCTCTCAAAAACAGGCCAGTTAATCTCTTTAACTGTTGCATCTTTCCTAGATCCCACTGTCTTCTTTGTAAATGCTGTAAAACTGAGAAATGTAGCTTAAGCAAAATGCAAATGTGGTTCTGTCTTAGGAGGAGGGAATCGCTTTCCGCAACAGCCTGGGATGGAAAGAGAAAGAACAGGATGGCTCTTTTAGAATCATAACACAGGAAATAGAATGCAAAATCACGAAGCTGACATGGGGGTACGGCAAGAATATTTAGTGAGATCCCCAAGGGAAATGTGAAATTTGGGGTGAAGCACAGCGACAAGCGGGTCCAGTCAGTCACCCCACCTGATATAAAGTTTCCTTTTCTCATTTCAGGTCAGGGAATCTGAGATTTGTCTCACAAACAAACTTAGCAGGTCCCCCTATGATGGCAGTTGTTAGAAAAAATGTAGGGATAAAGTAATGGGGAAACACGTAAAAAGGAGCAATTGACTTTGCCTAGGGAAGAGGAAGTGTAATTTGAGTTATGTACTAGGAACAATGAAAACAATAGCTAATAATGAGCACTTATGTGCAACGAACATAGTATATACTGTGCTATGTACACGATGGTGTTATGTTCAACTCACTTAATCCTTACTACAACCCTGTGAGAAAAGTACTGTTGCATTATTGTCCCTGTTTCACTGATAAGGAAACTGAGGCACAGAACATAATCTGCGTGAGGTTGCAAGCTGGCAACTGACAAAACAGGAATTTGAAACCAGGGCCTCAAAGTTACTGCCTCAAATTTCTGAATTAAGATTAGGACTTTCTAGGGCTGAGTAATATTCCATTGTACATATGTGCCACATCTTCTATACCCATTCATCTGTCGATGGACACTTAGGTTGTTTCCATCTCCTGGCTATTGTAAACAGAGCTGCAGTGAACATTGTGGTACATGACTCTTCTTGAATTATGGTTTTCTCAGGGCATATGCCCAGTAGTGGGATTGCTGGGTCGTATGGTAGCTCTATTTGTAGTTTTTTAAGGAACCTCCATAGTGTTCTCCTAGGGGCAGAACAGGAATAAAGACGCAGACGTAGAGAATGGACTTGAGGACACGGGGAGGGGGAAGGGTAAGCTGTGACAAAGTGAGAGGGTGGCACGGACATATATACACTACCAAACGTAGGGTGGATAGCTAGTGGGAAGCAGCCGCATAGCACAGGGAGATCAGCTGGGTGCTCTGTGACCACCTAGAGGGGTGGGATAGGGAGGGTGGGAGGGAGGGTCACGCAAGAGGGAGGGGATATGGGGATATATGTATATGTATAGCTGATTCACTTTGTTATAAAGCAGAAACTAACACACCATTGTAGAGCAATTATACTCCAATAAGGATGTTTTTTAAAAAAACAGGACTTTACAGGTTTAGAAGGACCTTCCAGAAGAGTATGTACAAAGGCATGAAGCAGCAGAAAGAAATGGTGAGAAGATCAGAGGCCAAAGAGCAGGCAAGGGTCAGGGATGCGGGGAGGAAGGAGAATACTGTGAGGCAAGATAGGTGGATTAGAGCTACATCTGGACAGGCTGTGGACACTGACCTGGAGGGAAAGAATGGTTATAACTAGAGAAGATCCTTTTTAAGGGAGTATCAGAATTAGATCCATGGTTTAAGCAAGATAACTAGTAATAGTGATAAAGACAGATCGAATTCTGGGGATAGTGGTGCTAATCATTACACGGTCTAATGATAAACACTGAAAGAGGACTGAGAGAGGGCCAGAGTGTTTAGAGAGGAAGAGTTGAATATGAGTGATCTTTAATTTTTTTTTTCTAATTTTAAAAAATTTTATTGAAGTATAGTTGATTTACAATGTTGTGTTAATTTCTGCTGTATGGCAAAGTGATTCAGTTATACATATATTCTTTTTCATATTCTTTTCCATTATGGTTTATCCCAGGATATTGAATATAGTTCCCTGTGCTATACAGTAGGACCTTGTTGTTTATCCATCCTATATATAATAGTCTGCATCTGCTGACCCTAAACTCTCAATCCTTCCCTCCCCCACTGGCCTCCCCCTTGGCAACCACAAGGCTGTTCTCTATATCTGTGAATGATTTTTTTTTAATGAGAATCAATCAACAGGATTTGGTGACCAAATAAACATGGAAGGTAATGGAGAAGAAGAATCAAAGATGACCCCAAATTTTCTAATGAGCATGGACAGCATGAGTAGAGAACATAAAAGCAAAATGCAAAACAGGTTTGATTGTGAAATGGTATATAGGAAACACTATAATGTCCATTATTCAGGACGTAACTGGAATATGATTAGTTCCGGATAGCTCGTATTGAAAGGGACCGTTGTTAATTCTTGCAGAGAAAAAACAAGAAGAAGGTAAAAGTCTTGACAGCAGGTATTATGAGGAATTACAGATGGACTGGAAAAATTCAATTTAATTGAATGATTTCACAAAAGCATTTATTTAGAGTGTATACTCTGAACTCAAGTCCTGATAGTGGGGTATACATAACAATGACGAAAGAACCAAGCTTTTCTTAGCTTTCCAACTTAGCAGGACAATAAACAAACAACCCCCCCCCCCCCCCCCCCGCCCCCGGGGGCCCCCCCCCCCCCCCCCCCCCCCGTCGCTTGGTTCGCATTAGCATGAAAAGAGGACACCTGGAGAAGACAATTCGACAACAAATATGTGAGATGTGCAAAAGCGACAATTCTCTTTGGCTCTAGTGGGCAGAAATGGATCAATACATAGAAATTTCAGGAAAGCCGATTTCCATTTAATATAAAGACTTTGAAACAACCAGAGTGGCTCTCTGGGAAAAAGGTGATTTTATCATCAATAACTGTGCTCAAACTCGGTTTAGATGACAGCGATTTTATAGAGGGGAGTCCTGCCTTAGATAAATGATTCCTAAATCCCTTTAAATCTAAGACTGCATGACAGAAGCACGAAGCAGATCATAATACCTGAAAAGAGATCTGATTTCAGGTGTTAGAAGGCATGATTTTCCTGGCTCCTAGTTTCCATATCTACAAGATGAATTTAGATTAGTTACTTCTAAGGTTTCCTATTGCTTTCAAAACCTCAATAATTTTAAAAAGAGCTGCTTAGTAAGGTTGAAAAAATTAAATACCAGAGTGTGGAATGTTTTTTTAATAGCATAAGAAATACACAAACTTTGCCCAAAAATTTTCAAAAAAAAGTCACCATTAAAGGATTGGGTATGTTTCAATCCTTCTTCAGAAGGAGGGTGATTTGTTGTATTACAAGATGTAGATTATACTTGTTGTATAGGTGAAAGTTTAAAAGGTTACTGTCAACATTTCTGTACGTCTTATGAGTGAGTAGAGGTTTTAAATTTTGTGGGGTTTTTTTTCCTATTTTAAAAACTATTTTTCTGTTTTGAGTAGGTTTTCAAAAATGGTTTTTAAAATGCTGGAGGACATTTGTGTAGGAAACTGAAGAAAAGCAAGAAAGTTTAGAAAAATATTGAACTAATAATTAAGAGGATGTTCATGGGTTGTGTGAATTAAGTAATATTGCTCAGTACTACAGTTTACATTGAGTTTTGAAGTTCTGAAGACTCAGAGCATTTTGCATTTGCACAGTGCCTCTGGTTAAAGACTCAAAGTGTATAAATTACTTATTTTCATAATTAATTTATGAAAACATTTTGCCAAACTTAATTTATGCATTAGTATTATCACCTACATTATGTATATTTAACTTTTAGAAATTGATTTCATTTTGATTTTTAAAAAAATCCCTTGTTGTAGAAAACATGGGAATTGTATGAAGAATATTTAATTTCACCTTTCAGAGGCAACCACTGTTATTTATATTTAATAAAAAGTATCATGTTTAGTGTAACATAATACATTCATGGAACCATCATAAAATGTTTTCTATTGATACTGGTGTTGCAGATTAAAGTGGGGAAAACTGAATTCATTAGCAAGTTTCCCAGAATGGTCTCCTTCCCAGCTTCTCTGTATTCACTCATATTTTGTTGCAGTACTTACGCAGTTTTATTTATTCTGTTGAGATCTTTAAGACATCTGGAAGTTTGGGGAGGGGGTAGTTTGATATAAGGTAGGGATTTAATTTTTTGTCAAATGAATGACATCTCTTCATTTTTCAGAACTTCTTTTATGTCCTTTGGTAAAATTTTATAGCTTTCTTCACATAAACTTTGCACATTTCTTGTTAGATTTATTTCCTACTTATACCATATATTTTTATTGCTATCTCTCAAGAGATCTTTTTTTTTTCCAAAAAAATTGCAATTGATTATTTCTGGGTATAGGAGTCATTAATGTTGACCCTGATTCTGGCCACATTTTTGGATGTTCTTATTCATTCTAATGCCTTTTCAGTTGATTGTATCTGTCTTTCTAGGTAGGCATAAGCAAAATCTTCTCATTTTTTTCTTTTTTTCTCCTTAGAGTAAAACCTCCACTCCATTTCCTCTCGACTTACACGGGGAAGCCTTCTACTATTTACTACTGAATGTAATATTTGCCCTTAGGCTCCTTGTATGGAATTAAAGATGTTTTTTCCTCTATTCTCATTTGGTTAAGAGGCTTTTTGGTTTTTTTGTTTTGTTTTTTGGTTGTTAAATGTTTATCTTAAAGTGAGGGGAGGTGAGATTTTAAGTACTTGTAAGTATTTCAACCTTTGATACTAGGGGTCAATTGAGATAGCAATAGCTATGTGTTGTATTTATCTGTTAGTATGGTGAATATATTATATAAATAGATATCTTTAAATTTATCTGTCTTGCATTCCTATGATAAGTCCTATTTGGTCATGAGGGGTTATTTAAAAATATGCAACAGGATTTGTCAAGATTTTATTTGGAGTTTTTGCATCCGTATTAAATGAGCATTTGTGGGTCTTAAAAAAAAAAAAAAGCTACCCTTACGGCGGGGGGGTGGTGATAAATTAGAGTTTGGGATTAACATATACACTCTACTATATATAAATAAACAACAAGGATTTACTGTATAGCACAGGGAACTACATTCAATATCTTATAATAATCTATAATGGAAAAGAATCTAAAAAAGAATATATATATAACTGAATCACTGTGCTGTACACCAGAAACTAACACAACATTGTAAATCAACTATACTTCATTAAAAAAATAAAAATTAAAAAAAGAAAAATAAGCTACACTTACAGACTACTTATCTGGCAACAATGAGTAGATATAATAATGTCAGCTAACATTTATTAAACACTTGCTATTCCAGCAACAGTGCTAAGTACTTGATGTAAATGATCCCATTTAATTCTCATAAAACCTCTATAACATAGGTACTATTCACAGTTAGGGAAACCAAGACTTGGACAGGTTAAGTAATTTGCCCAAGGTCATACAGCTTATGGGTGGTAGAAATCCCCTGGTAGATTGAACCTAGAACAGAGATTGACAAACGTTTTCTGGAAAGGCTCAGAAAGTAAATATTTTAGGTTTTGAAGGCTACATAGGTCCCCAACACATGTTCTTCTTTGGTTTTTTACAACCTTCCAAAAAGTAAAAATTATTTTTAGCTCCTCTGCCAAAAAAGATCCAGGCCCCGTGTTGGATCTGAATTGAGACCTGTAGTTTGCAGACACCCTACTCTGCTTTCTTACTATGACACCCTATTGCTTCTCACCAAAAAAAAACACATTTATTGAGAACTTATTTATGGGCCAGGCACTGTGCTAAAGACCTCTCATGTATTATGTCATACAATCCTCATAAACAGCCTCTGGGCTCATTTTATACCCTCATTTTATAGATGAGAAAATAGGTTTAGAGAGTTTCAGTAGCACGTTCACAGTTACAAGGCTGGTAAGTACATTCCAGAGCTGTGTGGCTCTGGACCTTGTGCTTTATGCACTGCAATAGAGAGCCTGAGGAGTGTGAGCTGGGCCTGGGGCAGGGGCTAGAATGAGAAGGCCAGTGTGTAGAGTTTAGCATTAGCCTGAGCAGTTAGGGTTTGGTGTAAGAGACACTACAGCTTCATAACCAACTGGGTTTGACAATTCATTGGCTATCAGGAGAGATGGATTCGTAGAAGATCACTCTAAGGATGGAGCTTGAATGATTCAGAGAGCAGACATAAGGAAGTCAGGAATAGGCTTGGTATGAGGGGATAAGCAGACAGGCCGATAAATTGTGGAAGAGCGGCAAGATCCCGTATAGCTTTGGCTGCGTAACTAGCGGTGGGACGACAGGCAAGTAACTGAACATAGCTTGCTTTCAGTATGCTAAAGTATAAACTGAGGATGTTGAATTAGATGGCCCCTAGGTTTCCTTCTAGTAGTAAACATTTTGAGTCACTGAGGAGGAGAGGTAAATTCTAGGAAACTGCAAAGAGAAGGAACCTAGAAAAGGTTTCCTGGGAGAAAGATTTCAGAAAAAGAATTAAACACAGGATTCTAAAAAGTATATTGTGATTCATCTGCCATATTCCTCTAAGCAAATAAAGATCAAAGAGGATGTTTGTGTTTACAAGGTCAAAGTAAATGAAAGTCCATAATCAAAGGGCTGAATGGCCCTTTAGCGGCTCAGAGAAAGATCAGAAAATGCAGGGGAGAAAATCAGCAGAAAGAATGACTAACGTGATAGTGTGTTAGTTTCTGGTTCCAAAGAATACGAAAAAATGGGAAATGAAGCAAGATGCAGAAGTACGAGGGCCAGAATCAAAGAGCATATAAATGAACAGGTCACTATGATTATGTGGGTTGCCTATTTGGGCGGGAAAAGAGGGTATCGATAACCCATCAAATTACCTAGTAAAATTTGAAAGGAAAACGAACACTGATATTCCTGGGAAAAGACATAGAGGAATTAGTTTTAGGATCGTTAGAACATAAGTTTCTAAAGCTTTTACATTAAGCACAGAAGCGTATGTTTGGAAGCAGATGAAACGCGAATTATAATGAGAAACATAGCAGTTTTATAAACTGCCTCTGCTATAAAGTGTTAGAGAACAAGAATCCTGTTACGTTTTTAAAAACCTTTTTAAAAATTAATTAATTAATTAATTTTGGGGGCTGCGTTGGGTCTTCGTTGCTGCACGCGGGCTTTCTCTAGCTGCAGCGAGCGGGGGTTACTCTTCGTTGCGGTGTGCGGGCTGCTCATTGTGGTAGCTTCTCTTGTTGCGGAGCACGGGCTCTAGATGAGCGGGCTTCAGTAGTTGCAGCACACGGGCTCAACAGTTGTGGCTCACGGGCTCTAGAGCACAGGCTCAGTAGCTGTGGCGCACGGGCTTAGTTGCTCTGTGGCATGTGGGTGGGATCTTCCCAGACCAGGGCTTGAACCCATGTCCCCTTCATTGGCAGGTGGATTCTTAATCACTGCGCCAGCAGGGAAGTTCCAAGAATCCTGTTATTTTAACATGTTTTGCTTATATGCTGCCAACATTGAACTTGACATGAAGGGAAGAACATCATTTCTGATGATAGCACGTAGCATCAGGACATGTTCCCAGCATACATGATTCATTGTAAAGATCTCTAAGGAAAAGATAGACCTACATCACCTATCATGTTAAATCTGTTGTGAAATAATACCAAGAGCATAAAAATAAATCCTAGTTTCATGTGCATGAATTAAAAACTATCATCTATTTGCTTCATTCAACAAATACTCCGAGTTGGACATCAAGGAGCTTCCTTTCAATGATCATTTATTCTATTGGGTATAAATGCTGTTTCTCAATACTGGACATGAAAAGAAAGATTGTTAGAAAAATACAAATCAAATACACTTCTGAGAAAATGGGAAGCTATTAAAATTATGTCAGTTAAATAGAAATCTACCTGTAGAGTATAAAATACTATGAATAGATCATCTTTTGTGATTCCATCTATCCTTGCATTTCTAAAATTCTGTTTTGGAATAACTGCCCAAGTTCATTGCCTAAAATAGCTTTTCCTTTGATTCTTCAATGATCTTACAAAAATGAAAATATGTATAAAGAATCGCATAGAATTGATTAGACATGGATTAATATCTACCCCCAAACAGTTTGGGGGTATAAGAACAAGTTCTTTCAGAGAAAGAAAGTCTCTGAAATGAAAATTTTATACTGATTTAAACATATTATTTTATATGCCAGTTTAGCATGATGAATAATGTATCACTGGATTTCTCCCTCTCTCTCTCCCTTCCTCCCTTATTCCTCCATTTCCTTCTTAACATACATAGGTAGAATGTTCTGTCCATCTCTCTCTGTCTGTCTCTCTCTCCCTCTCCCTCTCCCTCCCTCCCCCTTTCAAAGTAACTCCAAGGGAAGAAGTACTCAGGTGGTTATATGAAAAAGTCTAGGGTATGGAAAATTCAAGAGTTGTTTACCTAAACACAGCAACACACCAATGTAATATAAAAAAATTAAGGCTTACATACATGATATTTCAATTTTTCAGGCCTTATATGTGAATTAACTTGGAAGAAAAGCCTTTTTATACATTCTAGACTTTCTGTGTTTTCTAGCAACAATCTTCATTTGCAACTCTGACATGGCAAACTGCTGTTTTCTATATTTCATTTATGTGGGTGCGTGCTGCATACCAATATGTACTTCCTCTCTTTACAACCATCTACGACGAGGATGCATTTCTTTATTAGTCAATGTATATTCTGTGGCTTACATTCTGCAAATGTGAACAGGGACAAAATGCAATGGTATACTCCATAACAATGCACAGATGTCTTAAAGAGATTGGTAGAAATCAGTCACCAGGAGGCTGAATGTCTAAGAATTGTAAAATGCATTTGGATGGAGAAGTAAGAAAACAGGTTTAAAAAGTAGTAAAATTTGTAATTTGTGATTTCCTTACGACCAGGGGATGAAGTCAAAGAATAACTGTAGTAAGCGATTTACATTTAAATATAGAAAATGCAAAAGACATCATGTATACAGGACGAGAGGAGATATGGATGTAAAGAAGAACAAGGAGGGAGAAGTCTAATGAATGATCTTCAGATGAAAAGAATCAACCAAAAAAATCTAGCTGTGGTAAAATGTTTTCAAATTGCCATTTATTCAGTTGGTGCGTGGAATAGGTATTTCTCAGTGCAGAAGGTGCAAACAGAAAATTATTATGAAACAGAGCAGGATTCTTGGCAAAACACCAATGAAATATACTTTTCAATAGTAAGGAGAAAGGAGGGTGTGAAATAATGTCAATTAGAGAGAAATACCTGCTCCCGGAGACTCTTCAGCTCTATTCCTGGAAGAATAACCACCTCACTTAGAAACCCTGAGAGTTCTGGGAAACAATGACCACAGAAACAAGACTTACTGATTTAACTGAACACTTCGGTTGTGTCTAAGAAACATGCAATGATTACAGTTACATCATAAGACAAGAAAAATATGTACATGCAGGAGTGATACTGAAAATGTCATATATAATCATTAGTACGGAATGGACACAGAACAATCAGGTACAAGCAATGACCAATCAGGACAAAATCAGAAGGTTTAAAATGAAAAGGCAGGAGTGTACTAGTATATATTGGCTGAATATCACTGCCTAGGGGCAATGACTAACAAATTAATAAGAGAATTTTCAACGCATATTTCTGAACACCTCATTGCCCTTTTAGTAGAATTTTAATTTCCAGAAAAATCTAAAACAGTAGAAATAAATGGTGAAAAAATCTCAACTTAAAAAGATTCAGGGCTTCCCTGGTGGCGCAGGGGTTGCGCGTCCGCCTGCCGATGCAGGGGAA
>NC_041234.1:15273578-15284559 GCF_002837175.3 Physeter macrocephalus
AGGCCACAACAGAGGGAGGCCTGCATACCACAAAAAAAAAAAAAAAAAAAGATTCACCTTCATAGGACATTTGCCAAACCTTTTACTGACAATCATCTGTAATTGACAAGACATAAGAAACTACGTTGCCTCAAATTACTAAGAACTACAAAATACTTCAAAGTAGAAAAAATTCTAACACTACAAAACTTGTCCCCAAATCATTTGCTTGGCCAAAATTCAGAACAGCAAATTATCAGCCATAATGGATGTAAACAGGTTTCCACCCATGGATCTAAGTGCCCTTTTGAAACGATTTTTGAAAAGTTAAGAGACCACAAGGGCAAACTGTATGCTAAAAGCAGTCTGTGAAGATTTCCTAAGGACTCTGCAATCATTCTATACAAGTTCTAAAAGTATTATTCAGAACTGAAAGTTCCAATAATAGATGTTATGCTTTGAACAGAATTAAAGAAAAAACACAAGAGGGCAATGGTGAAAGATATAGAGGGTCTATACCTAGGGAAGATTTATTTAACAGCTAGAAGTTGTCATAAATTACTACACTAAAAAAAAGTATGAATTTCAGCTTTCCAACTTACAAAAGATGTGAGATATAGCAAAACTATCAACAACATGAATTCTTGAGGCCTCAAACATGTTAATACCAAATTGGAGACTAATTAAAGAACATAGATTACACCCATTCACTCAATAAAAATTTACTGAACATCTACTAAGTGCAAAGCCATGGAAAATACTAATGTTTTTCCAACACAGATCCTAATTTTAAGATATGTGTAGTGTATTTGATGATAAAATACAAATCGGAAATTAATAAATGTTAAAATGAGAATTTGTTACTTTTCATCTGGAAGAACTGGGGAAGGCTCCATGGTAAAGTGCGTCTTTTTATTTTCTCCAGTTTAACTGAAGTATACCTGACATTAAAAATGTATATACTTAAGGTGTACAACTTAATGTTTTAATATACCTGTACACTGTAAAACGATCACCACCATCTAACTAATCAACATATCTGTCATCTCACATAATTACTTTTTTTTTTTTTTGGAGTAGGGTCTTGACACACAGGGTTTATGGAACTGGTGTTCCAGGTGGAAGAAATAATACTAATACCAATAGTAATAATAACGATAGATAACACATTGTTTCTGACACCCCAAGGATCTCTGTTTATGAATTAAGCAATTTTAATCCTCCAGAAGCTCATGAAGCCAATTTTTATTAATTGCATTTTACAGATAAGGAAACTGAGGCACAGAAAGACTCCAAGGTTAAATACCTATCAAAGGAGTAGATTGGGATTAGAACTTGATCTGTCTGATCACAGAGCCTCAGTTCCTAGACAGCCTCTTCATAACAGAGCAAGGGCAGAGGTGGGTGGTGGGTAGAGTTTAGTAGGAATGTGGTTGGTGAAAGACTAGAGTGGTAGTTAGGCCAGAACGGTGGCTTGGGGCCTACTCATTGTATTTAGGAAGGTTCATTTGAGGTACCCTCATCCAAAGCATGTTTATATGGACAAGCGTTACTCCAACGTTTCTTTAATAAGGTAAACACTAAGAGAATATAGTACCATCATCACAGAATTCCATATATGTTACATCATAAATAAAACAGTACTTGGAAGTCCTAAAACTGCTAATGAGATTAAAAGTTATCTTTTGAATAGCATGGACGTAACAGAAATGTTTTAAAGTTTCAACATTTCAACTACATCTTACTTGTGATACTTATTTTTTTATTACCACTCAATGCACAGCTCAAGTCTTTTAGAGTATCATTTTATTGAACTTAAGAGTAGATTTGCCATTAGTTCCATGACCCCTGTTTTTTTCCTCTGGCCTTTATTTCTTATGCACAAAATATTTAACCTGAAGATAGACCAGACAGAAATTTATTAAATTTTAAAACAGCATAAAACTAGACAGAATGAAACCAATGCCAAAAAAAAAAAAGACACGCAAGAGGGAGGAGATATGGGGATATGTGTATATGTATAGCTGATTCACTTTGTTATAAAGCAGAAACTAATGTACCATTGTAAAGCAATTATACTCCAATAAAGATTTACAAACAATAAAGTTCTTAAACCATTTTCAAAGTGGCATGTATCTTTTTGTTGCTGTTAAAATTTTTTTATTGTGGTCAAATATACATAAAATTTACTTTTTAAACCATTCTCAGTGTACAACTCAGTGAAATTAAGTTCATTCACATCGCTGTGCAGCCATCACCATTATCTTAGCTCCAGAACTTTGTCATCATCCCAAATTGAAACTCTTTACCCATCAAACAATAATTCCCCATTAGCCTCTCCCCCAGCCTCTGGCAACCTCTGTTCTTAAAGTGGCATGTTATCTTTAACCTTTAATGTAAGGAACATGATTATAGAAAAGTACTGAAATTATAACTGATTCATGTAATGCTTTTATTGTGAATTTCAACCTTGCACACTCTCCTATGACCCCCAAATGCACACACATCGCTCTTTACTATAGAACTCAGCACCAGTAGATATAATGTAAATGGTTACTGAGAAGCAGAGTTTGCTGCATTCTGTTTCTAGAGAGCCACAGAGCTGCACAGTATTTAAGGAGTTGTTCATTATGTAATAGGAACTTTGTGCTTAGAACAGCTCCACGGGGAGAAAGCAGCAATATAGCCAGACGTAAAAATTTTTTTGTTTCACAATGCAGAAGTTTAACTTTTGCAGTATAATTTTTCTCATACTATCATATTTTTACACGTCGGATAAGAGTTCCCACAAATTCTAGATTGTGCATCTTGCCCTCTTGCCATCTTTATTGTGCCCTGTTCCCTTCGCATGGTTGGAATGGAACAGAGGAAGGACTGGCCTCTATGGCCTTGTTCTTATTTTGACTTACATTACATTTTGAAAGTTTAGAGTAATAGGGGCCATATAACAATATGAATCAACCAATAATTCTATAAATTTTTCTATGTAAGGGTATAGGTTCTTTAAATGCAAAATGAGAAACACAGCATTACCAGGGAAGGAGAAGAAGCTCCATTAACTTACACAAATTCATTCTTCCTAACTTATAATGCTTGTTCACCTCCCTGTAGTCAAGAAACTTCTCTATTTACAACCTTCCAGAGATAGCAATAAAGCTCCCAGGGCCAGCAGAAGCATAGCAATGAAGAAAGCCACCAACAGAGGACATTTGTATTTATTTTAGTCTAGCCACCATGTTTTCTTAGCCTGCGGTGTGTTTTGTGTGCACATTTCTGTAATGTTTTAGAAACCTTATTACTAACACCACTATGTTCTAAAGGAGAAAATAGTGAATGCTGCTTTAAGAAAAGACATATGATTACTATGGCAACAAAAGAGAAACTTGGCTTTTTGTAGAAAGATGTACATTGTATACACTGGTCACCTGTGTATGCCATTTTGGACTTAGAAAGAAATGAACTTCCAAATAGTCCTTGAGAACCAATTCTGTTTGTAGATTGAAGAGATTCTTTATTGTCTATAAACTGCAGGATCTTAGACTCTTAAGAGTCTATAGGACCTTAAAGTTTATCTTGTTTATCTAGAGTAATTCCCTCTGAAACGTCTTGTGGCAAAGACTGCTAATTGCCTCCAATATGTTTCCTCCCCTCTTCCACAGCAATATAACGCATGATTTTTAGTTTGGTACATGGATGCGTGAAGTAAAGAATATATCTCTTAGCTTCACATGCAGGTAGATATAATCACGTGACAAAGTTCTGGCTGAGGAACTATAAGTAGATACTTTATAACTGATGGCAGTCCCCGAGAGTTTTCCTTAAAACTATGATGGCACATGCCCTTTGTGCCTTCTGCCTTCTTCCATCTTGCTGGGGGCTGGAACCCAGATGCGATGGCTGGAGTAGAAGCAGACATACTGGGCCATGTAGTGACAGTGAGAATTGAGGCCAGCATGGCAGCAGAAAACAAGATAAAAAGGGACTGAGGACTTTGTGAAGCAGAACAGCCTAACAATCCCTGACCTACCTACTTATGGACTTTTACATGACAGAGAAGTACATTTGTTTCTATATTGTTCAAGCTATTGCTACAGTGCATTGCATCCCTGTGAAGTGTAACTGAGCAATGTAGAATTCCTATTAGCTGATCAGTCAGACTGAAAAATGATGGAAATTAGTGAAGCCGTCCATGTCACTTAGCAACAACTCTAAGGTTTAGGTTTGCCTTCCTCACACTGAGCCCCCTGTAACAGTTGCCCATGGTTCCCTTCCACAGTCTTGCTTAAGTGTACTGTCTCCTTTACCCACCCTCCCCAAATGCATGAAGAAGCTGTCCAGTATTTTCAATTTGTCTTCTTACTGAACGTTCTATATTCTTTCAAATATTCCTCATATAACCATCTCTACACCCTTCACAATCTGGACTGCCCTACTACAGAAGTATTATCATTTGTCAGTGTCCCTGTGAAATGTGCTGCTCACAAGTCAATACGATGCTACAGATGTGGTTTAACGAGGGACGAGTGTTCTGAAACAGTTGTTAATTGCATTAATGCAATCTAGTACTGTATTGCCTTTTATAGCAAGCCACAACAGATCACACTGGAGATTAACACTGAGTCTGTGGTTACCTAATATCCCAATCTGTTTTCATACTGTTAAAAATAAGACGACAGGCCCCAAATGGAGTCTCTGAAGCTAAGGCCCCCATCACCAAACCGAGACTCAATCACAGTTTCGGCTCTCCGAAATGGAATGGAATCTTTAGTCAATCAGGAACCGCCTGATCAGCACTAGTTAGATAATCCGGCTGATAGACCCCTGCCATCCCCTAAAGGAAAGTAACCTTGCAATAATCAATCTGCTTTTTGCCTAGAATAACTTCCCTGTTCCTGTTCCTTTCTGCCTATAAAAGTCTTTCATTTTGTACACTTCCTCAGAGCTCCTTTCTATCTGCTAGACTGGATGTTGTCCAATTCATGACTCATTGAATAAAACCAATAAGATCTTTAAAATTTATTCAGTTAAATTTTGCTTTTTTAACAATATAAACTGCCAGGAAGTCACGTTTCTTGGTCTATATTTGTACACGGGATGTAAAAAATCTTAACAGCGGGACATTTTACTTACTCTTGTTAAATTTTGTTATTTTTTTTTTTAAATTTGGGTCCAGCATCCTAACCTATTGTAATCTTATTTGAATCTTGATCTTGGTCTTTCAGTGTGTTAACTCTCATTTCACCTTTGCATCATTTGAAAAGTTAATAACTACACATGTTCTGTGCTCTTATTTAGGGCCTTGATGAAAATCTGGGTTATGCACAGGCAGGGAGACTGCCTATGGTTGTGCAGGTTGTACACTGCACAACTTTTAGGGGGCACCATTTATATAGAAGGGATGGGGAGTCAGGCAATGCAGAAGAACTGAATCCAGTTTGTGGTGAACCCACTGAAAACCTCTGAGATCAACAATTTAAGACAATACTCCTCCTTAGGCCTGGTGATCGAAAAACACCTCTAAACCTACCTAACTGTACTTCTACCAGTGTGTAATGATTCATGTTATTTAAGAAGATATTGCAGGGATCCATGTCAAATGCATTGCTAAAATTCAGATACAGTACTGCAGCATAACACTGCTAAAATCCACACTACTGAGAAGAAAACTTTACAACATGACTCTAGTGACTATCAAAGTCTAAAGTAAAGGAAAAGAAATATTTCTCGAAGTTTCAAAATATGGTTTCTCCTAGATTTATAGCTCTTTAAATAAAAGTGACAAGCTAAATTCATGTTTTTAAAAAACTTGAAACTATAGGGGAAAAAATTCAACAAAGTGCCAAGTGGTGGACATCGAGCTAAATAATAAAAAAGTACTTACACTGATGCTTTGTTATTTAAAATCCTTTTCCCTCAAAGAGTGAGAGTGATAAATTATAAGGACCATCCCAATACATTTTCAATTAAATGACTAAATTAATGTAGAGACATTTAATTAAAGTTCCACTAGTTTTTCCAAATGCCGTTAATTATGCCTCTATCTAAAATTAAATCTCTCCCCAGACCCTTTTACATTTCTTCTGCTCATCAGATACAGATGTAATTAAAATGCTGCAAGTTCACCTAAATGCATCCAAATATTATAAAAGAAATTGTGAAAAGCTGGAGTTTCAGTAACTATTTAAGAAGCTGGTGTTTTAATGGGATTTCTACAATCCTTAGGGAAAACTAATAGATGTTAAGTATGCACACACACACACACACACACACACACACACACAACCTATCTCAAAATTCCTCTGAAAATAAATGTCTCTCTCTATATCTAAGGCTCTTCAGTGAATACCACAGACAAATATAGTTTCAAAGGTTTTCTACCAGCAAAAGATGAGAATTTTTTGAGGCGCTGGGTAATTAATTTCAGGAACAAGGTGTACTCCAGTTATAACTGTTCTGTGCTACCGTTTTCTAAACAATACAGGTTTCCTAATGGCATCTCTGAAAGGCACTCTTTTTAAGAGAAACAATTCAGAATTCAGACTTCCTGGTATTGGGACCAAACTCTGTGGTAGAAAAAAGCTAACCCAGACAATCCTAGTTGGGTTCCCTATGCAAGTTATTCTCCAGTGGCTAAGAACGTTCATCCTAACTCCCAAATTTGTCTTATTATGCATATGCAAGATGAAAACACACTGATCAAAACTCGCCTACCAACAGCAGACTCCTCTTATTTCCTGTCTCTCAGAATCTTATTTGATTCTGGCAGTTGTCATTTTAATCGCTCTGCAACGGATAGTATTCAGCCATCTGAAAAGAACATGTTCTCTATTTACCCCGATCTGTCCCCCAGACCCCTGAACGTTCATTATGCAAATGTTTCTTTAAGAACCAAGGATTCTTACGGAGTCAAGAGGTGAGCTGGGTGCAGGCTGCAGTCTTTTGGAAGTGTTTGATCTCTTCTCCCAAATTCCTTCTGAAATTGAGGGTGGTTATCAGTTAGATCCCTTAAACTATAACTTGCTTAATAAAATAATATCCTGTAACCAGCCTTCACTGACCGAGCTTGCTTTAATTATTCTTGTAAATTGCACACTCTGCAAGCTTCACAAAGCTTAGACAATATATCACAAGACTCCTTAACTGTCCCCTATAGATAACACCTCTGACGTCTGGGTCGCTCTAGTAATGGTTGCTTAAATTGTTTTTCAGGAACATGGAGGTAGTCTTGCCAGTTCAAACCAGTCAAGGCCAGCGACCATTCAACTGGGCCTGCTCAAGTGCCCGATGGATGACTTTTTGACATCAGGAGGCCAGAAACTCCACCCTCAGATCATGCTCACCCCACCATCTTCTGAACATGCATCCCACGAAGAAGCATGTAACTCACATACACCTGCACAGAACACCAATTACTTCTCTTTTTTCTTGCCTCCAATCACCATTCCTCCTACCTCAGACCACCCTGCTTCTTTATTCTATAAATATCCCAAGCCCCTCGCCGTCGGGGAGGTGGATCTGAGACTTGCTCTTCCGACTCCTCACTTGGCCGCCTTTTGAATAAATCTTTTCTCTGCTGCTAACCTTGGCATCTCAGAGTTTGCCTTGCTGCCCGTTGGGCAACACTTTTAGTTCTAGTCCAGAGACTGGCAAGTTGGGAGGACAATTCTTCTAACTCACCATCATAACCAAAATCTGGGTCTCAGAATTATGATTTAGGGAAAATCTCCTGCAGATACATCTAATTTCCCAATATCCCTTCCTATTCCTGGTTTGGCTTTGCATATAGCCACCCTCCTTCCATTCCTTTACTGCAAAGGTTCTCAGACCTGACTGCACTTCGTTATTGCTTGGGGAGCTTTAACAAATACTGATTCTTGCAGTCACCCCCGACTCCCCACACTAACAGACTTGCTCTGGGTGCAGCCCGGGCATCAAGATTTTTCCAAGCTCCCCAGATGACTCTAGTGTGTAGCCTGTGCTTTACACCTGTCAGGGTGGTAAAGCAACCTGATAATAAAGGTTTATTCACTGATCAGTTAATGGGGTTACCGCATCTCAGAGGGATGTTTTGCATGCTTAAAGGACAACTATTAGAATTTAAGTTAAATGGTGGTGTTACAACGTCTGTAATTAATTTTAAATACTTTGACATAGATAGTACGACATTTTGTCTATGCGGTTAGCGCAAGCTTAAACGATAGAGGCAACTGCTTACTTTAATCAAGAATTTACACCCCAGCAGGGTGCAACCTTCATCACAGATAAAAGGTTGAAGCCCAAAGACTGTGACTACTGTACATCTCTATGAATCACAGTGGTCTCTGTTATGCACATATCAATGTCACAAATGTGTGTGTGCTGTAATGAAAGCTCCTTATGGGCTCTGAAGGGCGAGAGAATATGCCACCCCAAAACATGCCTCTTCGGCATAGGGATTGTTTTGAGTGTTTTTTTTTTTTTTTTTTTTTTTAACCTCCTGCCACCCCAAAACATGCCTCTTCGGCATAGGGATTGTTTTGAGTGTTTTTTTTTTTTTTTTTTTTTTTGGATAACCTCCCATAACTGGCCTCCCCCATTCCCCACATCTTCCTTAGTCTTGAGCTGGAGATGGTATTTAAGGTGGTGGCTTGGGCCACTGTGGTGAGTTGCTCAGTTTTCCTGGGTTTCTCCCATGTATACAGGGAAGAACACATGCCATTAGACTTCTGTTTGTTTTTCTCCTGTTAATATATCTTTTATTACAGGAGGTTCTCAGCCAAGAACCTAGAAGGGTACAAGGAAAATTCTCTCTCCTCTCCCACAGAAGATTTCAGTCTGAGATTGTGATGAGGTAGCCGCTCCTCATCTACCTCAAACTTTTCTGTGACTCTCCATTATTTACCAAAAAGAAGCTAAATAAGACTCATGCGGACCAGATTGATTTAGGTCAGTTCACGGCAGGTGGGATTTGAGGTACTGTGCCAGTAAAGAGTGGTAAATGGATAAATATTTGGGGTCAGGGAATCTCCTGTACAACTATTCAATACCTCTGGGTGATTTCCTAAACTCACTCCCCATTTATAAGAGGGGACTTAGCAAGAATAGAGACTGAAATAAAGTGGGTTTTTTTTAAGCTTTCAACTAATAGTGCCCTACTTTCAGCTACTCCGTCAATTTATTCAAAGACACACTGAGAAGGAGCAGGAGTCCATATTACTGCACAGCCTTTTAAATTCATCAATATGAGGAGCCAGGAAATGGCTTGTTCTCCAGGGCTCTTTCAGTTAGCTTGCATTCCAGGAATGTTAATTTGCTCCAAGCAACATTAGAAATTAATGGGGTAAGTGCTGGGCAAGTGTAGGTGATTGGATAAAGGCTGCCTTCTTGAGTTAATGCCCGAGAACTCAACAAGCCTATAATTTCTCAAGTCCTGTTTCACTCAAAGTTTGAATGCAAAAGTACTAAGGACTGTAGTGGAAAGATATCTTCTATACCTTAAACAATGAGGTAAATAATAGTTCCTGACAGTACTACAACATAACTATCTGTAGCTAATTAATACAGCAAATATATTATTACATCTTATGTTTCTACAGAGACCTCTAGGGAAAAAAGAGCCTGGCTTGAAAACACAGTATATTGTATACATAGTGAGGTAATCACAATACAGGGCAGTTAGATTTAAGAGTAATATACAGGGTGAGAGGGTGAGAATCACAAGAAGGGAGTTGTGTCATCAGTTTCAGAGAAGGTATTTAACTGCTCCAGGGCCATGTGACTCCGTGTGTACCAAGAGCAAGAACTCCCTTCAGTGCTTTACTGGTTAAAAAATAAAAGGTTCCTACACTTCTTATGTAATTGTTTTCACTGTGGTAAAATACACATAAAATTTGCCATCCTAACCATGTACAGTTCGGTGGTATTAAATATATTCGTAACGTTGTGCAGCCATTACCACTGTCCATATCCTTAACTCTTTTCACTTTGTAAGACTGAAACTCTCTACCCATTGAACAATAACACCTCCCCCAGCCCCTGGCAACCACCACTCTACTTTCTATCTCTATGATTCTGACTACTCTAGGTAACTCATATAAGTGGAATTATACTGTGTTTGTCTTTTTGTGACTGGTTTATTTCATTTGGCATAATGTCCTCAAGTTTCATCCATGTTTGTAGCATATGTCAGAATTTCCTTCCTGTTTAAAGGATGGCTAACATCAAAGATCCAGAAAATAACAAGTGTTGATGAGCATGTGGAGAAATTTAAACTCTTGTGTGCTGTTGGTGGGAATGTAAAATGGTACAGTTGCTATGGAAAACAATATGGCAGATCATTAAATTAAAAACAGAATTACCGTATCATCCAGCAATTCCATTTCTGGGTATGTATCCAAAAGAATTAAAAGCATGGTCTTGAAGAGCTATTTCTATACCCTCATTCATTGCAGCATTATTCACAATAGCTAAAACCTGGAAGCAACCCAAGTGCTTGTGGACAGATGAATGGATAAGCAAAATGTAGTTTATACATGCAAAGATTCTTATACTTACACGTCCCCATTTACATTTGTTGCCCCTCCTCTCTTTATTTACAAAAGCATGAGAACTTCATCCACAAATGATTCCATTGAGATTTAACCCTTAGTTTATCCAAAGAGAAGTGTTGTAATGTGCCTCGAATATCAGGTGCAGGCCCTGTGCACACTTTTATGCAAAAGGGTCTATATGTCTTAGACCCATAGCTCTCCTCCAGTGAACGCAAGGCCTTCTGCCTTTAGTGATGACTGAGGTGGCATCAGTTATCAGCACTGACTTCTTTACTAGACACTACTGGGGGAAGCATGTGATAAACAGGTCACATGATCCTTACTGTCCCTGGAATTATGAGAACAATAGTTTTCAAACTTTGACCATGACCTATAGTAAGAAATGTATTTATCACAGCCACTCAGAATACATTCTGCGGGCTTCCCTGGTGGCGCAGTGGTTGAGAGTCCGCCTGCCGATGCAGGGGACACGC